>NC_079192.1:151358773-151677662 GCF_029499605.1 Hyla sarda
ATCCACAGCTCAGCCATGCTTATGTCAATGTCACTCTGGTCGCCTATAAACAACGTGAGTCATGTTTCCGTGATGCAAAGCTTCAGGGACACAATGCAGATCAACACAATATATTGTAGGTAACAAAGTATTATGAAAGACTAAGACTTAATAATTAATGGGGAACGTATAGAATAAGGGATATTTGTTGTCTTCTGTTGATTTCTTTGTGTCATATGTGTTTTAGGTATATTTTATTTATTATTGTAATCAGGAATTTATTGTATTTAAATAATGCTAAATCTTTTTTCAGCACAGAAGCAGTGACACTTAACAGTTATGTTGTAAAGAGTTATACAGGGACAAATCACACATAATGCTAATTTGTATAGAATTAAAAGCATACTTGTCATAGCAATAACAATATAAAACAGTTCAGTAAAACATTGTCCAATAGGCTAATGTGACGTTTCACTCATACAGAGACCCTTTCCACAATACACACGCTTACTGACTGACAGAAGACAAAGGATAGGACAAATGTTTTAAAAAAACAACCAAAACTAGATATCTTTTTTTGTTGGAGACACGTTCAAAAATGCATTTTACAGTAAATAACCTTTTAAATGTAAGTTCCTTCTGAACTCAAGTTGAACCGGGTTCCTTTTACTTTGTGAGGATCTAAATAGTAGTGCTGCGTGAATTTTTTGACCTGAGCCAAATACCACATGTATGTTCATTTATTTCATTTTAAAATTATGACAGTCATAAACCAGTTAGACACAGTTGGTCGTATTCCAATGCGTGATGCCAAGTTTGGTGGTGGCATAGCTCCAGCATTTTATACTGAACCAGCAATCAGGAACTGCAATAACTCTGGAGGCACAATATTTAAGGATGTTGTGCCATATGAGGACATTACTAACAATAATAATAATAATGATAATCTTTATTTACCCAGATCCAACATATTCTGCAACAGGGAAGATACAACCCAACATGTTACAATGTAGGGGAGGGATAATTAATTCATATAACATGACACAGTGACTTACAAATGATTCAAATTAATTGCATCTAAAGCAGTTTATTACTAATGGGCACACGGTATGGTGGCTGAACAGCGGTTTTACCCACAATAATCTGTGGCCATTAATAGTCAAACTGCTTTAGTTGCAGTCAATTTAACCCCTTAAAGACCCAGCCCATTTATGCCTTAAGGACCCGGCCATTTTTTTAACATCTGACCATTGTCACTTTCAGCATTAATAACTCTGGGATACTTTTACCTTTCATTCTGATTCCGAGATTGTTTTTTCATGACATATTCTACTTTATGTTAGTGGAAAAATGTCATCAATACTTGCATCATTTCTTGGTGAAGAATTCCAAAATTTGATGAAAAAATAGAAAATTTTGCATTTTTTTACTTTGAAGCTCTCTGCTTATAAGGAAAATGGATATCCAAATAAATCATATATTGATTCACATATACAATATGTCTACTTTATGTTTGCATCATAAAGTTGACATGTTTTTACTTTTGGAAGACATCAGAGGGCTTCAAAGTTCAGCAGCAATTTTCCATATTTTTTTTTTTGTTCAGGGACCAGTTCAGGTTTGAAATGGATTTGAAGGGCCTTCATATTAGAAATACCCCACAAATGATCCCATTATAAAAACTGCACGCCTCAAAGTATTCATAATGACATTCAAAAAGTTTGTTAACCCTTTAGGTGTCTCACTGGAATTGCAGCAAATTGAAGTAGAAAATTCAAAATCTTCCTTTTTTACACTCGCATGTTTTTGTAGACCCAGTTTTTGAATTTTTACAAGGGGTAAAAGGTAAGAAATCTTCCTAAAATTTGTAACCCAATTTCTCTTGAGTAAGGAAATACCTCATATGTGGATGTAAAGTGTTCGGCGGGCGCAGTAGAGGGCTCAGAAGGGAAGGAGCGACAGTGGGATTTTGGAGAGTGAGTTTTTCTGAACTGGTT
Source organism: Hyla sarda (assembly GCF_029499605.1). Taxonomy (NCBI): domain Eukaryota; kingdom Metazoa; phylum Chordata; class Amphibia; order Anura; family Hylidae; genus Hyla; species Hyla sarda. Next base: position 151,360,750 of record NC_079192.1, read on the forward strand.
TTTGGGGGTCATGTCACATTTAAGAAACCCCTATGGTGCCAGAACACAAAAAAAAAAAACACATGGCATACTATTTAGGAAACTACACCCTGCAAGGAACGTAACAAGGGGTCCAATGAGCCTTAATACCCCACAGGTGTTTGACGACTTTTCGTTAAATTTGGATATGTAAATTATTTTTTTTTCACTAAAATGCTAGTTTTCCCCCAAATGTAAATTTTTTTTCAAGGGGTAATAGGAGAAAATGCCCACCAAAATTTGTAACCCCATCTCTTCTGAGTATGGAAATACCCCATGTGTGGATGTCAAGTGCACTGTGGGCGCACTACAATGCTCAGAAGAGAAGGAGTCATATTTGGCTTTTGGAAATCAAATTTTGCTGAAATGTTTTTTTTGGGGGCATGTCGCATTTAGGAAGCCCCTTTGGTGCCAGGACAGCAAAAATAAAAAAACACATGGCATACTATTTTGGAAACTACACCCCTCAAGGAACGTAACAGGGGGTACAGTGAGCTTTAACACCCCACAGGTGTTTGACGACTTTCCGTAAAATTTGGATCTGTAAATGGTTCTATTTTTTTCACTAAAATGCTGTTTTTTCCCAAAATTTAAAATTTTTACAAGGGGTAATAGGAGAAAATGCCCCCAAAATGTGTAACTTCAAGTGCACTGCGGGCGCACTACAATGGTCAGAAGAGAAGGAGTCACATTTGCAAATTGCTGAAATGGGGGGGCATATCGCATTTAGAAAGCCTTTATGGTGCCAGAACAGCAAAAAAAAAACACATGGCATACAATTTTGCAAACTACACCCCTCAAGAAATGTAACAAGGGGTACAGTGAGCCTTAACACCCCACAGGTGTTTGATAAATGTTCATTATAGTGGGATGTGAAAAGGAAAAATTTGATTTTTTTACACTAAAATGCTGGGGTTACCCCCAAATTTTTCATTTTGACAAGTGGTAATAGGAGAAAATGTCACCATAAATTTGTAAATACATTTTTTTGGAGTAAGGACATACCTCATGTCTGGATGTTAGGAGCTCTGCGTGTGCACACTGTACTCTTAGAAGCAGTTGCGCAGTCAGGGCCTTGAGCTTTCGCATTGCTGCCTATGGAGCAGGAACAGTGGGAGCCCCCCTCAAGGGGCATTACATGGGGTAAAAAACTGGGGTACACTAAATAACTAAAATGGGGTACAGTGGGACATAAAATTATAAAACAGGTTATGTTCCCAGAATGATGACCCAGAGCATAGCCAAAACTAAAAAATATGCCCGCCCCAAACCCTATGCTCTGAATAATCATTCTGGGAATGTGATGTGTGAGGCCGTCCCTAACCTGTTGCCTCAAATGCGCACCCCGCTCTGGTGGAGATAGAGCACTGCACATTTGAGGCAACATTAAAAGTCCCCGATGATAGTGACTCAGTGACCCATGACCCATTTTTGAAAAAATACCCCCAGAGGTCTTATCAGTTTTTTTTTTTTAATGACATTTTTTGGGGGGCAATTTAGTGCTTAATGGGGTTAAAACTTGGAATGTACTCTGGACTTGGTACATTGGGGTCAAATTGTGGAAAATTAAAATGAAAAGGGAAAATGTAGTACTGCATGGAAGTGTGATACTCCCTGAAGCAGTTTTTAATGCAGAGGCCCAGATGATCGGGGCAAGTGTCACATTGAGTGGTGGTGTCCTTCCGAATCCCCCTCCTGTTACACACTCTGCATTTTTTTTCTGGGATCGTCCCTTCTTTCCAGTGTGGGGGACTTCACCTGGAAAGTATTGGCCTGGGACGATCCTGGCACCTATAACTCCAGTTCCTTGGGAACTCCAGCCTGCTCTTTCCCGGTCAGCAAAGATCAGGACCTTTAGGACTTCTTCTTGGAACTGAAGGTATGTCCCTGTGTTGCCAGCGTACTGGGACAGTACAAACGAGTTGTACATGGCAACCTGTACCAAGTAGACCGCAACTTTTTTGTACCATACCTGTGTTTTCCGCATGGCGTTGTATGGCTTGAGGACTTTATCAGAAAGATCAACTCCCACCATATACCGATTGTAGTCCAGAATACAATCGGGCTTGAGGACCGTTGTTGTGGTACCTTGCACAGGGACAGGTGCGCTGCCGTTACCATGAACTGTGGTCAGCATAAGGACATCCCTCTTATCCTTATACCTGACCAGCAACAGGTTTTCATGGGCACGGGACTCACCCTTGGGCATAGGTGTCATAACAAAATTTAGAGGGAGGCCTCTCTGACTTTTCCACAAGCGGACGTGGATCTGGCGGCAAGGGATGTGAACAGAGGGATGCTGATATAAAAGTTGTCCACTTAAAGGTGGTAACCCTTATTCAGCAATGGGTGCACAAGGTCCCAAACGATTTTCCCACTAACACCCAGAGTGAGGGGGACATTCTGGGGGTTCAATACGGCAATCTCGTCCCTCATATACTCAAAACTTTTAAGTGTACCCGGAGGTACTCTCACAAAGTTTATAGAGCTTCACGCCATACCGCGCCCGCTTCGAGGGAATATACTGGCGGAAGATGAGTCTCCCCTTAAAACTGATAAGAGACTCATCGACCGAGAGCTCCCTGAAGGGTACGTAGGCCTCCAAAAATTTGGCCCCAAAGTGATCGATGACCGGCCCCACTTTGTAAAGTCGGTCATAGGTGGGATCACTTCGGGGTGGACATGCCTCATTATCAGTGTAATGGAGGCATTTCCGAATGGCCTCAAACCGCTTCCGTGTCATGACCATACTGTAAAGCGGGGTCTGGTATAGGACGTCCCCGCTCCAGTACTGTCTGACACTTGGTTTTTGACCAGGCCCATATGCAGCAAAAAAGAATCAGGGTGGTGGGCGATGAACTGCTGGGCGTACAGATTTGTCTGCTCCACCATTAGATTAACCAGGCTGTCACTGAAAAAATAACTGAAATAGTCAATTTAAGTGAATCTAGAATTGTCAATCTGGATTCCGGAGTCGCCAACAAACTCCGGAATCCGTGGCTGATAAGCCTCTCTGGGTCTCCAGACAGGTTCACCGGAAGGGGCTCCGGTACACTTGTCTGGGGGTCGGACTCCTAGTACGAGCGGCATTGTCGCTTGTACTAGTGCCGGCCACTGGGCCACTATCATGGGGGGGTGCGTGGCCTTGCCTGGCAGCATCTCCGCCGCCTTCTGGTGGGCTCATCATCAGTATTAGATGATGAGGAGGACGAGGAAGAACACAGGAATGTAGGATCTTCCTCGTCCTCACTGACAGATTCGGAGTCGGAGGCAAGAAAAGCGTATGCTACCGAAAATGCCCGGCGAGCCATCACCTTTTTCTGTGGGCGGGGGGGGGGGGGGGGGGGAGTGGGTATAGAAAAACGTGAACACGCCCCATAGCATAAAACCACCTATAGGTAAACCAACAATGTAACTCGGAACTCTACCCTAGGAGGTTGTGTAAGCTCACACACAACAATGGTCAGCGTGAATGAGCAGAGGGGCCTGGTCTGCCGCCTCCCCAACCATATGGACAATAGCAGAAGAGATGGGTTTCAGTGGCGCTGAAAAGGGATAGGCACATCAGGTGGATGAAATTAATTTATTGGAAAGAGAATGCAACCCCCATAATAGCCCCCCCCCCCCCACAGTAGCAGATGAAGACTTCCAAGGAAGAGGTGGGTTTCAGCGGCGCTGACCAGGAATAGGCACTTCAGGAGGATTAAATTAATTTATTGGAAAGAGAATGCAACGCGTTTCACCGCGCTAACACAGTTTCATCAGGCATGACAAACAAGGTAGGAAGGAATCTTATATACTAGGTGATGCTAACTCTTTCATAGCATTTGTTATTTCTTAAAGAGGCACTGTCATTGTTAAAAACTTTTCATATATTGCAGGACTCATTATAATATGACATTTCACAATATACACCTGTTACATTTTTTTTTACATTTTCACCTGAAATTCAAGCTCAAAATAGCCGCCACTAGGGGTCGCCTGTCTTTTAGCCAGACAGACTAGTCTAGATTTTACAGCATACTGGATACCGGCCGTAAAGCATACCGGTATCCAGTATAGGAGATTTCTATTGTGTATGCAAAACTACAGATAAAGGATGTGTGGACATGCTGGGAGCTGTAGTTTTACAACAGCTGGAGGCAACACTGCTCTAACACAGTTATTTACAAACATTGCAGCTTCAGTTGTTACTAAACTACAACTCCCAGCATGCTGAAATAGTCATAGCTTTCTCGGACTCCTGAATGACAAAGAAGTTGATCAGACATTCAGGAGTCTGTGAAAGATGAATGACACACATAGTGACAGCTATGCTGATTAGCATCCAGCTTTACTAGGAGAAGATAAAACAGATAGAACATGTATTCATAAAAATGCTGTACTTTTATCTAAAAAAATCCTTGCACTAATTTTATAAAGATCTATTCTTATATTTATACATTTTATCCTGTTATGAATTCACCATAATGTCTTCTGATTACTGCAGGCAAGCTCCAAGTATCTTTCTCTGTGTAACATGACACAGGATAAAACCAGAGAGGAAAGGGTTACAGAGTAGAGAGTACTGATTGGCTGACTGCCCAGGCTTGCTCCTGTGAGGGAGACAGACTGACACGCCCCCTCCAGCCTGCACAATGAAAAAGTAACTCACCAGCAGATAAATGCTTACATCTCTGGATATATAGGTCCGAGACACATAAAAATTATATGCACATGATCAAGTTTGGGTCCTGAGTAACATATCATTTTTTTTTTTTTTTTTTTGCACTATGACAGGTACGCTTTAAAAATTTTTAGCACAAAGTCTATCTGCGTGTTATAAACCGATAAGCCGCTGCAGTTCAATGATTTAAAGTGGCCGCTTTAAATCAATGAACTGCAGTGGCTTTTGCAGGTGCAGAGACCTGCCGGCTTCTCTGTCCCTGCCTGTCCTGGGGTCTAGAGCCCTGCTGCCACCGCTTTTCTCCCCCTGCTATCGGCGCCGCTTCCCCTTCTCTCCCCCTGCTATCGGCGCCGCTGCCCCTTCTCTCCCCCTGGCTATCGGTGCTTCTGGCCTCCGGTGTGGCGTCCCCTGCGTCGTTGCTATGCGCTGCACGGCGTGGCGCAATGACAAGTGACGTCACTCGTCATTGCATCTCGCAGCGCATAGTAACGAAGCAGGGGACGCCACACCGGAGGCCAGAAGAAGTGCGGACCCGACCCCGGCAACAGGTAATTATACAACCGGGGATGGGGGAGGCAACGGGGCAGCGGCGCCGGCAGCAGGGGAGAGAAGCGGCGGCAGCAGGGTTCTAGACCCCAGGAAAGGCAGGGGGAGAGAAGCGGGCAGCGATGGCCTCTCTCCCCCTGCCTTTCCTGGGGGCTTCTGCGGGGTCAGAAACAGTGTATCGGGGTATACACATACATGCACGCACACGCACCCTCATTTTACCAAGGATATTTGGGTAAAAAACTTTTTTTTACCCAAATATCCTTGGTAAAATGAGAGTGCGTGTTATAGGCCGGTGCGTGGTATACCCCGATAAATACGGTAATTAAACACAGAGAACTTATGTCATTTTTGTGTGCAATAGAAAACTGTTGTGAGACACTATGTAGTAAAAAGTAATTTTTTATGTTTCATCTATGTTTGCACATGCGTCTGTACAGTGCATCCCACTTATTACAATCGGCAACTACAGGTTAAAAGGTAAATCGCATATTGTGTACCACAATCAACCAGATCTTTAATTAAAAATCTTGTTTTTATTTTGAAAAGATTCACATTCCTCGATCCTGGTGCTCTTAATCATATTGCAGCAAAGACAACGATTTTTCTTACAGGGGACGCAGCCCCTCTCTACCATCTCCCCACTGACCTCGGAAAGTTATTTTTAAGTCTACTTGGTGCTAATAGATTTCTCAAATTTTTGGCTCGCCTGAGCAGGACATTAGGGGACCTAGGAACTATCTGTTTTAATAAAGGATCGGCCAGAAATATAAAACAGATAGTTCCTAGGTCCAAAATGTGACGTTCAGGCGAGCCAAAAATTTGAAAAATGTATTAGCACCAAGTAGGCTTAAAAATAACTGTCTTTCTGAGGCCAGTGGGGGAGATGGTAGAGAGGGGTTGCGTCCCCTGTAAGAAAAATCGTTGTCTTTGCTGCAATATGATTATATATGAAAATATAAAAACATTCTATACTATATAAAAAATATTTGATACCATACACTATTATATTTAGCCATGCGTACACATGTGCGCGTCTGCTACACATATTTAGCATTTAACAGGGATGTGTGTATATACATCGCTGTTATTGCAATTTTGTAATTTTGAAATGTTATATACATTTTTAATTTATATTTTATTTATGTATTTAGCATTTTCCGTATTTCTGTATATGTATATGCATGGGGAAATGCTTTGTGCATGGATATCCACGCGAGTGAGGAATAATCTGAATGACAATTATATTATCGATATTATTTTAGATATTTAAGAAATAACAAATGTTATGAAAGAGTTAACATCACCTAGTATATAAGATTCCTTCCTACCTTGTTTGCCATGCCTGATGAAACCGTGCTAGCGCGGTGAAACGCTTTGCATTCTCTTTTCAATAAATTAATTTAATCCTCCTGACGTGCCTATCCCTGGTCAGTGCCGCTGAAACCCACCTCTTCCTTGGAAATCTTCATCTGCTACTGTGGGGGGGGGGGGGGGGGCTATTATGGGGGCCCGGCTGCTGCCTACTGTGGGGGGGACCTATTATTGGGGACCCTGCTGCCTACTGTGGGGGGACCTATTGTGGGGGACCTTGCTGCTGCTGCCTACTGTGGGGGGGGGGGCAACCTACTATGGGGGACCCTGCTGCTGCTAACTTCTGTGGGGGGGACCTACTATTGGGGACCCTGCTGCTGTCTACTGTGGGGGGTGACTTCTTCCTCCTGTGGGGGAAACTCTGCTGCTACCTATTATGGGGAAAACTCTGCTGCCGCTTACTATGGGAGAAACTTTGCTTCTGCCTACTATGGGGGTTTGGGATATCTCTGCTGCTGCCTACTATGGGGGGAAACACTGCTGCTGCCTATTGGGGGGGGGGGTGCTGCTTATTATGGGGAAAACTCTGCTGCTGCTGCTACTACGGGGGAAACTGCTGCTACTATGGGGAAACTGCTGCCACTATTTAGCAAACTGCTGCCTACTATGGGGGACGTCTGCCTATTATGGGGGAATTTACTGCCTACCTAATGTGGGGGCTATCTACTACATTCCTGTCTAGCAAATATGGGAGACTACTATCTACTACCTACAAGCTATTATGGAGACTAACTACCAAGCTAATAGGTGGGGCTACCTACTACCTTCATATGAGAGTTTTCATACAGGGGACAGCTATCTAAGAGATTTACCTACAGAGGCAACTCTCTCTGGGGGGCCTTACCTACTCGGGGCACCTATGTGATGGGGTAACTACCTAAAGGGACCTGTTCACTTACTGGAGTGACCTAACTATGCAATAGGAGGGACTTTCTGACTACTAAGGGGGGCATTATTAGAGTTTGGGGCATTATAGTCGTTGAAAAAGATGCAGAGCTGAAAATGTGTTTTTCCAGCCAAGTTCTCCAGAGAGGAGTCATAGCCAGAAGACATCATCATGGCTTCTGAGCAAGAGAACAAAAAGGAAAGTGAATGACTCAGATCAGAGAAGACATCACCTGATATCACTGTATGTAATCACTTATATGGTCTTTAGTGGTAATGATGGGGGTTGTTGTCAGTCTGTCGGTATAGAACATTCTCCTAAACATAGGTGACAGACTGACAATATTATTGCTGTTAAAGATGTATTCCCATTCTGTAGCTTCAGGCGTGGTAAGGGCATGACTGAAGGCGGGGTTAGGGTGTGACTGAAGGTGGGGTTAGGGCATGTCATTGGGTGTGGTTAGGGGAGCGGCTTGTCCCTCTATGCTTTCAGCAAAAGTTGTGTCAGCAAGTGCTGTTCTAAAGCGTCGCCGCGGCCCTTAAAACAGTGAGCCTGCGGCCGGGACTGACGGGGGACATTGCGCAAGTGACTCTTCTCCGCAGAACCACGCAGGAGGACGTCAGCGACGTCACACATCAGTCCCGGCTGCCGCAGGAAAAAAGGAACCACGGACAGCGAGGTGTGTGTGTCTGTAAGTGTATCTGTCTGTAGTGTGTGTCTGTATGTGTATCTGTCTGTAGTGTGTGTAAGTGTATGTCTGTAGTGTGTGTCTGTAAGTATCTGTCTGTAGTGTGTGTCTGTAAGTGTATCTGTCTGTAGTGTGTGTAAGTATATGTCTGTAGTGTGTGTCTGTAAGTATCTGTCTGTAGTGTGTGTCTGTAAGTGTATGTCTGTAGTGTGTGTCTGTAAGTATCTGTCTGTAGTGTGTGTCTGTAAGTGTATGTCTGTAGTGTGTGTCTGTAAGTATCTGTCTGTAGTGTGTGTCTGTAAGTGTATGTCTGTTAGTGTGTGTTGGTCGGTCAGGCGGGCGGGGGGGGGGGTTATGGGGCGGTTAGGTTGCCAAAAAAATTACTTGCCCATGGTCCAATCAAAATTAAAGACAGCCCTGAAAGCAATACCTTTATTTTCATGGCGACTTTTCCTAATGTTCTGCACCTGAGAATCAACAAGAATTTTGAGCTAAAATACATTATAAACCAAAGCCAGAATATGATCTAGCAGAAAGGAAAAGTTCAAGTCCCTCCTTTATATTTCCCTTTCCTTTTGAATCTATGCCTCGTTTTGGCTTAAATTACTTCCATAACAATTGCCATAAAAATCTGTGTGTAAAACAGTCCTAAGGGTGGGCTTCCTCAGTTTTTGAGCCAAAGCCAAAAGTGGATCCAGCAGGAAATAGAAATATGAGTCCTTCCTTCATACTCCCAATTAATTTTGAATTCTTTTTTGGCTTTGGCTTAAAAACTGCTTTAGAATACGTTCACATGGACACAAAGTGATCTATGGTGCTCAATAGGGAGAAAAAATGACAGAATTTCCAAGTGGAATTCCGTTTTGAAATTCCACTCGGACATTCTGGTGCCACAGAATCCCATTGCTGTCAATAGGATTCCACTACACAGACCTCACTAAGGAATTTCAGCGGATATTCTGCCGCTGCAATTTTGCTGAAAGGAATGATCTTGGTCATTCTTAAGTCTGCACGGAAGACATTACAATCTATGGAGACAGCAATGTCCGCTTGGTCCTTGCACTGACTGATTCACTCAGTGCCGGTAGCACTTAAGATCTCCAGATGGAATTTTTACGGCTGGAGATTCCGTATTTTGCACCTAGCTTTAGAGTATTATTCTTTTTGTGATTAGATTATTATTTTTTTAAACTAAACTAACTGTTTATAAATAAAATATTGCAGTTTATATGTCATCAGGGGTAAGCTATGAATTTTGTCCGGTCTCCTTAAAGGAGTAGTCCAGTGGTGAACCCAGTGGTGAACAACTTATCCCCTATCCTAAGGATAGGGGATAAGTTTGAGATCGCGGGGGGTCCGACCACTGGGGCCCCCTGCGATCTCCTGTACAGAGCCCCGACAGCCCGTGGGAAGGTGGGCGTGTCGACCTCTGCGCGAAACGGCGGCCGACACGCCCCCTCACTACAACTCTATGGCACTGCCATAGAGATGTATTGAGGGGGCGTGTCGGCCGCCGCTTCGTGCGGAGGTCGACACCCGCTATCTTGCCGAAGAGCCTGGCCCCCGTACAGAGAGATCGCAGGGGGCCCCAGCGGTCGGACCCCGCGCGATCTCAAACTTATCCCCTATCCTTAGGATAGGGGATACGTTTTTCACCACTGGACTACCCCTTTAAATGAAAATTAGTATCAGGAATTTCTCAGAAATACTTGTAGTAATAACAGTAAAATAACGTTATTTATTTTAAATAATGTTATTTTAATGGTTAAAATAACAGTAATAACTGACCGGCTATCACTAAGACATGGCTACATTACACCAACTAATGGAAATATACGCTGCTATTGCAAAAAAAGCAGATTACACACCTGTGCCAAGAAATTACCAAACTTTTGGAAGATTTTAGCAAAAGATCAGAAGGTCCTCCAAATAATGATCAAAGCGTTGTTGTTACTGCTTTTCATGTGGGAAGTAGTGCTCAGTTTGACACTGGTATGTCAGATGTACTTTGATCCTGACCAAACCCATTCCAGCGAGTTTCATGCTGACTGCAATACAAGCAAGTAAGGCTGCTAATGTCTACCTCCGCCTCAGCCTGTTTACTTGTGAGATAAATCAAAGGCTTCATAATAAACAATCCTTTACAAGAGTCTTGTGAAAGGTGATAGGAGCGTGAAAGCCTTTCACTCAGGAACATAGAAGAGGCTGTATGCAGTAGATACTTGTATACTGGGGTCTTAAGTGTCCTGTTCATCCTCACTGTACAACTGCTGTTCGAGCATGTACAGTGATGCCCTATTGACATTCTTCTGAACTGATGGAGATAAGTGACTACTGTGTTAGGCTGGGTCCACACTACGTTTTGTCCCATACGGGAGCGCATACGGCAGGGGGGAGCTAAAAGCTCACGCTCCCGTATGTTACCGTATGCGCTCCCGTATGTCATTCATTTCAATGAGCCGACCGGAGTGAAACGTTCGGTCCGGTCGGCTCATTTTTGCGCCGTATGCGCTTTTACAACCGGACCTAAAACCGTGGTTGACCACAGTTTTAGGTCCGGTTGTAAAAGCGCATACGGCGCAAAAATGAGCCGACCGGACCGAACGTTTCACTCCGGTCGGCTCATTGAAGTGAATGGCATACGGGAGCGCATACGGTCACATACGGGAGCGCGAGCTTTTAGCTCCCCCCTGCCGTATGCGCTCCCGTATGGGAGAAAACGTAGTGTGGACCCAGACTGTTTCCATAACCCCTATAGAAAAGACACGGAATGGTGTAGCCGGGCAAATGTTTGAGCACTGCACCATTCAAGATCTTCATCACTAGAGTTGAGCAGTAAAGAGAAACTAGGAGTTGGGACATTAAAGGGGTGCTCCAGTGAAAAACATTTTTTTTTTCATATCAACTGGCTTCAGAAAGTTAAACAGATTTGTAAATTAAAAAGGAATAATTGGGGCTCAAGGTCAAGGATATATGGACACCATGTATTAGATGAATATAAATAATTTATTATATTAAACAATGTACATGCGGTGGTGACAGTGACCCACAGGGCCACCACATGTACCCACAGGGCCACTGTCACCACCGCATGTACATTGTTTAATATAATAAATTATTTATATTCATCTAATACATGGTGTCCATATATCCTTGACCTTGAGCCCCAATTATTCCCTTTTAATTTTATTTATTTTCAACACCGCGGGTATAGGTGTAGTTATTGGGCAGCCCAGGTCTTTAGTGGTCGTGGTCAGAACAAGAGCCACTCCAATTCTTTTCATTTTTGTAGATTTGTAAATTACATCTATTAAAAATATCTTAATCCTACCAGTATTTATCAGCTGCTGAAGTTGAGTCGTTCTTTTCTGTCTGACAACAGTGCTCTCTGCTGACACCTCTGTCTGTCTCAGGAAATGTCCAGAGTAGGAGCAAAATCCCCATAGCAAACCTCTCCTGCTCTGGACAGTTCCTGAGACAGACAGATGTGCCAGCAGAGAGTACTGTTGTCAGACAGAAAAGAACAACACAGTTTAAGCAGCTGATAAGTACTGGAAGGATTAGGATTTTTTAATAGAAGTACTTTCTGGAGACAATTGACTGCAAATGTTTTTGACTGCAATACCCCTATCAATAGTCCCTGGCCCTATTTTATATGAAGGATAGCCTTATGCTTATCCCATGCATGTTTAAACTCCTTCACTGTATTTGCAGCAACCATCTCTGCAGTAAGGCTATTCCATGCATCCACTACTCTCTCAGTAAAGTAATATTTCCTGATATTACTTTTACACCTTTGCCCTTCTAATTTAAAACTATGTCCTCTTTTGGTATTTTTTCTTCTTTTAAATATGCTCTCCTCCTTTACCGTGTTGCTTCGCTTTATGTATTTAAAAGTGTAACACTCACGTTTCAGAAGACAGGAACACCAGTGGATGTGGATCTGCTGGACCTGTGTGGCAGATGACTTGGACCGCACCAGAGTCTAAGGTGCCGCTGATTTTCACCAGAGCCTGCCGCAAAGCGGGATGCACTTGCTGCGGCAGGCGGCATCCAGGTCGCCACCCCTGCCACAGCTCGACACCACAGGCGGCTGAGGAGATGGGAGGCACAGGAGGGATAAGGCAGCTCATACTCTGGATAGCAGAAGGTCAGGGCAGGCGGCACAGTAGCGTAGTCAAGACGTAGCAGGAGTTCAGTAGGCAGGCAGCAGAGGAGCAAGGTCAAAGTCACAAAGCAAGGGATCAGATACACAGCAAGGCAATACTGAAAAATGCTTTCTCTAAGGCACAGGGCAAGAAAGATCCGGCAGGGGAGTGAGGAGGGTGGAGGAATTTATAAATGAGCCACAGGTGAATTACACTAATGAGCGTACTGGCCCTCTAAATCTTAAAGCTCCGGCGCGCGCACGCCCTAGGGGAAGGGGACACGCGCGCCGGAGCGTAGAGGCAGGAGAAACACCTGGAGAGTGACGGACTGGGGCTCGCATGCGGGTGCGTCCTGCGATGCGAGTCCCAGCCCCGTCGGCAGCTGTTCGACTGTGTCAAATATTCTATATTCTGCCCAGGTGCATTATCTTGCACTTATCCACATTACATTTCAGTTGCCAGAGTTCTGACCATTCTTCTTCTAAATCCTTTTCCATTTGGCGTATCCCTCCAGGAACATCAACCCTTTTACATATCTTTGTGTCATCAGCCAAAAGACATACCTTACCATCGAGACCTTTTGCGATATCACTAATAAAGATATTAAACAAAATTGGTCCCAGTACAGATCCTTGAGGTACCCCACTGGTAACAAGACCTTGCTCTGAATATACCCCATTGACTACAACCCTCTGTTGTCTGTCACTCAGCCACTGCCTAATCCACTCAACAATATGGGAGTCCAAGCTCAATGACTGTAGTTTATTGATAAGTCTTCTATGTGGGACAGTGTCAAAAGCCTTACTAAAATCTAGATATGTGATGTCCACTGCCCCTCCGCCATCTATTATTTTATGGGATTTTAGATGTTCCACAATCCTATCCTTTAGTAGGGTTTGCATTCATTTCCCCACTATTGATGTCAGTCTTACTGGCCTATAGTTGCTTGATTCTTCCCTACTACCTTTCTTGTGACATTTGCTAATTTCCAATCTTCTGGGACGACTCCTGTTACCATTGATTGGTTAAATAAATATGTTAATGGTTTTGCTAGCTCACTACTAAGCTCTTTTAATAATTTTGGGTGTATCCCATCAGGCCCCTGTGACTTATTTGTCTTCACTTTAGACAGCAAACGTAGAACCTCTTCCTCTGTAAGATTCATTAGTCTTCCTCTCTACCCCTTAATTCCCTGGTTGAACTTGATGGACGTATGTCTTTTTTCGACCGTACTAACTATGTAACTATGTAACTATGTAACTATGTAACTATGTAATGGAGGTCCTTTTCGGCTAGCCCTTTATTCTCTTCTACATACCTTCTTTCCTTTGTTTTCAATTTAGTTATTCCTTGTTTTAATTTCCTTTTTTCATTTATATATCTGAAGAATGTCTTATCCCCTTTTTTCACAGACTGAGCTAGTTTTTCTTCTTCCTGCACTTTAGAAGTTCTTATGACTTGCTTGGCCTCTTTCTGCATAGTCTTGTAGATTTCTCTATCTTCATTGCTCTGGGTTGTTTTATAATTACTAAATGCTAGTTTTTTTTATGATTTTGGCCACTTCTTCTGAGTACCACAGTGGTCTCCTCCTTTTTCTGCTTTTACTGACAAGTCTTATGCAATTTTCTGTTGCCTTCAATAATGCATCTTTTAAGTAGTCCCATTTCTCCTGGACTCCATGTAATCCATTCCAGTCTAATAGGGACTCATTTCTGACTAATCTCATTTTTGAAAAGTCTGTTTTTCTAAAATCTAAAACTTTTGTTTTTGTGTGGTGTGACTCCTTCACTGTTCTTATATTAAACCACACTGACTGGTGATCACTAGATCCCAAGCTTTCGCCTACAATAACATCATATACCAAATCCCCATTAGTGAATACCAAATCCAAAATGGCCTCCCTCCGGGTTGGCTCCTCAACCACTTGTTGTAGAGGTAATCCCAGTAGGGAATTTAGAATATCTGTACTCCTGGCAGAACTAGCTATTTTGGTTTTCCAGTTTATATCCGGAAGATTGAAGTCTCCCATAATGATAACTTCTCCTTTCATTGTCATTTTGTCAGGGACTGACTAGGGGGACAGGGAGAGTGAGCCCTAAACTGACCCTAAAACATGTCTCCCTGCCTACTTGCTCACTCACCCTAAACGGTGAGTCGACAACTGGGAGCCGGTCCCTTCCTGCGCTAAAGTGCAGTGGCGTAAAAACAAATAATAAACAAAGTCGGTCACAGGCCAGAAACGGAAAACTACTAGACATCCAGATATACCAGACAATACAAATACTAACAAGGCAGAACATAAACTCACAAACAGAACAAAATATAGTGAATTAACAAACAGTTCTCTAAACCAGATATCAGATGAACGGCAGATATGATAAAATGAACAAGACTAGGCATGGAAGGAGTATACAGCAGAATCCAGGAGATGAAGGGGATAGCGGAAGAACTGAGAGCTAAAACTGAATGGGTAAAATAGAACACTGTTCAAATACAGGTAAAAGTAAAAAGGAGAAAGCATCAGATCAACCAAACAGGATAAAAAATATAAGATAAGATAGGAAAGTAGGACCGGCACTGCTTGCTCTGTGATAGGTAAATGTCTGGTTCACACTGTGAGGTATGGTGGTGCTCTAGCGTGGCAGATGGGTTGCAAGCAATATTCAAAGAGACAAAGAAAGCTGGCGACTCACCAAATCTTCTCAAAATCTTCTTTTATTTGCGCATGATACTCACATACAGATGACTGTTAGGGGGAGGCACATATACACAAAAACTTCCAAACGGCTAAAAGATATTAACATGAAACTTGGCACACATGTTACTTATATCTCAACAACAAACATAGGATAGGTGATTTAACCCTTACTCACCCCCATTTACCAAGGGCGGGGTTTATGTTTAAAGTCCTATACAAGTCTATGTAAAATATAGGTTACTGCATAACGGCTGGAGATATTTCGATAATACTTGGTCCCATGTTACTTATATGTCGACTTAAAATATAGGATAGTTAATTTAACCCTTAACTACCCCCATTTGTGAAAGTCAGGGTTTTTGTTTAAAGTCACATGCAAATCAATGGGAAATGTATGTTCTCACATAACTTCTGTATGGCTGGAGATATTTCAATACATGGTACACATATTACAGGTCGAGATATGAGGACGGGATGGGAGGTCAAGATATGAGGACAGGAAAGGAGGTCGAGATAGGTGGTCGGATAGGAGGTCGGGATAGGAGGTCAACATAGGAGGACGGGATAGGAGGTTGGGATAGAAGGTCGGGATAATAGGTGGAGAAAGGAGGACGGGATAGGGGGTTGAGATAGGAGGACAGGATAGGAGGTCGAGATAGGAAGTCGGGATAGGAGGACGGGATAGGAGGTCGAGATAGGAGGACGGGATAGAAGGACGGGACAGGAGTTCAAGATAGGAGGTCGGGATAGAAGGTCGAGATAGGAGGACGGGATAGGAGGACGGGATAGGAGGTTGAGACAGGAGGTCGGAATAGGAGGACGGGATAGGAGGTTGAGACAGGAGGTCGAGACAGGAGGTCGGGATAGGAGGTCAAGACAGGAGGTCGAGATAGGATGTCGGGATAGGAGGTCGAGATAGGAGGATGGGATAGGAGGACAGGATAGGAGGTCAAGATAGGAGGTCGGGATAGGACGTCAAGATAGGAGGATGGGATAGGAGGACAGGATAGGAGGATTGGATATGAGGTTGGGATAGGAGGTCAGGGTATGAGGAGGGGATATGAGGACAGGATATGGGGTTGGGATATGACAACAATATATGGGGATGGGATTTGAAGTCAAAAGCTTCCTCCTTTGTTGATTTTCCTCCCCAACAAGGATGAAGAAGGAAAAACTGGGCAACGCCGGGTATTCAGCTAGTTAACAATAAACAAGACTATTTAACCATGGCTAAAACTCAGATAATATCACAAGATAAATATAAGTTGCAAGCTAAAGCAGACATGGAAGTGTATTGCACACACAGACATGGTTTTAACTAAAATAACCAGCACAGTCTGCAGAGAAGTCTGTCTTAAAATAGACACACCCTAGTTACCATTCGTTCAGAGCATTAACCATTCCCTATCTAGGTGGAATAGCCAACTGCTCTGAACAAACTAGTGTGTGAATACACACCTAAACAGAAAAGTGCTTAAACAAATAAACGGACATTACACATTTTAGCTATTTCTTCAACTAGTAGATCATCTAATTCTTTAACTTCGCCAGGTGGTTTATATATCACACCTACACGAGTTACTGTCTGATTACCAAACTGCAACATAACCCAAACTGACTCTATGTTTGCCTCACTAACTTGTATTAGGTTAGATTTTATGCTGTCTTTCACATATAGGGCAATTTCTCCTCCTTTCTCTTCTCTATAAAGTGTACCCTGGTATGGATATGTCCCAGTCATAACTTTCTTTAAATCATCTCTCAGTAACAGCCACTAAATCTACATTCTCAGATGCCATTATTGACCCAAGTTCACTGATTTTATTACCTAAACTGTGGGCATTTGTAGACAGGAATCTGAGCTTGTCAATTATTAACCTCTGTGCTACTGAAATGTTCTGGCATTGTTTTGGGGGGCAATTGGACCCATGGATTTTCACTCTTTTGCCCCCCCCCTCCTAGTTTAAATACTCCTTAGCAAATTCTTTGAATTGTTCACTGAGTACATTCGTTCCTTTGAGAGAAAGATGCAAACCATCTTTTTTGTACAGTTCCTTTCTATTCCAAGTAGAGCTATCATGAGACACAAAGCCAAATCCTTGCTCTTGACACCATTTACTTAGCCATAAGTTGAACTCCTTAATGCGCCTCTGCCTATCATTCTGAACGTTATGCACAGGCAGAACTGCAGAAAATGAAACAGTGGATGCAAAATCCTGTATATCATTACCAAGTGTGATAAAAGATTCCTTCACCTCTGAAACTTCATTGCAAGCCAGGTCATTTGTCCCTAAATGGACAAGAACATCCACATCCCCTTCCTGCTTTGCTTGCTTAACAATATTAAGAATACGTTTTCTATCTCTTCTAGCAGTGGCACCCAGAAGACATCTCACAAAACCATTTTCCTTAAGCTCCACACTTCTTATGATTGAATAACCCAGCAATAGCTGCTTCCTTTTAGATTTTACTTTATCTTTTTTGTCCTTGGCTGCAGTCTTGCATCAGGGATCAGGGAAAGAATACAATCCAGGGAAAGGTAGGGTAAAAAGTAAAATAAAAGTAAAAAAAAAAGTAAAAAAATATTTACCCCCCCCCTCTACCCCCTAATAGGTCCGCAAGGGTCCGCCGCAATTTTTCAGTGTGACCCTGGCCCTATTAGGGGTTCAGGGCGCTGCATTTGGCCCCCCATTTTTTTTTGGCCGCAGCTCTTTCCCCCCCCATACAGTTTTTAGTTACACCAATCACACACAGTACATACTCCCCCCCCCCCCAACACCGCCACCCCGCCACTACCCCCCGCCAACGTAGAGAAAGGTGATGGCTCGCCAGGCATTTTCGGCAGCGGAGGCGTACGCCTTTTTTTTGCCTCCGACTCCAAATCTGCCAGTGAGGACGATGAAGATCCAACATTCCTGTGTTCTTCATCGTCCTCATCATCATCTAGCAGTGAAGATGAGTCCCCTGTACGGCGGCGGAGACGCCGCCAGACGAGGCCACGCACCCCCAATGATAGTGGCCCAGTGGCCGGCACTAGTACAAGCGACAATGCCACTGGTACTAGGAGTCCGACTCCCCAGACAAGTTTACCAGAGCCCCCTTCCGGTGAACCTGTCTGGAGACCCCCAGAGGGTTATCAGCCACGGGTTCCGGAGTTTGCTGGCGACTCCAGAATCCGGATTGACACGGCCGGGTTCACTGAAATTGACTAGTTCAGTTATTTTTTCAGTGAAGGCCTGGTCAATCTGATGGTGGAGCAGACGAATCTGTACGCCAGGCAGTTCATCGCCCACCACCCTGATTCTTGTTTGGCCAGGTCAAAGGAATGGTGCGCCATTGATGCAGCAGAGATGAGGACATTTTGGGACTTCTTGCTGCATATGGGCCTGGACAAAAAGCCTAGTGTCAGGCACTACTGGAGAGGGGACATCCTATACAAGACCCCGCTTTACAGTGTGGCCATGACACGGAAGCACTTCGAGGCCAATCGGAAATGCCTTCATTATGCAGATAATGAGTCATGTCCACCCCGAAGTGATCCCACCTATGACCGGCTTTACAAAGTGAGGCCGGTCATCGATCACTTTGGGGCCAGATTTTTGGAGGCCTACGTACCGCTCAGGGATCTCTCGGTCGATGAGTCTCTTATCAGTTTTAAGGGGAGACTCATCTTCTGCCAGTATATTCCGTCAAAGCGGGCGCGATATGGCATGAAGCTCCATAAACTTTGTGAGAGTACCTCCAGGTACACTTACAAGTTTAGAGTGTATGAGGGACGAGATTCCCGTATTGAACCCCCAGATTGTTCCACCACTCTGGGTGTTAGCGGGAAACTCGTTTGGGAGCTTGTGCACCCATTGCTGGATAAGAGTTACCATGTGTACGTGGACAACTTTTATACCAGCATCCCTCTTTTCACATCCCTTGCCGCCAGATCGACGTCCGCTTGTGGGACCGTGCGGAGAAATCAGAGAGGCCTCCCTCTAAATTTGATCCAGACACCTATTCCCAAGGGTGAGTCCCGTGCCCTTGCCCATGAAAACCTGTTGTTGGTCAAGTATAAGGATAAGAGGGATGTCCTTATGCTGACCACTATTCATGGCACTATTCATGGCAACGGCAGCTCACCTGTACGAGGTACCACAACACCGGTCCTCAAGCCCGATTGTATTCTGGACTACAATCGGTATATGGGGGGAGTAGATCTTTCTGATCAAGTCCTCAAGCCATACATGGCCATGCGCAAAACACGGGTATGGTACAAAAAAGTACAAAAAGTCCACCACACTGGAAAGAAGGGACGAACCCAGAAAAGATGCAGAGTGTGTTACAAGAGGGGGATTCGGAAGGACACCACCACTCAATGTGACACTTGCCCCGATCATCCGGGCCTCTGCATTAAGGATTGCTTCAGGGAGTATCACACTTCCATGGAGTACTACATTTTCCCTTCTCATGTAAATTTTCCATAATTTGACCCCAATGTACCAGAGTACATTCCAGAGTACATTCCAAGTTTTAACCCCATAAACCACTAAATTGCCCAAAATAATGTTTCATCTGAAAAAAAAAAAAAAATAAATAAAAACCTGATAAGACCTCTGGGGGTATTTATTTTATTTTTTTTTACAAAAAATAGGTCATGGGTCACTGAGTCCCTATCACTTTTTATGTTGCCTCAAATATGTTGCCTCTCTCTCCACCTGAGCGGGGTGTGCATTTGAGGCAACAAGTTAGGGACGGCCACACATCACATTCCCAGAATGATGATTCAGAGCATAGGGTTTGGGGTGGGCATATTTTTTAGTTTTGGCTATGCTCTGGGTCATCATTCTGGGAACATAATTTATAATTTTATGTCCCACTGTACCCTATTTTAGTTATTTAGTGTACCCCAGTTATTTACCCCATGTAATGCCCCTTGAAGGGGGGTCCCACTGTTCTGGCTCCATAGAAGAAAGCCAAAGCTCAAGGACTCTGACTGATCTCTGGCACCTCTGAGACTGGTGTGCATGCTGTTTACTCCAAGATATGAGGTATGTCCTTACTCCAAAGAAATGTATTTACACATTTACAATTACATTTTCTCCTTTTACCACTTGTGAAAATGAAATTTTTTCATTTTCACATCCCACTTCATGAATATTTATCAAACACCTGTGGGGTGTTAAGGCTCACTGTACCCCTTGTTACGTTCCTTGGGGGGTGTAGTTTCTAAAATAGTATGTCATTTTTTTTTTTTTTGCTGTCCTGGCATCACAGGGGCTTCCTAAATGCGATATGCCCCCCATTTCAGCAAAATTTGCAAATGTGCTCTCTTCTGAGCATTGTAGTGTGCCCGCAGTGCACTTGATGTACACACATGGGGTATTTCCATTCTCAGAAAAGATGGCGTTACACATTTTGGGGGGCATTTCTCTTATTACCCCTTGTAAAAATGTAAAATTTGGGGGAAAACCAGCATTTTAGTGAAAAAAAACAATTTACCC
Organism: Hyla sarda; assembly: GCF_029499605.1. Classification (NCBI taxonomy): domain Eukaryota; kingdom Metazoa; phylum Chordata; class Amphibia; order Anura; family Hylidae; genus Hyla; species Hyla sarda. Next base: position 151,381,263 of record NC_079192.1, read on the forward strand.
ATCCAACTTTAACGAAAAGTCAAACACCTGTGGGGTGTTAAGGCTCACTGTACCCCTTGTTACGTTCCTTGAGGGGTGTAGTTTCCAAAATAGTATGCCATGTGTTTTTTTTTTTGCTGTCCTGGCACCATAGGGACTTCCTAAATGGGACATGCCCCCAAAAAACCATTTCAGCAAAATTTACTTTGCAAAAGTCAAATGTGACTCCTTCTCTTCTGAGCATTGTAGTACGCCAACAGAGCACTTGACGTGCACATATGAGGTATTTCCATACTCAGAAGAGATGGGGTTACAAATTTTGGGGGTCATTTTCTCCTATTACCCCTTGTAAAATGTAAAATTTGGGGGAAAACCAGCATTTTAGTGAAAAAAAAAATCATTTACACATCTAACTTTAAAGAAAAGTCGTCAAACACCTGTGGGGTGTTACGGCTCACTGTACCCCTTGTTACGTTCCTTGAGGGGTGTAGTTTCCAAAATAGTATGCCATGTGTTTTTTTTGCTGTCCTGGCACCATAGCAGCAAAATTTACTTTGCAAAAGCCAAATGTGACTCCTTCTCTTCTGAGCATTGTAGTGCACCAGCAGAGCACTTGATGTGCACATGTGAGATATTTACATACTCAGAAGAGATGGGGTAACACATTTTGGGGGGCATTTTTTTCTATTAACCCTTGTAAAAATTTAAAATTTGGGTGAAAACTAGCATTTTAGTGAAAAAAAAAATCATTTACACATCCAACTTGTGGATGTGTAAATCCACTGTGGTGTGTTAAGACTCACTGGACTCCTTGTTACGTGCCTTGAGGGATCTAGTTTCCAAAATAGTATGCCATGTGGTTTTTTTTCGCTGTTCTGGCACCATAGGGGCTTCCTAAATGTGACATGCCCCCCAAAAACTATTTCAGAAAAACTCACTCTCCAAAATCCCACTGTTGCTCATTCCCTTCTGAGCCCTCTACTACACCCCCCAGAACACTTGACATACACATATGAGGTATTTCCTTACTCAAGAGAAATTGGGTTACTCATTTTAGGAAGATTTCTCTCCTTTTACCCCTTGTAAAAATTCAAAAACTGGGTCTACAAGAACATGCCAGTTTAAAAAATGAAGATTTTGAATTTTCTCCTTCACTTTGCTGCTATTCCTGTGAAACACCTAAAGGGTTAACAAACCTTTTGAATGTCATTTTGAATACTTTGAGGGTTGCAGTTTTTATAATGGGGTCATTTATGAGGTATTTCTAATATGAAGACCCTTCAAATCAACTTCAAAACAGAACTGGTCCCTGAAAAATTTCGATTTTGAAAATTTTGTGAAAAATTGGAAAATTGCTGCTATACTTTGAAGCCCTCTCATGTCTTCCAAAAGTAAAAACATGTCAACTTTATGATTAAAATATAAAGTAGACATATTGTATATGTGAATCAATATAATATATAATTTATTTGGAATATTAATTTTCCTTATAAGCAGAGGGGTACTCCGGTGAAAACCTTTTTTCTTTTAAATCAACTGGTGGCAGAAAGTTAAACATATTTGTAAATTATTTCTATTAAAAAATCTTAATCCTTCCAGTACTTATTAGCTGCTGAATGCTACAGAGGAAATTCCTTTCTTTTTGGAACACTGATGACATCCCGAGCACAGTGCTCTCTGCTGACATCTCTGTCCATTATAGCAACCATGCATAGCAGATGTATGCTAAGGGCAGCATGGAGGCTCAGTGGTTAGCACTGCTGCCTTGCAGTGCTGGGGAATTGGGTTCAAATCCCACTAAGGACAACAATAAATAAAGCGTTATTATTATCATAATAACGTCAGCAGAGAGAACTGTGCTCGTGATGTCATCAGAGAGCATTCCAAAAAGAAAAGAATTTCCTCTGTAGTATTCAGCAGCTAATAAGTACAGGAAGGATTAAGATTTTTTAATAGAAGTAATTTACAAATATGTTTAACTTTCTGCCACCAGTTGATTTAAAATAAAAAAGGTTTTCACCGGAGTACCCCTTTTAAAAAAATGCAAAATTTTCAATTTTTTCATCAAATTTTGGAATTTTTCACCAAGAAATAATGCAAAGTATCGACAAAATTTTACCAATAACATAACATAGAATATGTCACGAAAAAACAATCTCGGAATCAGAATGAAAGGTAAAAGCATCCCAGAGTTATTAATGTTTAAAGTGACAGTGGTCAGATGTGTCCTACACTGAAAATTGGCTGGGTCCTTAAGGGGTTAATCCCTCATGAGTCCCAGGGTGAACTTAACAATAAATTCCCCCCTTGGGGGGCTAACCCTCCTCGGGGACTAACACGCAAATGCGCAAATATGGAGAACATCGGGAAAAAGTCCGTAAGCATGACCGAACATACAGAACGGCGCGAGAATATAATATACCTATGGTCAAACCCGAGCATGCGCAAAATATGGAGAACATCGGGGAAAAGTTAAATTCCCGGTGCATGCGCAAACATACAAAACGACGCAAGAATGCGTGATGATGTAGGCGCCAAGATACAGATCACATGGTATGGATGTTGGTCACATGACCGCAACTAAAAGAATATGTGACAAGTGACGTGGCACTCAGTGATTGCTACAGAAGACCGGAAGTGAAGCTATGGAAGCACCGGAAGTGACATCAGAATAAAAATCTATGAATAGACAAGCGTGGGAAATTTTCGCCATTAGCCTATTGCCCTTGAAAAAGCCAGTTATCTGGCGAAATGTTGGGGAGGCTGGTGAATATTTAAGATAGAGACTCTCCATAGGAAATACAAGTAGAATGTAAAATGAAAAAGATGAGCCTATATTGGACCTAATAAGAACTCCTGGCACTCAGGGTTGATGAGGAGTGGGGGGCAAAAGACCAAGTCAGGGACAGAATGGAGGGTATGTGAGAACTCTGATTAATATATAAGGTGTGAGAGACCTACTATTGCCCCCCTCATCTAAAACCATATGACGCTGGAATAAGGGTCAGGAGTGTGTCCATTGGCCATAACCATACACCTACTAGCCAGTATATAAGAGAGAGTCTCTGATAGTTTTAATCACTGTTTATGAACCCATTTACAATTATATTGATTTTAGAGCATACCAATAAAGAGTGTTTTAGTGAGACCCCAGATAAGGGTATTAGTCCCCGAGAAGGGTTAGCCCTCCAAAGGGTTTTGGAATTTATTGATACCAGGTCATACATTTTTATGCTCACATGTTGTGGAATAATTACTGTCACATGATGAACGAAGCCAACAGGAAAGGGGCAAGAAGCCAGTGTGACACATATCTGGCAGAAGCCCATTTCTTGGCAGAGTAAAAGAATGGGAATGTTGAAGTTAAAAAGAAACTATGGCTAACCCCCCCCCCCAAAAAAAAAAAAAAAAAATAAGATTGCATTTAATAGCTTCGGGTGCCGTGATTAAAGAGCTTTTTACAGTTTCTTGATACCCCCTCCCCCATTTTTGAGATATGGTTTTAAAGTTTTACAATTCGGAGAAACAGTCAGATGGGCGTGAACTTAATTTTAATAATAGGAGTGAATATTATGTGAAGGATGGAATTATACAGTCGGGGGTGTGTGAATGCTTGACATTGAGGGACATACACCCCCTGACTTTAGAATTCTTCCCATTATCTGTCACTCTCATTATTTTTATTAAGATCACACCCATCTTCCTGATGCCCTGAATTGTCAGATGACCAATAAACTTTGTCATATCTGAGGAACGGAAGGGTGTATGAAGAAACTGTAAAAAACGTTTGTGATCGGGGCACCCTAAGATATTTTATGATAATGTAATCACCTTTTTTGGGTTGGCCACATGTCCTCTTAAAACACACTTGAAAATTTTCCCCATGTCTGGTTTCTGGACAGCTAGAATACCCAATATACTTTAGACTACCTTCCATATCATATTTAGAATATTTGTTTGTAAGTGGTAGTCATTTTGTTTCCACCTAAAAGAAACACAGCCTTAGACCATATTAGTTAGAGGACTATTTCATAGAGAGATCGTTGGCCAAATAGTTCAATATTACCCTGTTTAATAGGCACAGTGATCTGGCAAAAAAATATTAGCAAATGCTTGTTCGTCAGATCATTGAATCATTTTGACATGTGTAAAAATCCTCATATGTCAACTGCACATTTCCCTGTGTAATAGAGGGTGTCCAGCCGACAACTGATATAAGTATAGGGCTGCACAAATGATCCAGCGATCCTTTGTGCGACTGTGGTTGCATGATAACGGAACTGTATAATAACAGGCAGGTTCTCTAGGTTTTCAGACTTGCCCAGGTCAGCAGAGGTGCTGAAATCAGCTCATCACTGGGCTTGAAACTAGGTGAGAGTCAGTCTGCAAGTGAGGCTGTGAGAAAACTGATGAGAGTTTAAATCCGGAGGTTTGCAACCTCAAAAAAGGGAACTTGTGACCTGTGAAAGTAATACACTTGTGTTGTCTACTTTGTTCGGTGGCTGGTAGTAAACCACTTGTATAAACTGGAAAGAGATATGTATGTGTATAGTGCTGGACAAGGAGGATTTATTTTTGTGTTTATGCCTGAGTGTGAAGGCTGTATTTGTTTTGTTACTGAATAAGAAGACAGAAGAAGCCCTGTTTAAACGTAACTTCCATGTCCCTGACTTATTTGGCTGCTATTTGACTGCTTGGACTGAGCCAACCTGCTCAATATATATATCGATATACTGTTTCTGTCTGTCCCTGTAGTAAATGTCACAGAGCTAAATTATAATTAGCGTTTGACAAAAAAGGGACTATCACTGAGAAAATACTAAAACATAACTTTTAATATTTGCTAAAATGTCATAAACAACCACCAAAAGTAAAGCTCATACTATAATGAGGATAAAAACTGATGCTCAATATGGGGATCTGTGGATATATATTGTCCCTGTAGTAATACACACTCGAGCTCCACATTTTTATATACCAAAGACCAGGGATAATCAAAGACAGAAGGGACGAAGCGAGGAGCAGCAAGTATGATTGTCACCCGCACTACAGGTAAGTACAGGTGATATTGATGGCAGATTCCCTTTAAGGACCAAAACTGGGTAAAAATACATTGTGTGAGCATCGCTACAGTGTATGGGAAATCTTTCCCTAAGCCAGGCCTGCACAACTTGGCAGTAGGTAGGGGTCAAAATTAAAATAGGCTACTCTACTTGGTGACACAGATTTTAAGCGGGGAGTTCCCATCTTAAATCATGTAAATGTTTTTGAAAATATATTCATTTGCCTCCTCCTGATATTCCTACTCCTTTTCTCCTTTTATTGACAGTTTGTTGTAACCTAGACAACTCGCTGACAGCAGAATGTGACACGAGATATGTGGAGTCATTGGTGTATGATATTAGGAAGCCTAGGAGGTACCTGCAGCACACATACAGCAATACTTATCCTCTGCCTAGACAAGGAGACACTTTTTCCTATGTCTGTGTGTGGTTAGGCAAGTGACAACCTTGAGCACATTAACAATTTGTGGTTGTGACTAGTTTTACCCCTTTGGGGGTGAAAGTAATTCCTTTTTGATCAATAAAAGATATAGGTGGTAAAGATGTTGTGTGCCATGTGTTAGTTAGCACATAGGACAGCTCTCTGCCAGACCCCTCTAAGCCCCCACTATATATGTGGCTTTACTGACTTACATCCCTGCAGATAGGTGCAGAGACCTCAGTGTTTATCAGTTGATTCTTGGAGTACAGATGATGGAGAGGAGGAGACATGTGTTACCTGCTTCCTCACCGTTCACCTGAAGGACCTTTATTGGATGACGATAGCTGTTGTCAGCTCCCTGTGCATCTGCTATCTTCAAATACATCACTGTCAAGGAAGGCCAAGTCTAGTGACTAGGTTCACCTTTCTTGACATCACAACAGCTTGATCACAGGTCACCGGGAATCCTTTGGTAGGCTGCAAGGGACTCAGATGCCGTACATTGTGCATGCTTCTCCAAGCCAATGCATAGCCCTTTTACAAACCTTAAAAGGCCCAAAAGTAACAGCATAAAACATTTCATAGCATGTAAAACATTATGACATGTTCAGGCACCTTAACATTCTAATCATTGAGACACTATACTGTAGATGTCTATGACATATCTAAAGAAGTTTAAGTGGTAGTGGTTCACGCAATTGTGGGTGCATCTTTACTATGTAAGTTTAAAGTGCACTGTCAGAATCAAAAACTTTTTATATGTTGTACATCTTGGCAAAACATTAAAGGGGTACTCTGCCTAAAAACATCTTATCCCCTATCCAAAGGTATGCTTTAAGAGACAGGTATGCTTTCAGAGAGATATGGAAGTGGATGTCAGAATGAGTGATCAGCAGAACAGAGGGATTTGTGAGCCAAACAAAGAAGCTAGACACATAAAAAAAAGACATGTAAAGCATCTGCATGACCAAGTGAGTAAAATATATATATATATGCACCTGATAGGACAGGTACACTTCAAGAAAGATATGGAAAGAGCCAGCCATTCCACCAGTTGAATGTTATGGCATTGTTTGGGGGGGCTGCAGAAAAAATGGGGTTAATACTAACCAAATGGCATCTCCCATGCTTAGATATATCAAAGACTCCAGGTTTTTCCCAGTGCAGCAAAAGAAAAACAGTCATTTTCCTTAAATAAGCTAAAATAAAAGCCATCAGCACATTCATTTTGTCTAAACAGACACAGCAGAGACATCTTTTTAATGTCAGATCTTTGTGTTTTCTGAACAATGTTCCCATCTGCAGTTAAGTTTACTGTTTGAGGTTTAGGCATAAAGAAAAAAAAAGCACATGGCGAATGTTTGCACGACTTGTTTTCTGAATACACATAATTAATAAGACAATTTCCATTCCACTGTAGTCTTTCCTGAAAGGAGCATCCTCAGTTTTGCATTACACAGGAACAAGTTCATCGTAGGATTTTGTTCCAAGAACGTCTTTTTTCTTCTTCAAATCCCTCCCAAATGAATGTCTGCCAAGCACCAGCTGTCCTCATTTTCATGCTACAATTGTAAGGACACCTTAGAAACATAATTTTTTTTTTATCATGTTACATTTTTATATATTTCATTATTCCTTGTAAATAAATATACTGGGTATTAAAGAGCAGACTAATGTTTCCATGTCTACTATTTTTTTTTTAGTACTATTCCAATTTTTGCCACCATGAAACTTCATTGAGAACACAATCAAGCACTGTGTACCTACTTGGAGACTGGATGAGTCAAAAGAAAGGCGGGGGTGAGGAAGTTAGAGGCCTGTGGGAACAAGGTTACACGACTGTTCATTTCTTTCTACTTATTAATTTTTCTAGGGAACATTGGGGCTTTTTAATGTGTAGGAGACACTATTACTGTGAGAAGGGCATTAAATCAGTACCATTACTGAGGCAGTAAGGGGGCACTATAACTGGGTTGGGGGCAATAAGAAAAACTGTGTGTGTGTGTGGGGGGGGGGGGGCATTATAAACATAGAGTGTGTCGGCAGATGAGAACCATTTGGCCCATCTAGTCTGCCCAATATCTCGAATACTATGAATAGTCCCTGGCCCTATCTTATATGAAGGATAGCCTTATGCTTATCCCATGAAATAACTATAACTGTGTTGATGCTGCAGTGGGTACAGCACAAAAGGGGTACTATTGTGTGGAGCACTATTAGCATATTGGTCATTATCTGGCACAATTTTTTTGGGGGTAGGGGACAGTAGAAGGCACAGTGTTGGTAAAGGCAGCCTTATGGTACTGTTAAAGGGACAGCAAAATAGAATGTTTGTAGAAGAGAAAGGGAAGTGTGGAGCAGGAAAATACATTTGGGTGGTAAACTATGCAGCGATAAGTCATGGCTGAAAGTGTTCCTGAAGATCTGGACCAGATGGAAAATAAGCACTCTGCTCAGAGAAGACATTACCTATGAGTGATTTAACTGCACTCTAATGACTTATACGGTCTGCAGAGCTCCTAGTAAAAACACTAGTGGTTTTTATGTAAATGGGCCCTGTCACTTGGAAAAACATTTTACATGACCTTGTGACATGTCAAACAATCTCCTGATTGCTGTAGGTCTGAACACTATTAACAGGTACACTTTAAGGTGGCTTTATTTAGTCACTATGTGGTGGTAACATATAGTTCGGCATGGAGGAATTATTTGGTAACAGTAGGGTAATGTTTTCACACACTATGTGGTGGTAATGTTATGGTGATATTATATATGGCTCTTGTATAGTGGTATTACATGGTAACTATATGTCTATCATTTACAGGCTGTGTACAGTACAGCAGACTATGTTGCGATCACACAAAAGTGTGCAATAGGGTTAATATTTATGGAGGTGTCTGTAGTATAACAAATTATTTATCTTTACTAGATACGTGTTCAAAACAATGAAATCTACAGGTAAATATATCCAAATGTAAAATACCGTTATGCAATTGGGAAGAAGAAATCCTCTATACAAGGATCATACTTGCAGTTCTATTTTAGCAAAGATTTTAGGTTAAAGAGACGGATTTGGGAGTAATGATTTCTGACAGCCTGAAAGTGAGTCACCAGTGCAGCCAGAAAGTAGGGAAAGCTAGTCGTATGCTTGGCTGCATAGTTAAAGGCATAACAAGGAGGAAGAGGGAGATTGTGATCCTGCTGTATAAAACTCTAGTAAGACCACATCTGGAAAACTGGCCCAAATTTAGCAATCTGCCTGAAAACCAAAACTATCTGATTTTGCCCAATCACAGCTCAGCTTTCATTCTACCAGAACTTGCAAAGATATGAAAGCTGAGCTGAGATTGGTTGAGCTGTCAGACTGGGTTTCAGGCAGATTGATAAATCTTGGCCACTGTGTGCAGTTCTGGGGCCTCGCCTACAAAGAGATATTGATATTAATACAGCAGACTTCACTAAGCAGAGAGAGATGTATGTCTCAGAAGTGATTAGGAATCTTTCTTTCTGATGACTGACATCCTCAGTTTATCCTGCTGTTTTTAGGAGTTATGGGAATAGTGGGAAATGTAATGTGCACACAAGTGCAGCCAAAGCTTCATAAGGATGTTATTTTTACCCCTACTTTAGAACATCCTGCGTATACATCTCATTAGATCCCCCATCTCCAAGATTATAAAGGACTGACACTCTGACATGTATTTCATCCTCTAGCAGACACCTAACCATTTAGTACATATTTGATGCTGTTTGTATATGCACATTTTAAGTCAAATGCAGCATTTCTTTAAAATTGTATACTTTTCTTGTTTTTAGAATCTGTTCCTAGTTTTGGACTATTTGTAACCTTCTTGCTAATGAGTCAACATTCAATGGTATGTGTAAATTAAAACTAATGGTCTTTATTCGATAAATAGCAAAATGTCAGCAAAAGACCATGAGGGGCATTTACTAATCTTTTACTATGTAGTCTGGTTTTTACCCTGTTTTTTTCTACTTCATTTTTGACTATGTGCGACAAATTTACTAAATTGTTGCACGGCGTTAATAAATTTGGCACACATAGGCAAAAGTGGGAAATTTACTTCATGTAGTAGAAAAAATAGTCTGTTCCTTTTTTCTGCTGTCTGAATAGGTTTGGCTGCTGGTTTCCTTCTGCATCTTTTGTTTTTGAGTTTTTTTTTAGCTTTTTCACCACATCTAAATAATTCAATAACTACAGTGGTCCCTCAAGTTACAATATTAATTGGTTCCAGGAAAACCATCGTAAGTTGAGACCATAACTCTATGGAAACATGGTAATTGGTTCTAAAGGCACCAAAATGTCATCCAAAATAGGAAAAAGTGACAAAGAAAAATAAGTAGATAACTAATATAGATAAAGCAAATCCTTACATATAAAAGTAATAAAGATCTGCTGGGAGCTGTAAATCACTGTCTATATCAGTGTTTCCCAAGCAGGGAGCCTCCAGCTGTTGCAAAACTATAACTCCCAGCATGCCTGGACAGCCAAAGGCTGTCCGGGCATGCTGGGAGTTGTAGTTTTGCAAAGATGGGGCCACCCTGCTTGGGAAACACTGGTCTATGTAGAGGACAGGAGCTTCTTCAGGGGTCCTGTACAGTACAGGCAATGTCCCAAACAAGTAATGGAGTCGCCCTCACCTGGCGTCCAAAAGAGCAGCTAACCCTGATACAGGTAAAGTGTACAGAACATGTAATACCAGACACCAGTCAGTGCATACACTTCAGTAATACAGGGGTTTTACCAGTGAATGCCCATTTTGATTGGTTGGTTCTTCCAGCCATTGACACGTTTCACAGATCTGGACTGTCTGTACATTGTATGTTGAGTCTGGTTTCAACTTACGATGGTCCAGAAAAGACCATTGTATGTTGAAACTATTGTATGTTGAGGCCATTGTAAGTTGAGGGATCACTGTAAATTGTAGTCATGGCTCAGAAGTGGTAAACGGTGTTTAGTGTGTGTGTGTGTGTGTGTTACATTTTTTTAACACAGTTTTTTTTCTCCCTAAATGTACTTACACTTTTTTTTTTTTTTTGGTTTCTTCTTCTACAGATCTGTGTATCCTGTGGACTCCTTCGGATTCGGTGGACTACTTCGACGACCAGCGTTTTTCTTTGCTTGATGTTAATAAAATGGTTAATGAGGGCTTGTGGGGGAGTGTTTTTTGTAATACATTTTTTTTTAAACCTGTTGTGTTTTTTTTTTATTTTACTTTACTAGACAAGCTTAGTAGTGGAAGCTGTCTTATAGACTGAGTCCATTACTAAGCCGGGCTTAGCGTTAGCCACAAAAACAGCTAGCGCTAACCCCCAATTATTACCCCGGTACCCAACACCACAGGGGTGCCGGGAAGAGCCGGTACCAACAGGCCCGGAGCGTCAAAAATGGCGCTCCTGGGCCTAGGCGGTAACAGGCTGGTGTTATTTAGGTTGGGGAGGGCCAGTAACAATGGTCCTCGCCCACCCTGGTAACATCAGGCTGTTACTGTTTGGTTGGTATTTGGCTGAGAATAAAAATAGGGGTACCCTATGCGTTTTTTAAATATATTTAATTATTTATTTTAAAAAAACAAAAACGCATAGGGTCCCCCCTATTTTCATTCTCAGCCAAATACCAACCAAACAGTAACAGCCTGACGTTCCCAGGGTGGGCGAGGACCATTGTTACTGGCCCTCCCCAGCCTAAATAACGCCAGCCTGTTACCGCTTAGGCCCAGGAGCGCCATTTTTTACGCTCCAGGCCTGTTGGTACCAGCTCTTCCCGGCACCCCTGTGGCGTTGGGTACCGGGGTAATAATAGGGGGTTAGCGCTAGCTGTTTTTGTGGCTAGCGCTAAGCCCAGGTTAGTAAAGGACTGTCTATAAGACAGCTTCCACTACTAAGCCTGTCTAGTAAAGTAAGAAAAAAACACAACAGGTTTTAAAAAATTTTTATTACAAAAAACACTCCCCCACAAGCCCTCGTAAACCATTTTATTAAAATCAAACAAAGAAAAACGCTGGTCATCGAAGTAGTCCACCGAATCCGAAGGAGTCCACAGGATACACGGATCTGAAATGAGAAGAAAACAAAAAAATGGGTTAGTACATTTATTATCACCTGCTCACACATCTCCCGCCCCGCACAACTACAACTGCCAGCATGTCCTTACAGTAAGGACATGCTGGGAGTTGTAGTTGTGTGGTGCAGGAGATGTGTGGGCAAGTGACAAGCTTGTCCCCTGCCCCCAGCTGCAGGACTACAACTCCCAGCATGCCCTTACAGTAAGGTGGGGCGGAGGCCGGGCACAGTGTTTCCCAACCTGGGACTTGTAGTTTTGCAACATCTGGAGGCACCCTGGTTGGGAAACACTGTTTTAGGCCAGTGTTTCCCAACCAGGGTGCCTCCAAATGTTGCAAAACTACAAGCCCCAGCATGCCTGGACAGTCAAAGGCTGTCCAGGCATGCTGGGAGTTGTAGTCTTGCAACATCTGTAGGCAACCTGGTTGGGAAACACTGGCCTAAAACAGTGTTTCCCAACCAAGGTGCCTCCAGATGTTGCAAAACTACAAGTCCCAGCATGCCTGGACAGTCAAAGGCTGTCTAGGCATGCTGGGAGTTGTAGTCTTGCAACATCTGTAGGCACCCTGTTTGGGAAACACTGTTTTAGGCCAGTGTTTCCCAACCAGGGTGCCTCCAGATGTTGCAAGACTACAACTCCCAGCATGCCTAGACAGCCTTTGGCTGTCCAGGCATGCTGGGAGTTGTAGTCTTGCAACATCTGGAGGCACCCTGGTTGGGAAGCTTGCGCAACTTACCGGCTTCCGTAGGATCCAGCGCTGCACGACACTGCCGCGCGACGATCTCCGACAGCGATCGTCGCTGGAGCCTCGGAAGGGTAAGTGAACGTCTTTGCCGGTCCCCTTCAGCTGTTTAGTTTTGCAACAGCTGGAGGACTACAGTTTACAGACCACAAACCAGTGGTCTGCAAACTGTGGCCCTCCAACTGTTGCAAAACTACAACTCCCAGCATGCCTGGACAGCCAATGGCACCCTGGTTGGGAAACACTGTTTTAGGCCAGTGTTTCCCAACAAGGGTGCCTCCAGCTGTTGCAAAACTACAACTCCCAGCATGCCTGGACAGCCAAAGGGTGTCCAGGCATGCTGGGAGTTGTAGTCTTGCAACATTTGGAGGCACCCTGGTTGGGAAGCTTGCGCAACTTACCGGCTTCCGTAGGATCCAGCGCTGCACGACACTGCCCCTCCATATCTTTGTGAACACTCTTGGACTAAACCAGACTATTTGTGACACATTTTCCACCCTATTTTGGATTAATTTTTTTGTTATTGAAAGGAATGTTTCTCCTACGAGATTTTGGGTGGTCACTTTAACCCCTTAAGGACCCAGGGCGTACGGGTACGCCCTGGCTCATTGGTACTTAAGGGCCCAGGGTGTACCTGTACCCCACCGGGCGGGGACCGGACTGGGATGCCTGGGGGGCATCCAGTGCAAATGCCTGGGGGGGTGCTGAGACCTCCTCCTATCCCCTGCGATTGGCTGATCAGGACTGACTGGAGAATTGCAGGGCAGGGGTCGGGGGTGACGGTTGAGATCCCCCTGAAAGGCCAGACAGAGCGGGGGAAGATGGCAATGTACTGTGGGATGAAACAAACAAGAAAAAGCAACACTGTAATCCAGTGCACACCCAGATAATATCAGATAGTAATAAATCTTTATTGCACAAAAACACTCATAGCATAGCAAACCTCATAGCATAGCAAACCTCATAGCATAGCAAACCTGAGGAAGTCACACCAGGTGACTTCCTCAGGGGTGTTGACAACACCCCTGAGGAAGTCACCTGGTGTGACGGAACACGTGGGGTCCGGTGGGCCTGTCCTGCATCATAGTCTCTAGCTGCTCCTCAGTCTGCGGTTTGCTACCTCTTTATTGTAATACATACTTGTTCACATTTTTGTACTTTAATATTGGTTTAGATACTTGTATGTATGTGTGGTTAGCATACTACAATTTGTTAGCACTTTGTTATTTGCAGCAGCAGCCTTGTTGTCCATTTGATTGATCATTTCAGGACAGGACTTGGGGTGAGGGGGTTCATGGCCCCTCCCCGTGTTGTGCTGTGTCCCTTTTTGGGTCTCTTTAAATGTCCTTATTCCTAGCTGTTTGCTATGCTATGAGTGTTTTTGTACAATAAAGATTTATTACTATTTGAAATTATCTGGGTGTGCACTGGATTACAATGTTGCTTTTTCTTGTTTGTTTCATTACATGTTTTTTCACTGTTGGTAGCACCCCGACTTTTTTATTATCACTACATATATGGTTGAGCTCCCCTGATTTTCTTTTTCCAGCATGTACCGTGGGGACCGGCAACAGGTACCCTGAGCATGCGGGGACTGAGGATCGGGGACCGACAATTGGAGCAGGGGAGGTCCGGCAGGCAAGTGAAGGCAGCCACAGCGTCCGAGGCAGCAGTGAAGATCACTGTAAAGTGATCTTCACTGCTGCTTCTAGGAGTTTCAAAACTACAACTGGGAGTTGTAGTTTTGCAACATCTGGAGGGCCACAATTTGGAGACCACTGTGCAGTGGTCTCCAAACTGTGTCCTTCCAGATATTGCAAAACTACAACTCTCAGCATGCCCATACAGTCCAGGCATGCTTGGAATGGTAGTTCTATAACATTTGGCCCTTCAGATATTGCAGAACTACAACTCCCAGCATGCCTGGACCGTCTCGGCATGCTGGGAGTTGTAGTTTTGCAACATCTGGAAGGGCACTGTTTGCAGACCACTATACAGTGGTGTTTAAACTGTAGCCCTCCAGATGTTGCAAAACTACAATTCAAAGCATGCCGAGACTGTCCAGGCATGCTTAGAGTTGTAGTTCAGCAACATCTGGCCCTTCAGATGTTGCCGAACTACAACTTCCAGCATGCCTGTGCATGCTTGGATTTGAAGTTTTGCAACATCTGGAGGGCAACAGTTTGGACACCACTACATAGTGGTCTTCAAACTGTTCTCCTCCAGATGTTGCATAATTACGGCTCCCAACATGCCCCTTGGCTGTCTGTGCATGCCGAGAGTTGTAGTTTTGCAACAACTGGAGGCACACTGGTTGGGAAACATTGTCTGTTTCCTAACTCAGTGTTTCCCAACCCGTATGCCTCCAGCTGTTGCAAAACTATAACTCCCAGCATGCACTGACAGACAATGCATGCTGGGAGTTGTAGTCTTGCTACAGCTGGAGGTTTGCCCCCCCCCCCATGTGAATGTACAGGGTACATTCACACAGGTGGGGGTTTACAGTGAGTTTCTCACTGCAAGTTTGAGATGCAGCATATTTTCCGCTGCAGCTCAAACTCCTAGCAGGAAACTCGCTGTGAACCCCTGCCGTGTGAATGTACCCTAAAAACACTACACTACACTTACACAAAATAAAAAGTGAAACACTACACATACACATACCCGTACACAGTGCCCCCCCCCCCCCCCCCCCCCAATAAAATGAAAAACATCTGGTACGGCACTGTTTCTAAAACGGAGCCTCCAGCTGTTGCAAAACAACAACTCCCAGTATTACCGGACAGCCATGGACTGTCCAGGCATGCTGGGAGTTTTGCAACAGCTGGAGGCAACCTGTTTGGGAATCACTGGCATAGAATACCCCTATGCCCACCATGCAAATCCCTAATTTAGGCCTCAAATGCGCATGGTGCTCTATCACTTCAGAGCCCTGTCGTATTTCAAGGCAACAGTTTAGGGCCACATATGGGGTATTTCCGTACTCGGGAGAAATTGCCTAACAAATTTTTAGGGGCTTTTTCTCCTTTTACCCCTTATGAAAAGGTAAAATTGGGGTCTACTCCAGCATTAAATAAAGCAAATTATTTTTTTTTTTACACCAACATACTGGTGTTGCCCCATACTTTTCATTTATCGGGCAAAAAAGGAAAAAAAGATCCCAAAAATTTGTAACGCAATTTCTCCTGAGTACTGAAATACCACATGTGTGGAATGCTCTGCAGGTGCACAACAAAGCTCAGGAGTGAGAGCGCACCATGTACATTTGAGGTGATTTACTCAGGGGTTGCTGATTGTTACAGGGGTTCTGACATAAACAAAAAAAAAAAAAAACACCCACATGTGATGTGACCCCATTTTGGAAACTACACCCCTCATGAAATTTAACAAGGGGTATAGTGAGCCTTAATACACCACAGGTGTTTGTAGAATTTTCGTAAAATTTGGACATGAAAATGAAAATTTTTAATTTTTTCACTAAAATGCTGGTGTTATCTTAAATTTTTCATTTTCACAAGGGGTAATAGGAAAAAAGACGCCCATAACTTGTAACCCCATTTCTTCTGAGTATATAAATACCCCATATGTGGACGTAAAATGCTCCAGTGGTGCACTACAATGCTCTGAAGAGAAGGAGCGCCATTGGGCTTTTGGAGAGAGAATGTGTCTGGAATTGAAGGCCATGTGTGTTTACAAAGCCACCATAGTGCCAGAACAGTGGACCCCCCACATGTGACCCCATTTTGGAAACTACACCCCTCAGGGAATGTAATAAGGGGTGCAGTGAGCATTTACACACCACAGGTGTCTGACAGATTTTTGCAACAGTGGTCCATGAAAATGAAAAATGTTATTTTTTATTTGCACAGCCCACTGTTCCAAAGATCTGTCAAACACCAGTGGGGTGTAAATGCTCACTGCACCCCTTGTTACGTGCCTTGAGGGGTGTACTTTACAAAATAGTATGTTTTGTTTTTTTTGCCATTCTGGCACCATATGGGCTTCCTAAAAGCGACAAGCCCCCCCCACCCCAAAAAAAAAAAACCATTTCAGCAAAATTTGCCTTCCAAAAACCAGATGTGACTCCTTCTCTTCTGAGCATTGTAGTGCGCCCTCAGTGCACTTGATGTCCACACATGGGGTATTTCCATACTCAGAAGAGATGGGGTTACAAATTTTGGGGGGCATTTTCTCTTATTTTCCCCTTGTAAAAATTTTACATTTGGGGGAAAACCAGCATTTTAGTGAAAAAAAAAATCATTTACACATCCAACTTTAATGAAAAGTCATCAAACACCTGTGGGGTGTTAAGGCTCACTGTACCAATTGTTACGTTCCATGAGGGGTGTAGTTTCCAAAATAGTAAGCCATGTGTTTTTTTTTTTTTTTTGCTGTTCTGGCACCATAGGGGTTTCCTAAATTTGACATGCCCCCCAAAAACCATTTCAGCAATACTCACTCTCCAAAATCCCATTGTCGCTCCTTCCCTTCTGAGCCCTCTAGTGCACCCACAGAACACTTTATGTACACATATGAGATATTTCCTTACTCCGGAGAAATTGGGTTACAATTTTTAGGAAGATGTCTCTCCTTTTACTCCTTGTAAAAATAAAAAAAACTGGGTCTACAAGAACATGCAAGTGTAAAAAATTAAAATTTAGAATTTTCTCCTTCACTTTGCTGCTATTCCTGTGAAACACCTAAAGGGTTAAACTTTCTGAATGTCATTTTGGATACTTTGAGGGGTGCAGTTTTTATAATGGGGTCATTTGTGGGGTATTTTTAATTTGAAGGCCCTTCAAATCCACTTCAAAACTGAACTGGTCCCTGAAAAATTCCGATTTTGAAAATTTTGTGAAAAATTGGAAAATTTCTGCTGAACTTTGAAGCCTTCTGATGTCTTTTAAAAGTAAAAACATGTCAACTTTATGATGCCAACATAAAGTAGACATACTGTATGTGTGAATCAATATAAAATTTATTTGGGATGTCTATTTTCCTTATAAGCAGAGAGCTTCAAATAAAAATAAAAAATGCTAAATATTCAATTTGTTCATCATAAAGTAGAATGTGTCACGAAAAAACATTCTCAGAATCAGAATGAAAAGTAAAAGCATCCAAGAGTTATTAATGCTTAGAGTGGCAGTGGTCAGATGTGTAAAAAATGCCTGGGTCCTCAAGGGGTTAAAGAGTACTCACTGTATTATCTCACAAAGGATCCCTGTCCGTAGTGAAATTAATAGGTAGAATTGGTGCAAGTTCAGTAGAAATCTGTCCATGTCTGAGCTAGAACTATTAAGGCTATGTTTTCACTTTTTTTTAACTATATAGGCTGTGATGTATATGTCTAAAGGAGGCCAAAATGTATACCATACAGTGGATCATTCATAGGTACTTTTTTGTAAAAAGAAAATGCAATGTATACCTGACTTACTGAGTAGACTGGAAAGAATAGTGCAGTCTACTATGTCTTAAAAGCAAAATCAAAGGGCACTCACCAAAAACACCTGAACAGTTGAAATCTTCAAGCTTTATTTTCCACCCATTTTAAAGGCAGGGCAGGTCAGGAAGGCATGTGTGTCACGCCGAGCGCTCCGCGTCCCGCTGCTTCCCCGGAGCGCTCGCGGTGTGCTTCTGGATGCAGCGCTCCGGTCGGCACCGCTGACTGCGAGCGCTGCTTCCATGTTCCCCCGGGTGGGGACGCGATCCGAGGTGCGGGACGTGCCCGCTCTCGGATCGCGCCCCGTGTCTCACACCCACCACGTCCTCCTTCACTGCCCTCCCGGCGCGCGCAGCCCCACTCTCTAGGGCGCGCGTGCGCCGGCTCTATGAAATTTAAAGAGCCAGTGCACCACTAATTGGTGCCTGGCCCAATCAGTTCAATACCTATAAAAAACCCCTTCCCCTTCCTGTCCTTGCCGGATCTTGTTGCCCTAGTGCCCTGAGAAAGCGTTTTGTGAAACCCAAGCCTGTGTATCCAGACCCTTGCCGTTGCCCCTGACTACGAACCATTGCTGCCTGCCCAGACCTTCTGCTACATCCGACCTTGCTCTTGCCTTATCCTTCTGTACCATGCCTGACTCAGCTGTCAGTGAGGTTGAGTCCCTATTGGGTGGAACGACCTGGGGGTTACCTGCCACTGCAAGTCCATCCCACTTTGCGGCGGGCTCTGGTGAAAACCAGTAACCTCTTAGATTCCGTTCCCCTGGTACGGCCCACGCCATCACCTCACTGACACAGAGGATCCACCTCCAGTGTCCTCTCTGCATACCAGTCCGGATCCTGACAATATGTAACAATGCTGACAGCTCAGTAGACTGCAGAACCAGGCTTCACTCTTAGCAGTAATCTTTCCTGGTTCCTAAAAATGGCTCCCAGTACTCAGATACCCCCATGACATATGGTAGGACATAATAGGGTGAACAGTTATCAGTTGAGTGAGGAAATCATATAACCATGTATCAATATGAGAAGCACTAATGCAAAATGGCAACTCACTATTTGATAATAGGCTCCATTTGAGTCATTCTGAGTCTGCAGAATGTCTAAGATGGAAGGAAAATGACAAAGGGTGAAAGACAAACAAAGAAACAGGATAACAATATCTTAAGAGGGACAAGCTGAATTTTTGCAGTGTTCGGCAACACAACTTGTCTCTTTGACTCCCTGATGTATGCCACTGATGTATGTGGCATCTGTTATACATGGACTTCCATGTATCCTGCTGTAATACATCCAGCAAAGAAACAGAAATCCCAATGGAAACCACCCAGTGGCCAGAACACACCCTTTTGGCCTCTGTCAAGAGAAAGGAGTTACATAGTTACATAGTTAGTACGGTCGAAAAAAGACATATGTCCATCAAGTTCAACCAGGGAATTAAGGGGTAGGGGTGTGGCGCGATATTGGGGAAGGGATGAGATTTTATATTTCTTCATAAGCATTAATCTTATTTTGTTCCAGGAATGTATCTAATCCTGTTTTAAAGCTGTTAATTGTTCCTGCTGTGACCAGTTCCTGAGGTAGACCGTTCCATAAATTCACAGTCCTCACGGTAAAGAAGGCGTGTCGCCCCTTGAGACTAAACCTTTTCTTCTCCAGACGGAGGGAGTGCCCCCTCGTCCTTTGGGGGGGTTTAACCTGGAACAGTTTTTCTCCATATTTTTTGTATGGGCCATTAATATACTTATATACGTTTATCATATCCCCCCTTAAACGTCTCTTCTCAAGACTAAACAATTGTAACTCCTCCTCATAGCTAAGATGTTCCATGCCCCATATTAGTTTAGTCGCGCGTCTCTGCACCCTTTCCAACTCCGCAGTGTCCCTTTTATGGACAGGTGCCCAAAACTGAACAGCATATTCCAGGTGAGGCCGTACCAATGCTTTATAAAGGGGGAGTATTATGTCCCTGTCCCTCGAGTCCATGCCTCTTTTGATACATGACAATATCCTGTCAGCTTTGGAAGCAGCAGCCTGACATTGCATGCTATTCTGTAGTCTGTGATCTACAAGTACACCCAGATTCTTCTCTACCAGTGACTCTGCCAGTTTAATCCCCCCTAAGACATACGATGCATGCAGGTTATTAGTACCCAAATGCATAACTTTACATTTATCCACATTGAACCTCATTTGCCAAGTGGATGCCCAGACACTTAGTCTATCCAAGTCATCCTGTAACTTATGCACATCCTCTATAGACTGTACCGTGCTACAAAGCTTGGTGTCATCTGCAAAGATAGAAACAGAGCTGTTAATACCATCCTCTATATCATTGATAAATAAATTAAACAACAGCGGTCCCAGTACTGAACCTTGGGGTACACCACTAATAACCGGGGACCAATCAGAGTACGAATCATTGACCACCACTCTCTGGGTACGATCCATGAGCCAGTGTCCAATCCAGTTACAAACTAAAATTTCCAAACCCAAAGACCTTAACTTACCTGTCAGACGTCTATGAGGGACAGTATCAAACGCTTTAGCAAAATCCAGAAACACTATATCCACAGCCATTCCTCTGTCAAGGCTTCTACTCACCTCTTCATAAAAGCAAATTAGATTGGTTTGACAACTTCTATCCTTAGTAAACCCATGCTGGCTATCACTTATAATACAATTATCCCCTATGTATTCCTGTATGTAATCCCTTATAAGTCCTTCAAACAATTTACCCACAATGCACGTTAAACTTACCGGTCTATAGTTTCCTGGGGAAGACCTAGAGCCCTTTTTGAAGATTGGCACCGCATTCGCCTTGCGCCAGTCCCTTGGCACAATACCAGACACCAGAGAATCTCTAAATATCATGAACAGGGGTACAGATATTACTGAACTTACCTCTCTAAGAACTCTTGGGTGTAGTCCATCCGGTCCTGGGGATTTGCTTACATTTATATCACTTAACTTACCTTGTACCATCTCTACATTAAGCCAGTTCAGTACATTACATGATGTGTTACCAGCACTGACCTGGCCAATGTCAGCTCCTTCTTCCATAGTGTATACATAACTAAAGAACCCATTCAGTAGCTCCGCCTTCTCTTGATCGCCTGTGAAAACCTCCCCATTATCATTATTAAGGGGTCCTACATGCTCTGTCCTTGTTTTTTTTGCATTTATATATCTAAAAAAATATTTAGGATTTGTTTTGCTTTCTTTGGCCACCTGTCTCTCATTTTGAATTTTTGCTGTTTTTATTACATTTTTACAGATTTTATTAAGCTCCTTGTACTGTTTAAATGTTATCGCTGACCCATCAGATTTGTATTTTTTGATGGATACACTTATCCATAGACTCCTTCGCTGTATGTATCTGCACATTTTCCCTGACACATTACAGGGGGTGTGAAACTAGTCTAACCTGCCAAGTGCACAACCAGCAATGGGCTATTCAGAGGAAATTTGACAGGTAGTGGTCAGAACCCCAGTATTAGCATTTTTCAGAATATCCTAGAATAATATTATTAATACCCCTTTAATGTAGGCATAATATTTGTCATACCCTAAAGTTTCATATTAAAATTCTGGTGACAAAAAGGTGTGTGTATCATTTTATATTATAAATCTAAAATGGTAAAAGGGATTTAAAAAAAACAGGGTACATGTTACTTCTAAATATAAACACGATAACGTGTAATTCAGTACTTTCAAATTCCAGTGGTTGGCTGCATGCCACAAGATTGTCACCTAGTCCTTCTATCTGTAACATTTCGAAGTGGCATTCCAAAGGCAAATATTTACATTCAGAAAGAAAAATCTATAAAATATAGTATTATAGTTAATGGGTTAGTTAAATTATCATTATTGGTCATGATAAATTATCACACAGATTCAACACAACTTGTCTCTTGGATTATATTTAAGAGTACATCACTATGTTTCTTCTTCTAAAAGACGATTTCCAACAACGGGAGAATCTTACCCTTCACTGTAGTGCACACTCCCACTGCAGCTGCAGAACATCTTTAATGAAAGACTGAAGCTTTATGTAATTCCCTTTGTCAACTTATTTAATGTGTATTACAATTCATATTGGGGGAGATTTATCATTGCATTTTGTGCTTTTTTTTTTTTGGTTACCCCGGCACACAAAACCGTCAACTTTTTAGTTTTGCACTGGTGCGAGTGCGCACATTGGCATTACAAAAAAAAAAAAAGTTGCAAACCTCTCCAAAAAGTCACAAGTCAAAGCCAGATCCGACCTGGCTGACAAAACTGCCTTTGGAGAAAACACTTTTTAAAAGACGCACAAAAAGTCACAGTTGCTACTTTTTTGCAGAAAAGTCTCAGAGAAGAGGAGGAATCATACAAAATGGTGTTCTGAAGTGATTTACTGTTTTTTTTTTGCTTATGTGCGCTAAATTTATCATAAGCAAAAGCAAAAAAAATAAAAAATGACTTCAAAACTCACTTTCCAAAGATAACAATGATAAATGTCCCTGTTCACATCAAAGTTTTTTTTGTTGTTTTTTTTTGTTGTTTTTATTTTAAGATGGACTGAGCTGAGAGTGATTCAGTCATGTGGATACAATAATGGCTCTGGATTTGGGCTGTGACTGGAGACAGATTTAGAATAGAAGAGTTACAACCCAAATAATGAAGTACAAATTTTTGATTCTTGTTTTGCATAGATAAAAAAAAAAAAAAAAACTTTACCCACCAAACCTATTGTAGAACCTATATTAAAAGGGATGGTTTGGTTTTATGTGCACCATTCAGTAGTCCACATTAAACTTTTCCTTCTGTGGCAGTGGTTGGGGTGCCCCTTGCTATATTATATGATGAATTTATAAGGAATCTGTCAGTAGGATAGCCCATTCTAACCTGCTATATCTGTAAATAGTGCTAGTGATGCTGTTTCCTATGCTTCCATTCCTATAGTCTTTAATTGAAGGTGTAACTAGCGCTATTTTCAGATTCTAGTATGGGCTACTCTGCTGACAGATTCCCTTTAAGATTTCACTAACCAGTTTAAAAATAGGCCACTTGTTTGCAGTCAAAGAGTAAATGGCACCACATTAGGTAGATAATGTGCCATCTGGTGGACACAATTGTGGTGACACTGCACTGTGTGTTAGTGTGAACACATTGCATTGTCAATTTAGTTTTTCTGTTCCATCATAAGAGCAAATAAATGTAAAGGATACAGTCCCAAATATATATCACGACAGAAACCAACATTGTTTGTTGGACCCCAATGACTTTTATCAGGGTCTGCCAGGTTCTGTCATTATGTCCATGGCTTTAACAGGGTATTCCGGCCAAAGACATCCTTTGGATAGGGGATAAGATGTCTGATCGTGGGAGGGCCCGCCGATGGGACCCCCCGCGATCTCCTTGCAGCCCCCACATTCTATGCGGGGCTGCTACTCCAGTCTCGGAAACCTCTGTGTTTCCGGGACTGCAGACGTGATGTGACGCCATGCCCCCTCCCATAGACATGAGGGGAGGGGGTGTGGCATGATGTCAAGAGGGGGGATGGAGTGACATCACGTCTCCAGCCGCGCTCCCACCCACAGGCATGAATGGAGGGGGCGTGGAGTGATGTCAAGAGGGGGCATGGAGTCGCGGAAACACAGAGGTTTCCGAGACTGGAGCAGCAGTCCCACATAGAATGCAGGGGCTGCACGGAGATCGCGGGGGTCCCAGACATCTCAGACATCTTGTCCCCTAACCTTTGGATAAAAGATAACATGGATTTGGCCAGAATACCCCTTTAACACAGTCTAAAATGAATGTAAAAGAAAAATAAGATTATAGGGAATATGATAGTTCTCATTTGGTCTCTCCCTTCATACATTTTTGAATGAATGTGGAATTAGATGAACTTTCTTTATTCTTTACTCAAGCTTAGTGTAGATGGAGATTTTTAGGATAATTTATTTGCATATACAACAACACAAGGCTACAGGGAAATAAAGACGAGACAAATGTGGGTAACAAAAATGCCAATACTGGTCTTATTCCTGGTCTTATTGTGATGATTAGTAATATTACAGCATGAATGGAGTATTCTGCAGACAATGGAAATAATGTCAGACAAGATACAGACTTTAGCTTTTCAGTGACATTGTTCTTTGTGTGATCTCTGAAGTAAAAACTTCTTCAAAGTCAGAATTTTGTTAACTGATGTAACATGTATGGAAACTTGTGAATGCGCTTATTTCTTTCTCTTTGTAGTAGTAAACAGTTTACTTGTTCTTTATCTGGATGGTTCAATGGAAATATCAGTCTTTCTAAACAAGCCCATCATAAAATGATCTTATCAAGATTGCATGATAGCTTCCACAAACAGCGACCCTCATCCAGCAGTGTAAGTGTTTATCACCCTGTGAAAGAACAGAAGGATATTCTGTACATTATATATAGGATAATGTACCCGTACTGTTAATTATCAGAATATTAAAAGTCTCTATGGAGTTCAGCGACCACATAAAAGCACAAGGCCAAAGCTGAATACAGTTATACAGAGCTTGGAGGTGGCAGACAAGTCATAGTAAGCTAGACCACTGCAAATTTGCATCCAGATCCACATGAAATTATGCAGATTTGTCTGAGGCCTAAAATGACACCATCGGAGGTGAGGGGGGAAATTAGACTTTTTAAATACTTTTTGATCCTTCATTTACCTATTTTTTAGCGCATGGCACTTGTTTTTGGTTTTTCGCCCAAAAACCCTGAAACCTCAATTTTTGGGGGGAAAACCCGAATGCCTGACAGTACTGACATATACAGGACATTTATAAAGAAAATTCTGAATTTATTTGTTGAAAAGGTGGCACATTTTGGGAGCACAAATTATTAATTTGAAAGAAATATTTTGATGCAGGAAAAAATTTGCAAAACCAAGCAGACTTTACCAAACTTTTAATGTATCCCCCCATGTGTGAATTCCCCCTGAGGGTTCAGGCTATGTTTACACGGACAGAAAATGTGAGGAATGTCTGCACGGAAAACAGATGTGGACATTCTGCACTTTGACTAGCCGGCGGATGCTAGGACAGCTCAGAAGTGCGCCATCTCATAGACAGCAATGCATTTACTTGTGGACTCTGCAGAAAGAATAGACTTGTCTATTCTTTCTGCGGACACCGGAATCAGAATTTCCACGTCAGAATCTGGATTCGAATGCAAACAGTAATTTTTTCTCCGCTCAAATCCTGCAAATAAATGGACACCAGATGGAAACCAGACAGACCAAATGAAAAGTCAATGGGATCCAGTTTTTTTTTCACGAGAGTACTCCCAACAGGAACCCTGACGCGGATGTGAAGTTAGGCGATGTACACATAAATACTGCAGTAGAGCTAAGTTCTGTATTGCTCGGTATTTTAAACTAAAACCCGGAGTGGAACCAACACAAAAACATTTGCAAATCTTTCCATTATAGTTTTGTTCTGTGCAAGTTCCACTCCTGGTTTTTGTTAAAAATGCTGAGCAAAATCCACATTATGAGTTAAAATATACAGCACATTTAAAAAAACAAAAAACAATTTTACTATAGTATTTATTTTATTTTTTTACACTGTGTGAAGATAGCCTGAGGCTTTCTTTACACAAATGTCTTGTATAGGGTTTTTGCCTTGGAAAAATGCAACAAAAACGGCTCTTTTTATATTCCATGATACATTCTCCCCCCACCCCTTCTCCCCAAATAGTGTATTTTAGTAGATGTGACTTTATGTTCCATTTTTCATCCGTGTTTTTCTCACTTCATGTGATTATGTGATTCTTTGATCATGCGATTCAAGGATTTCTATTAAAGAGCACCTGTCATCAACAAAAACTTTTAATATGTTGTTCCTAATCATTAATGAAGACATATTGTAATATATCTTCATTAAAAAATATTAATGTTTATACAAGTTTTTTCATTTTATACTTTTGGCCACTAGAGGTCACTCTTCTATGCCTGGTCTGCAGGCAGCATCCTATGCTTTGCATAGTAAATGTACAGCTCTTAGGACTAAATGATGAAGGGCACTGGTCCTTCCACAGGAAGTTCAGTGCCTGTCAATCATGCATGAGCAGCACTGTGAGCTAGAAGCCTGCACGTGCCTCTCAGAGCCCAGTCACCTCCCCAACCCCTCAGCACCTGTTATCTTATACATTGTATCCTCTCACTGCACTCCCTGCTCTGTGTTCCCGTGTCATCTTACTTCTGTCACTGTAATAGCTCCGTCCCCTGGTTCTTCTCCCCGCCCCTCACATTATATTTGTCCAGCCATCAGCATTGACTTTTTAGTGCAGCGCTGATGGTCTGAGGAGAGAGTGTGGCACTACTTTTGTTGGCTCTGATCGTCTGCCGTCCCTCCCCTGTACATTGCTTGTATCCGCGCTCCTGGGAGGAAGCGCAGAATACAAGAAGAGGGCGGAAGCAGTCCCGGCCTGGCTTCATGTGATGTCACGCCTGCCGGGACACGCCTCCTTCCGCTCCTCTGTGAAAGAGCGCTCCTGAGCTACGGAATATGAATATATAAAGGTATTTATATGCAGTTTACAATCGCAATAAACACAGGGATAGGCTTAGTTATAATTAGGGACAGATGGGCAGGGGGATTAGGGAAAGTTTAGTTGATGACAGGTGCACTTTAAAGAATGTGAGAGAGAAAAAAGCCACTAACAAAAAAGCATTGCTTCCCTGCCGACTCCAAAGTTTTCTGAAGAAACACCTTGGCCAAAGTTTTCTGAAGAAACACCATACCCTCATGTGATTTTGAAAAACTAGCCCTGAGCCTAAAAACACATAGGTCTGGGGGTTCATACTTTCCTATTGAATCCCAGCTAACATCTGCCGACAGCGTTTTTGGCCAAACAAAAAAAAACAAAACTTAAGTGGAATCCCAGGACATAAGTGTCAGATCGTGGGGTTCCCAGCAGTCAGCAAAAGCTGCGTCCAACATGCCCCCTCCATTGAGTTCTATGGCAGAGCCAGAGATTGCTGAGTGCAGCGTTCCGGCTCTCCCATAGAGCTGAATGGAGGGGGCGTGTTGGCCACAGCTTCATGCTGTAGTCGACACACCCCATTCAGGAGGAGAGACGGGTGGCATCGTTCAGAAGATTGTGGGGGTCCCAGCAGTCAGACCCCCAGCGGTGTGACACATATCCCCTTTTAAAAAACAGGATTTCTCCTTTAAAAGCTGTTAAAGATCATGAGGTCTATGAGGAGAAACTCGGGTCTGTGCTGGACCGCTTTTGCTAGAAAGATCAGCTGAACCTGTGTAAAACCACTCATCTGTTTAATTGTCAGGTTCTAATGTGATATATTTACAAATATCATTTACAGATATGTCAGTAGAAAATTTCCATGCATCTTAAAAAATATTATATCTCTCGCTAGATAGCAAATGAAACTGGCCATGTCTAAATTATACTATTGGTCAAATAATGTTCTAAAGTGGTATTCTCATCTGGGATGTTTATGGCTTATCCACAGGATATATGTCCCACAAACGTGGGTCCCACCTCTGGAACCAAACCGATATATAGAACAAGGGCTCCAGGATTTAAGAAGGAGTAATTAAACAGAAATTTAGTAGTATCTGAAAACGAATTGGAACTGTGGTATAAAATAGCAGCAGTGAGCACCCAATAAACACTAATAAAAATTTGAACATTTCAAAGGCGTCTCAACTATTTGAGAAACTAATTAGGTTGTCACTGACCATTTGAATAGCTATTTCTTTAGAAGGTGGCTTTCAAAATAATTTGGACAGAGCATTAACTCTATCTGTAAGGGTTCAGCTTTAGTGTTCTTAACCCCTTAAGGACTCAGGGTTTTTCAGTTTTTGCACTTTCGTTTTTTTCCTCCTTACCTTTTAAAAATCATAAACCTTTCAATTTTCCACCTAAAAATCCATATTATGGCTTATTTTTTGCGTCGCCAATTCTACTTTGCAGTGACATTAGTCATTTTACCCAAAAATGCACGGCGAAACGGAAAAAAAAATAATTGTGCGACAAAATCGAAGAAAAACTGCCATTTTGTAACTTTTGGGGGCTTCCGTTTCTACGCAGTGCATATTTCGGTAAAAATTACACCTTATCTTTATTCTGTAGGTCCATAAAGTTAAAATGATCCCCTACTTATATAGGTTTGATTTTGTCGCACTTCTGGAAAAAATCATAACTACATGCAGGAAAATGTATACGTTTAAAAATGTCATCTTCTGACCCCTATAACTTTTTTTATTTTTCCACATACAGGGCGGTATGAGGACTCATTTTTTGCGCCGTGATCTGAAGTTTTTATCGGTATGATTTTTGTTTTGATCTGACTTTTTGATCACTTTTTATTCATTTTTTAATGTTATAAAAAGTAACCAAAATACGCTTTTTTGGACTTTGGAATTTTTTTGCTCGTACGCCATTGACCGTGCGGTTTAATTAATGATATATTTTTATAGTTCGGACATTTACGCACGCGGCGATACCACATATGTTTATTTATTAATTTTTTGACACTGTTTTATTTTTTTTATGGGAAAAGGGGGTTGATTCAAACTTTTATTAGCGAAGGGGTTAAATGACCTTTATTAACACTTTTTTTTACTTTTTCTTTGCAGTGTTATAGGTCCCATAGGGACCCATAACACTGCACACACTGATCTTTTACACAGATCACAGGCGTGTATTAACACGCCTGTGATCAGTGTTATCGGCGCTTGACTGCTCCTGCCTGGATCTCAGGCACGGAGCAGTCATTCGCCGATCGGACACCGAGGAGGCAGGTAAGGGCCCTCCCGGTGTCCTGCAAGCTGTTCGGGATGCCGCGATTTCACTGCGGCGGTCCCGAACAGCCCGACTGAGCAGCCGGGTCACTTTCACTTTCACTTTAGAAGCTGCGGTCACCTTTGACCGCCGCTTCTAAAGGGTTAATACCACACATCACCGCGATCGGCGATGTGTGGTATTAGCCACGGGTCCCGGCCGTTGATGAGCGCCGGGACCGATGCAATATGATGCGGGATCGTAGCGCGATCCCGCTTCATATCGCGGGAGCCTGCGCAGGACGTAAATATACGTCCTGCGTCGTTAAGGGGTTAAAGGGGTACTCCCGTGGAAAACTTGTGCCAGAAAGTTAAACAGATTTGTAAATCACTTCTATTAAAAAAAATCTTAATCTTTCCAGTACTTTTTAGGGGCTGTATACTTAAAAGAGAAATCCAAAAAAGAAATGCATTTCCTCTGATGTCATGACCACAGTGCTCTCTGCTTACCTCTGCTGTCCATTTTAGGAACTGTCCAGAGCAGGAGAAAATCCCCATAGCAAACAAATGCTGCTCTGGACAGTTCCTAAAATGGACAGCAGGTCAGCAGAGAGCACTGTGGTCATTACATCAGAGGAAATGCATTTCTTTTTTGGATTTCTCTTTAGTATACAGCCCCTAAAAAGTACTGGAAGGATTAAGATTTTTTTTTATAGAAGTGATTTACAAATCTGTAATTTGATTTAAAAAAAAAAAAAGTTTTCCAGGGGAGTACCCCTTTAAAGGGTGATATTTTAGGTAAACATTTTAGGTTTAAAATAAAATAAGATAATGGGTCCAGATGGCATTCTACACCCCTACCTGAATTTTAACAGGAGGAGATTCTAATGACTGGAGATTGGCCTAATGACTGGAGAATGGTTATGTTGCCCCTATCCATAAGAAGGGTAGAAAAGAGGAAGCCAATAATTACCAGTTAGTAGTTACTACTAGTTAGTTTGACATATGTAGTAGTGAACATAATGAATTGAAAACCAAAGTATAATTAAGCACCTGAAAACCAAAAAGTTGTTGGATCTAAAAGCAGTATATCATGTTAAATATCTTATTGACTTTTCTATGTCACAATAGTTGAATGTTGAATCAAGGAAGTTCAATGGATAATCTCTATATGCACTTTAAGCAAAGCCTTTGATATGGTTACACATAAGGATAACTGAAAATGGATTTAATCCCTGAATAAAACAGTGGATTTGACATTGGCCAAAGGAAAGATATCTGAGGTTGTTGTTAATGGTGCACTCTGAGCAGAGACTAGTTACAAGTGGTGATCCACAAGCTTCTGTTGTGGGTCCTATCCTTTTTAATATGTTTGTAGGTGCCATAGGAAATGACACAAAATGAATGCAAGTGGGTTGAAATAGGTGTTCAAAACTATGGAAAGCTCAATGGGGAGATTTATCAATACCTGTGAAGGGGAAGAGTGGTACAGTTGCCCATAGCAACTAATCCGATTGCTTGTTAATGTTTTGCAGGTCTTAAAAATAAAAGAAGGAATCTGATTGGTTGCTATGGGCAACTGCACCACTCTTTCTCTACACAGGTTTTAATAAATCTCCCCCAATGTTTCCAATTATAAAATAATGCACTTAGAGAGAAGGAATCCTCTATCTGAGTATTGTATCGGCAGTTCTGCTTTTTGGAAGACTTCAGAAGAGAAGGATTTACGGTTAGTGATTTCTGATAGCCTTTAAGTGAGTCTACAGTGCAGCCAACTGGTAGATAAAGTAAGTCAAATTATTGGCTGCATATCTGGAGGTATAACCTGTAGGAAGAGGGGAACTGTGATCCCACTACATAAAGCTTTATTGAGAGCACACGTGGAATACTGTGTTCAGATTATAAAATAGTGAAAGCATAAAACAAAAAAATACAAAGATTTAAAAAACTAAATTTGTATAACCTATGAACATGCCTTTGGCATATATATATATATATATATATATATATATATATATATATACACATACACCTGACCTATATTGAAAAGAAATAGGGCAAAGTAGATGGACCAACGGGCAGAGTAGATGGACCATGTGGTGTAATTCTGCCATGAATCTATGTTTTTAAAAAATAAAGAAAAAAGCCCAATTCAGAATAATTTTATTTTAGAGTAA
Organism: Hyla sarda; assembly: GCF_029499605.1. Lineage (NCBI taxonomy): Eukaryota > Metazoa > Chordata > Amphibia > Anura > Hylidae > Hyla > Hyla sarda. The sequence goes on from NC_079192.1 coordinate 151,411,947, forward strand.
TAGATAGTGAATGCATAAATATATACACGGTTAGATAATAATTCCTAGTTGAAAATAAACTTTAAATGGTACCTCTCATCAAATAAACTTTTGATATATTTTAGATTAATGAATGTTGATTAACTTTCCAATAGCATGTTAATGAAAAATATGCTTCTTTCTATTGTATTTTTCCCAATCAGTCCTGTCAGCAAGCATTTCTGACTCATGCTGGAGTCCTAAACACTCAGAGCTGCCAGCCTGCTTTGTTCACAGCCAAACAGGCTATGAACAAAGCAGGCTGGCAGCTCTGAGTGTTCTCCTTTGTGAACAAAGTAGACTGGCAGCTCGTAGTGTTTAGGACTCCAGCATGAGTCTGAAATGCTTGCTGCCAGGACTGGTAGGGAGACCCCTAGTGGTCATTTCTTCAAAGTGGAAAATTAAATAGAAAGAAGCATATTTTTTAATAACATGCAATTGTAAAGTTATTCTGCATACATCAATCTATAATATATCAAAAGTTTTTTTTGATGAGAGGTACCCTTTAAAAGAAGGATTTTACAAAACAAACTTATAAATGTTCTATTCAAATCCATGTTTTTCATATCCCTTTTTTCCCTTTTTCATATCCCTTTGTCCCTTTTTACAGTCTGTCTAGCTACAGATATTGGAACATTTATCATAGCAGAGATAAATCGGATGTCCTCCATTACAGGAGGATAATTGAAGTATGTAGATCCTTCCATTCCCCAGATTGCAGGACTAGGGAGAAGGAAAAAAAACGATTACCAGTGTGCAGTTCTTTTTACCCTCCATATTGTGAAAAGAGAATTATACTGGTTTCCCAGGTCACCACACCAAGTCTTTCAAAACGAGTTTCCAATCAATGGACTAGAAGTCAAAGGTGGCTGCGTGCCTCGCCATAGGAATTCTGACCATATTCACTAACCACAGAAGAGTGCCAATATGAGTGTCTGAGCTAACATTTAAACACTTAGCAACATTTAATACATATCTCCTTTTTTTCCCCCAGATAAATGTGGCTACCGACCATCACTCTATGTTGAATGAGGCTTTTGAGGTTGGGGACATCTGCCTTAAAGGAATGAAAACTGAAATAAAGAAAGCATCAATTCTAATATTTATAGCAAAACGAATTGCTTTTGTGTATCAACAGTAAGCAGGTATAAATATGCCTGGCATAGATGAAGAAGATAAACAATAAAAGAAATGAATAAAATTAAATGAAGATGAAAGGCCGGCAGTCCGCCCACTTACCACTCACCGACTTGTTTTCTACACACTTGTCTTTGTTCAAGGAATCCTTCCCTAGCTGTATTAAGGCTCTCTATTTGTATGACAACCGTGATCAAAAATGTTAAAATATGAAAACAGACAATAAATTATGAACATACAAATGAAATACACATGTACTGTAATGAAGCATATAATAGTAAATAGAAGCAGAGTGGTCTTATTATAGTAGCGCACTTTATCATTAGCCAAAGACAAGTACAGAGCCCAATGTGCACATATGCAATATGTTTTTTATGCACATTCTGACATTTATTAATAACACAACCATGGCTGTCTTGATTTTACAGAAAAAGGATATTCATGTCTATTAAATATCAGTTAAATGTGAAACATATGCTCATTTGGAAATTCAGTACTAAAACTATTTTTGGAACATTTATATACTCTAATAAACAAAGCACTAAGATCAAAGCCAGGAAAGGGGTGTCAACGTCCATGGTAGTGAAGGGTAAGAGGTATAGAAGCATTGCTTAACATTTCTTACAATAGCATGTGAGCTTACCCCAGTAGGACTTAATTTGAAGATTGTAGGTATATTCGTTTTTTGGGGGGGTTTTTCATTTGCAGTCAAGGAATGCTATTAGATTCTGTGTCAGGTGATAGCTGTCTCATCATTTATCTTCTGTTGTGATTACAGGCAGAAACTTGAAGCATAAAGTTGATCCAGGAGGAAGAAGTTTAAAAGAGGTACCTCTCCTATTCTGGACAGTTCCTGACATGGACAGAGGTGTCAGCAGAGAGCACTGTGGTCAGACAGAAAAGAACTTCACAACTTCCTCTGGAGCATACAGCAGCTAAAAAGTACTAGCAAGATTTTACAAATCTGTTTATCTTTCTGGCACCAGTTGATTTGAAAACATTTGTTTTCCACCAGAGTACCGCTTTAAGTCCTCACTTTATATTTCTCCTTTTTTTTCATTCACTCTTAGTGTAGACTCAAAAACTTAGCTTAGACTCAAAACTATTGCTGTGTGTGACAGCAGCCTAAATAAGGCCTCTTGTTGTAGGTGGGTCCAAAATGGCAGCAGGCAGGGCCAACACTGTAAGGCTGGATGTGGATCCTCTGTGTCAGCGAGGGATTGGCGTGGACCGTGTCGGTGGACCGGTTCTAGGTTGCTACTGGTATTCACCAGAGCCCGCCGCAAAGCGGGATGGTCTTGCTGCGGCAGTAGCAACCAGGTCGTATCCACCGGCAACGGCTCAACCTCGCTGACTGCTGAGAAGGCGTGGGACAGAAGGACTAGGCAGAGGCAAGGTCAGACGTAGCAGAAGGTCGGGGCAGGCGGCAAGGTTTGTAGTCAATAGCAATAGCAAGAGGTCAGGTACACTGGTAAGGCAAACACTGCAAACGCTTTCTCTGGCACAAAGGCAACAAGATCCGGCAAGGAAGTGAAGGGGAAGTGAGGTTAAATAGACAGGGAGCAGGTGGAGGCTAATTAGACAGATTGGGCCAGGCACCAATCATTGGTGCACTGGCCCTTTAAATCTTAGAGAGCTGGCACGCGCACGCCCTAAGGAGCAGAGCCGCGCGCGCCAGGATGAGACAGCCAGGGACCGGGACAGGTGAGAGACTTGGGATGCGATTCGCGAGCGGGCGCGTCCCGCTATGCGAATCGCATCCCCGCCGGCAGTGTCAGTGCAGCGCTCCCGGTCAGCGGGTCTGACCGGGGCGCTGCAGAGAGAGGAATGCCGTGAGCGCTCCGGGGAGGAGCAGGGACCCGGAGCGCTCGGCGTAACAAACACTAGTAGGCAGGATAAACTAACCATTAACTGTTATTTTGCAGAGCTGCCAACTGGCCCCATTTTGCTGACATTCTCTCATTGCTGGCTGCTTAATCCCTGCTTAGCCTTTAGGATTTGGCTGTGTCTTGGTCTTCTAATGCCCTACATGGTGATATTGGGGTACTGCCACAGTATGTATATTAGGACAGAATGGGGCCAAGTGTCTCATCTGCATCAACATCACCTGGCAACACTACCTGTCCCACACCTCTCTCCACCCCTGGCTCTGGTTAAAATCAAAGCACTTAACCCTCAAGTTAACACAGTATTGATGTCAGGCATATGCAGTTTGCTGCAACAAATCAGCCATCTTTCTGCCAGAATTAAGGTTTGTGCATCAGAGTTTATGTTACTCACTGCCAAGTATGTATAGTCTGAAATTATACCTCCAGTATACCTTAAACAATGGGAATGGTTTGTTGGGAATTCATGTTGGTGAAACACTAACACCTTTCATCACAGAGCAGCCCATACAATTATTACAGGATTGATAGATTCTGGTATTTAGAACACTGGTTCCAGGTAAAATCAATCAAGTCCACTTTTTATTCATTTAAAATGCACGTTCACACTGCATGACTACTAATGCGTTTGGGCTTGCACCTTGAGTGTTAATCAGATTTAATCAAAAGCAGAATTTACATCTAGTAATTCACAGATGACATCTTCTCTTCCTTTTTCCATTATCATCGGGTCCAGATCTTCATGATGACTTGCTTGCCATCCAGATGTCATTTGCCTCAGTTTTGCAGCACTTCTCTACACTGTGCCTGTGAAAACAAGAGAATGTCATCCAAACAGTACTAAGTGCCTTGAAACTGTATCTTATTGGTTACAGTCTAACTTGGGCCTACAAGACACTTAAATAGGTCCTCACTGAATGCTTTTCAGTGAAATGATGAAAGAGTGATTTAAAAAATATATGGATAAAAAAATAAATAAAAAAATGAGAAAACAGAGCCAGAAGAGGGATGCCATGCATTCTACACCCCTACCTGAATTTTAACAGGAGGAGATTGGCCTAATGACTGGAGAATGGTTATGCTGCACCTATCCATAAGATTATGAGTGGTAGCGGGGAAAAAGGAATCCGATCCTGGCGCTCACCCGTGCGGCAGCTGAGGAAATGATGTCAGGAGCCGTGATGAGGTAAAAGATGCACTTTATTTTGAATAAAGCAGGGACTACGCGTTGCGAGGGGACAGGCTCCCCTCTTCCTCAGGTCCAATCAACATTGATGATTGGACCTGAGGAAGAGGGGAGCCTGTCCCCTCACAACGCGTAGTCCCTGCTTTATTCAAAATAAAGTGCATCTTTTACCTCATCACGGCTCCTGACATCATTTCCTCAGCTGCCGCACGGGTGAGCGCCAGGATCAGATTCCTTTTTCCCCGCTACCACTCATAACTTTACAGACCGTCCGGCCGGACGGGTGGATCCGGGCAGCACACCGTGGATTTCCACTTACCCACACCAGTTGGACCCCTTCAAGCTGCAACAGGTGTTATGCTCTCAGCATAACACCACCAGGTGAGAGCATTCCTTACGCTTCCTCACCTGTCACTTGTAATAAGGATAACGGCACATAGATAGGCGCATTGTCCCTTTTTGTCTTTCATACTTCTCTGTCTACCTATCCATAAGAAGGGTAGAAAAGAGGAAGCCAATAATTACCAGTTAGTAGTTACTACTAGTTAATTTGACATATGTAGAAGTGAACATAATGAATTGAAAACCAAAGTATAATTAAGCACCTGAAAACCAAAAAGTTGTTGGATCTAAAAGCAGTATATCATGTTAAATATCTTATTGACTTTTCTATGTCACAATAGTTGAATGTTGAATCAAGGAAGTTCAATGGATAATCTCTATATGCACTTTAAGCAAAGCCTTTGATATGGTTTCACATAAAGATTACTGAAAATATATTTAATCTCTGAATAAACCAGTGGATTTGACATTGGCCAAAGGAAATATATCTGAGGTTGTTGTTAATGGTGCACTCTGAGCAGAGACTAGTTACAAGTGGTGAGCCACAAGCTTCTGTTGTGGGTCCTATCCTTTTTAATATGTTTGTAGGTGCCATAGGAAATGACACAAAATGTATGCAAGTGGGTTGAAACTATGGAAAGCTCAATGGGGAGATTTATCAATAGCTGTGAAGGGGAAGAGTGGTACAGTTGCCCATAGCAACTAATCCGATTGCTTGTTGATGTTTTGCAGGTCTTAAAAATAAAAGAAGGAATCTGAATGGTTGCTATTTTTAAAAAATTTAATAAAAAAATGAGATAACAGAGCCAGAAGAGGGATGCCATGTATCCCTGTATTGAGAATTGTGGATAAAGGAAAATTGTGGAAGACCAAGCTTTAGAAATCATAGATGGGAGGAGGCACATTCTGAAACCATTGCCCTGGACACCAACATACAGGTCTTCTCCCTGATTATTGCAATTGCCTCTACGCAAATCAGCAAGAAGTGTTTTCTTGGCACTCTGCATGAAGGTGTCAGAGTGCCAGATGGTAGCGCATAATTCATTATTGCACAGAATGTAAATCCAATATCACACAAGTTGACACCTGGATTTTCAATAATTTGGTCATGCCTCTAGAGTGATCTCTAGAACAGAGCTTTTCAAACTTCTGCTCTTTTTAACCAAATTCACATACTTTATATGAGGCTCCTTTCACACTGCCGTTGCTCCCCGTCGAGAGCGGCTGTCAAAGACGTTTTTTTTCTTCTACTTTAACAGCCGTTCTCATGACGGGGAGCAATGGGCAACAACGGGTCCTGGCGGCTCCCACTGACTATTATAGGGGCCGCCGGGCACCGTTATGGATAGTGGGAGAAAAACACGGCACAAGCAGTAATTTCTCTCCCGCTATTCTGCCCGGCTTTCCTGACGGCCATCACACTGCCGCATACTAACTGCAGTGTGAAAGAAGCCTGATATGTGAATACATGAATACCACAGAAAGGGAAATCATAAAGGGGGAGATTTATCAAGACCTGTGCAGAGGAAAACTTGTCCAGTTGCCCATAGCAACCAATCAGATTGCTTCTTTCATTTTTAGGAAGGCCAGTGAAAAAAGAAAGAAGCACTCTGATTGCTTGCTATGGGCAACTGGGCAAGTTTTCCTCTGCACAGGTTTTGATAAATCTCCCCCAAAATGCATGCAAGTTGGTATTGAAAATTTTGGTGTGACACACACCATCACACTGCAACCACATCACATCACACTGACGCATTACGACACACAGTGTGGAAAGCTCTGTTATTGAACCTAAGCTAACTACACAGAACTGAGGTTCAGCGAAAGCTGTCTCTCCAATTGCCCCACACATATGCATGCTTAACTCAGCCTACTATGCATGTGTTTTCAATGTGGGGGTATCAGTTGCAATCCAACATGTCTGATCCTTCTCTACCCTGATGTCTGTCACCACATTAGATGCTCAGGTTTAAATGAAACCTATCTAATGTATATGGCCACCTTTAGTTGTGAGTGTAGTAAATGAGGAATAACTAATTCTTTCCATGTAAGCTTGGGTAGTTTTACCTTGTTGTACTGTATGTCCCATGCTGTATGAGTATGGACACTGCACAGTGGTATGCATGATTTTATGTGTTTGTTACCAATGTGTGTAATTTACATATAAGAAGGGATGCCTGTAAAGTTTGCTCATACAATCTATCACTTTGAAAGTACAAAAAATAATAAAATAGCAACAGAGTATCGGGGTGTAAATATATCACTTTGAAAGTACTTAGATTATTTGTTTTCCTCCTTTTTTTTATCTATTACTTTTTTTTCTTCACTCTTACTTTGACCCAGTTTGGTAAGACTCGTATAGCTAAAAGTAAGAGCCGAGTACCATCTTTTCTTCACGCTTCCCATGGGGGTCATACAAATCAACTATTTAGGGAAGCATAGGTCCTTCTGGGAATTTTTGTGTGGGTGAATATTTCCTTTAAAGACAAGTGCTTTGAAGATTTTATCCCTTAGGGAAAACAATTGGATAGTTTAGATATATTGCACGTGTTTATGGATATTGTCTTTCCAAGAGACATACTATAAACTCAGAAGTGGCCTCTTTTTGTTCACAATGATGAGATCTGTTGAGTACTGTTGAGTTTAATTTGAACAGATAAATTATAAAGAAACAAATCAAAACAAGAAACAGAATAAATAGAAAAGACTCTTACAAAACAAAAAGCATAAGACAAACTATCTTGAATGCTGAACAAAGTAATGATAATATAGACAATGCGGTGAAGCCTTTGACATTGTCCACATATTTTCTTTTTTTTTAAGAATTGAATCCATTTAAGTGCTTTCAAGTGAATTCCTGTAATCCCATCATTTATCTTTTCATTCTGCGTGGAGGCATAAGTGTCCTCAATGCTGATGGAAGCAGAAACTACGTTTTTTTGACTTAGCTGCCTTTTACTACTTTGGTGTCCTGTTCCAACAGCAATTAACTTTCCTTTTTCATTGAAAAAGCTGCATTTAGATTTCTCTCTAGAAATTTAACATTTTGGCATAAGACAATTTTGCACAGTACATAAATAAATATCGGCGCTTGTATAGATTTATTAATAAATACAGGAGTTAAAAAAGAAAAAGTGTTCCCTTGATTAGCAGCAATCCAAATATTCAGTAGTCAATGATGCCTCAAATGTTACATATGAGGTAACTATAATCAAGAATAAAAGGGTATAAGAATATTGATAGAGATTTACAATAAAATGCTATATGTTTAAAAATAGGGGTACATGTTACATACCTATGTGGTGATGAACTTGAACATATGCAACTGTCCCTAGTCAGGTGACTGCGTGCAGAAAGAAAGTGCAAAAAATGCAAACCTGAGTAAGAATAAGTGAGAGATCCGGTTATGCAAAATTCATAATATATATGCTCCACTCGCTATATGCATGTGTCCTATAAACCTACGTACCTATTTGTTGTCTAGAGAAGATGGGACAACAAAGATGCATGGTATTACTCGAATACTGGTAAATAATTATGTTTGTCTATAAAAGGTATAAAAAAATTAATTAATTACCATCAGCACTATATGAAGTGAAGAAAAGGATCCTTCACTTATTCTTACTCAGGTTTGCATTTTTTTGCACTTTCTTTCTGCACGCAGTCACCTGACTAGGTACAGTTGCATATGTTCAAGTTTATCACCACAGGTATGTTACATGTACCCCTATTTTTAAACATATAGCATTTTCCTGTAAATCCCTATCAATATTGTTCTACCCTTTTATTCTTGATTATAGTTACCTCATTTGTAACATTTGAGGCATCATTGACTACTAAATATATGGATTGCTGCTAATCAAGGGAACACTTTTTTTTAAGTCCTGTATTTATTAATAAATTACACATTTTTAAACTATATAAGCGCCGGTATTTATTTATTTATTGCGGTTTATTTTACCTTATATGTGGTCTACAGGGACCCAAATAAAATACCTGGCAGCGAATCTAGTGTATTAGGAAGCGCTGGTATAATATATACAATTTTGCACAGTGTTTTACATATGACTAATATCAAAATAGCTTTATTTTTATTACTTGATTTGATGTGTTATGGTTAGTGATTTATGAGCTTTTGCTTTAATCCAAATACACTATAAATTAACTACAGTGAAACCTTTTTAAGAAGACCATGCAAAATTGCATAAAAAAAATGGTCTTCTATGCGGGGGGGGGGGGGGTCTTCTCAAAATATATTAGCACTATGCAAAATGTATGATGGACTGAAAATGAATCACACACAATCTGGTATGAATAAGGGGGTGGCCTTTTGGAGAGATTCAAATGTATAATACATTGTATTGTCACCTATTAACTTAAAAATCATTGATACTCTTGATACTAAGTATTTTCAGCTGGTAAACAGTATGTCACGTCTGGGAAAGGAAGGAGTGCACACTATTCTCTCCCACTACCCTGTCCCTGCCTACGTACCTACCCTAGATGACAGGTCCATAACCATTGTGACAGTCCCTTCCTAAATAAGTGAGGGACAGTCAAAAAGTCAAAACAATAAACTACAAAACTGACAAAAGGTCGAGAAAAGGCTGGAGGTACATGACTAACAGAACAAACCTAAACACGCACACACAAAAATAAGTAGTAAGATGGCCGAGTCTAAACCTGGAGAGCACAAAGTACAGTAACAGAGTATCAAAGGGAAGTCAAAAGCCAAGCCAAAAGTCACAAAAGCAGAATAAACAGAATGAGCACAGAGATAGCTAGGTAAGTTACTAAGAACTATCACAAACAGAGAATGACTGAAAAAGGCCTCCTTATATATGCCTGAGCTGCAACCAGGAGGACTCTAATTGGCTCAGCAAGCTTAACCATACCCAGGAGCACAGAGGCGCCATCCCAGCAACTAAAACAAACAGGGCTAGAAATCATTAACCCTATGGGTTCTGGCAGAACCAGTCATTTCTTGAGATGTCAATATATAAATATATTTATCCTCTTTTGCTCAATCTTAAAAGGGTATTCCATTGTCATGATACGAGGAGGGAAGCAGGGAGAAGTGAGCCATAAAGCTGTCCCTATAAACCACTTTCCCTTCCTACTTGCCCATCCTCCCTAAACGACATATCGACAACTTTGAGCTGGTCCCTTCCTTGCGTTAAGTGCATTGGCATAGAAGTCAACAAAACAAACCAACTGTACATGTCGGGAAACAAGTCAGGAACATAACAGAAAAAACAAACAGATATATAAATACAAACAAGGCAGGATATAGCATACTAAAATACAGTTCAGAAACCAGAATCAAGATTAACAGCAGGTATAATAATATGAACAAGACTACATATGGGGATAAGTTTACAGCAGACAAAACTAGGAGATGCAGGGGATGAACAGGTTAACTGAATGTCAGAACACTAAACACTATACGGGTCAGGAAATCAAGAGCACTGTTCCCACTGGACTCAACCCAGAACAAGGGACACCCCACCCCAAACATGGAGGGACATCAATACCAAAGCCAAATAGGCTCCTAGCAAGTGGGCACTCTACACCGAGTGATCAGGATACTGGCCTAGGAGGAAACAAAAATCCTGAATCCAAGCAAACAGGCGTACAGGCACAAGACTTACTCACTACTAGATAGACAGATCAGCCCAAGGTTTAGAACAGGATTCTATCCTCGGAGTTGCAGATTCAAACAAGGTCAAAACAGGACTGACAAAACACACAGTGTAAATACAGACTAAGGCAACACAAAGCAAATGCAGAACGGACATACACAAATACTAAAACCCAACAAGTGTACTAAAATAAAGCAGGATATGTGCGTAGACCGACATAGTGAACATCGTGTACAGGTCTAATCCCCAGCACAGAACAGCACCTGAAAAGGTCTTATATACCCTCCTAGTGCTGAAATCAAGAAGGCTAACTCTTCCCATCCCAGGGAGAATTCACACAGAAACTGTTCAGACACAAACCTAATGTCTGAACAGAACCCAAAGCAGAAAACACAAAGTACAGATAAACGGACATTACACCTTTCATGATGTGTTATGAACGTCTCATAGGTACCTCATCTCCAAAACAGTACCCCACCAGCCTTGCCCCCATCTGGTCAGATGAGGAGATTGTTGGGTATAACTGTGTGTGTCTTAAAAAAAAAAAATTGGGGGGGGGGGGGGGGACATCCCTAATACACACATGATATATTATATATTCAGATAAGAAATCAAAAAATGTTGCAGTATCTTGTAATACCTTTTTTATTGGACTAACAGAATTTTTTAGAGACAAGCTTTCGGGATTCCTCCCTTTATCAAGTCAAAAGCAAATCTAAGCTCACAATCTAAGCTTGTGAGCATAGATTTGCTTTGGACTTGATAAAGGAAGGAATCTTGAAATCTTGTCTCTACAAAATTATTTTAGTCCAATAAAAAAGGTATTACAAGATACTGCAACATTTTTTGATTTTGCATCTGCATCACTGGACTAATATGGCTACTCAAATTCACTATATATATATATATATATATATATATATATATATATATATATATATATATATATACATACACACACTGTCACAGGGGGAGATTTATCAAAACCTGTGTAGAGGCGAAGTTGCCCAGTTGCCCATAGCAACAAATCAGCTTTCTTCTTTCATTTTTCAGAGGCCTTGTTAAGAAAGTGGTTGGTTGCTATGGGCAACTTTGCCTCTTCAAAGGTTTTGATACATTTCCCTGTGTATATATACTGTGTGAATATATATATATATATATATATATATATATATATATATATATATATACACTGTATGTGTATATGGACACTGCATGGGGTAAAAACAAAACCTCACAAAACAAACAAAAAAAAAAAAAAAAAAACAACCATGCCCTCATACAGCTATATTTACTGAATAGTTCAGAAGTTCTGGAAATACAGAACACATACTAGGGGTGTGAATCGCCAATAATTTGTCGATTCCATTCGAATCGCGATACCAGGGTGGCGATTCGATATATCGCAATATATCGCGATACTGTCATGTTGGCGATATATCACGATATATCGCGATATTCCCTATTAAAAGCTTGGGAAAACTTATTCTAGCTGAGAAAGAACAAGATCCCGCGAGAGTTGTCCTGTGAGTGCGTAGTCTCACGGTAACAGCCTGCCAGTGGGACAGAGCTGATAACAGGTACACTGCCAACTAGTGGTCAGGAGTTTAAGTGTTATAAAAAAAATAATACAGACAAATAGGACTGTGACTCAGTGAGTTAAATACAGTAAATGTTAATAATAATTTATAAAAAAAATCGATTCTCAGAATTTTAAAATCGATTCAGTATCGCGGAACAAAAAAATCGCGATAATCGCGCAAATCGATTTTTTCTTACATCCTTAACACATACACAAATACTGTATACACAAAATATATAACAGGAAGTAGCCTAAAAGGGGGAGGGGACCTGCAGACAGTGAAGGGAGAAAGGGGAGAGAACAATTTGGCCAGGGCCTCTAATTGCTGAACTGCCCTGATGGTGGCCCTGTCTGTTCCCCCACTCTAGAGCGGCACCTACCTGGGCTGGCACTGGCCCTGTATGGGACTTTAGTCTATATTCTCTTTATATGACTTTAGCTTTGATTAAGTGATGTACATTTCTATGTTAGTCACTTTTCAATATCACTGTAGTGGTATGTTAATAGAGAGTAATATTTATTTTATGTGTTATACACAATGTATTTTTCAACATTAGTCTTTGTTTTCAACTAAACAGATGTCTTCTAAAAAACAAGTAAACATGGAACAGTTCATATTCCATTTCAAGCTAAAACAACACATGTTTATATATTATTTTGCTCTCATCTCAATTCTCACTATAATCTGTAAAGGAAAAAAAAAATTAAACCGGACTCCACCAAAAGACTGGAAATTAAGGCGCACTTCTTGATGTCTTATGAAATACAACATACAAGTACTTTACTGCATATAACACTGCCATGGTTCTTAAAGAACCAACATCTGCTTGTCCACATAGTTACAAGATCTGAGTATAGCTAAAGACAATTATCTGTCCCAAATAGTGCAGTACCCGACCAGAGGGGACGCCCTACTGGACTTAATATGAACCAACAGACCTGACAGTAACTATTGTGCAGGTAGGAGGACACCTAGGAAATGGTGATCACAATTCATTAGATTGAATAAGGGAAACTTTCGAGGAGCCACAAGAATAATGAAGTTTAGGAAGGCAAAGTTTGATAAGCTCAGAGGAGCCCTTAAATGGGCACTCTCATTTAAAAAAAAAATTCTAGGTTTCATTTGTGTTTAAAAAAGCTGCCACTAGGTGTCTCCCTACTTGTCCAGAGCACATTTCCCCCTATCTCATGCACAGACTTTGGACTCCAGCTGGCCTTGCAGAAGTCCAAAATCAGGAAATGCTGAGGGAGTGTGTACAATCATAGCTCATCTCACAATGAATTGCTCTGGCTGTGTGTAGCAGAGTGAGGGAGAACATTCTCCCATGTATGGCTTTAAAAGATGTCACAGCCTGCTGGGGAACGCCCCTTCCTAGTCTGTGAATCTGAGAGACTGAGCTGAAAATACAGAGCAATATCAAGATAGAAAATTAACAAATAATAATAAAAAAAAAGGCAGGGGGTGATTTATGATGGGGACAGTGAACTGGGAGGATTATAAAATTTAACAAGATTATGAGAGGTACTCTTTAACAATATAGATTGGGATCATGTCCTTATAAAAAAAAGAGCCCATAAGTGTCTGTACTGTTTATATTTTATATTCTTTTTGTAAGATGTACACACCTTTTGGGAATAAAAGGCTCAGGAAACCAATATAAAAGAATAAAAATGTAAAGGAGTCAATATATGATAACAGAAAAGCATGAAGCTGCTAAAAACAGAAGACAGTGAAGGAGTTTTTAAAAGCTATAGAATGAAAACATGCAAAAAACAGATAAAAGCAGCAAAAGTGGAAAGGCTCGTTGCCAAAGAGAGTAAAAGTAATTCCAAAATGTTTATTAACTATATATCATTATCACAGACCATGAAAATTGAGAGATTTATCATAGAGCTAATCAAAAGAACATCCCAGAAATATTGAAAAATGGCTCTATTATAGCATAACATACTTTCCACTAGAAGCATAGTGTATTCAGGACGAGCATAGTGTATATTTATTATATTTTGGGATGGTACCCACTACTGGAGTTCTAAAGGATGTCCCAGTAACAGCTAAAATTCCTAAATAAAAATTGAAGTGTATATGTGCTTTAGAGGTCTTTTATGTACATTATATATATATATACACACACACACACCGAATAAAAAACACAAACCTTTGCCATAGCTTTGTTCTCCTGAGACTTTTTTTTTTTTTTTTTTACTGTAGGCCGTTTGTTTTACTGCACACTCTTTGCCCAATGAAACTAAAAAAGAAAAAAAATTCCTATAAAAAGGTATTAAAAACAGCCTTTTGTGTCATGAAAAAAATGATACAAAACCCTTATTTTTAGTAGCTCAACGAATAAAAAAAAGGTAGGGCTGTTAAACTTCCACATGCACAGAAACACTAATAAGAACTGTATCATTTAGGATCAAAACACTTTGGTCCTTAAGGGGTTAAGAATGTTCCATTGCTTAATTGCTAAAAACATATGCTGCAATATACTGTATTTTACATGCTTATACACTTACTTGCTAACCTGTGGTTTGTGTGTGTCTATATGTGTGTAATGTGAAACAATGTGAGCTGTGAAGTCTCGTTTACAAGAAACATCAATGTAAATAATATAAAATTGTAATTGAAATTACTGCACAGTCACTAATCACAAAAGGGGATCATTTCAGTCTGATACAAAGTGGCAGCATTCAATTGCAATTTCTACTCTCCTCACAGGAAATGCTCCAAACAGCGCGTCTGTGTTTTAAAGCCAACTGGAAACCAATTTATATTAGCCTGGGAGGTCAATCTTGCTTCATTATTAGGTATGTTAAAGATCTGGAGCTATCATGTATCTCCCCCTTCATATCCTCTATTCTTCCCTAGTGCCTTGCAGCCCTTTTGGAAATATCACTTTTCATTTTACTCCTGGGTAGCAGTGGTTTTTATTTCATGATCTCTATGGACTGTAATGATCTGTGTTAAATATCCTGCCTTAAGATTAAATCACAAGAATATAACACATTTCAGAACAACTAACTATACAATGCTTGTGAGCTACTAGCATAAATATTATGAAGAACTTATTATTTTGTGTTTACCATTGATTTTTGTACTTAGTAGGCTGACCATATGTCCTCTTTTGAAAGTTTTTGAATAAAACAGAGCAAAACTGACAAAACGGATCAAAAATTATGTGCTGCAGCCGCCGGTCCCTGTTAAAGTCTGTGAGGGTGCATTCACACCACGTTTTGTACATACGGGTTTGTACCACGTTTTTGAACATACGGCAAGGGGAGGGGCAAACCGGCCGCTACGGTTTTAGGTCTGGTCAGGAAACCGCATACGGGTCAAAACTGAGCCGACCGGAGTCACCGTTTGACTCCGGTCGGGTCATTAAAGTAAATGGAGTCACTGGCTGATCTGGCCAGGGTACGGGAGCGCCCGGTTTGCCCCTCCCCCCGCCAGATCCGGCACCCGTATGTACAAAACTTGGTGTGAATGCACCCTGAGCAGTGGCTGCCAGTACACCAGCAGAGTGCGAGCCTGAACCTTGAAGTAGACCCTAGAGTGGGTACCGGAACCACGTCAGCTTCAGTGCTCCACTGCTTCTCTGGTTTGTGGACCTACCGCTATGGACCCAGTCATAGAAGTAGTTCCCAACTCCAGACCAGAGGAGCAGTGCAGTACTGAAACAGCGCGGCAATACAAGTTCCCTCTCTATGCAATTTTTTGTGATTTCAGAGATATGACCATTACAGCTTTGTGAAAAGTATGAATTTTCTTAGATGGACTTGATGGCGCTAAGCCTGATTTTGGAGCATTTTAGTACTTTTCTAGTTTAGACTACCCCAAATATATGCTATTTATTAAAGAGGTTGTCCTACCTCAGCTCTTTTGGGTTTTTCTACCAGCTCCTGCCTGTATGCAGCAGTTGGAGGTGGTCAGAAAAGCCCCAAAACGGCCAAAGCAGGGAAGTTGGGGAGGTACGTAAACAGCATGATATCACTATTGAAAAAGAGATCCAGCAGATCTCAAAACGCCTTTTTCCTATACAGTAATTGTAACATAGTAACATAGTTCATAAGGTTGAAAAAAGACCAGAGTCCACCAAGTTCAACCTATAACCCTAATGAGTCCCCACTGAGTTGATCCAGAGGACGGCAAAAAAAAACTCATACTCAAGGTAAAAATTCCTTCTCGACTCCAAATATGGCAGTCAGAATAAATCCCTGGATCAACATTCTGTCCCTATAAATCTATTATCCATAACCTGTAATGTTATTCCCAAAAAATGCACCCAGACCCCTTTTAAATTATTTTACCGAGTTAACCATGACCACCTCCTCAGGCAGAAAATTCCACAGTCTCACTGCTCTTACAGTAAATAACCCCTGTCTGTGCTGGTGTAGAAACCTTCTTTCCTCTAAATGTAGCTAAATGTAGAAGATCCCTCCTTGTTATAGATCCAGTCCTGAGTACGAATAGATCATGGGAGAGATCTCAGTACTGCCCCCTGACATATTTATACATAGTTATTAGGTCTCCCCTAAGCCTTCTTTTTTCTAAACTAAATAACCCTAATTCTGATAATCTTTCTGGGTACTGTAGTCCTCCCATTCCCTGTATTACTCTGGTTGCCCATCTTTGAAACCTCTCCAGCTCCACTATATCTTTCTTGTACACGGGTGCCCAGTACTGTACACAGTATTCTATGTGTGGTCTGACTAGTGATTTGTACAGCGGTAGAATTATTTCCTTGTCGTGGGCATTTATGCCCCTATTGATGCACCCCATGATCTAATTTGCCTTGGCAGCAGCTGCCGACACTGGTCACTACAGCTAAATTTACTGTTAAAGGGGTACTCTGCCCCTAGATATCTTATCCCCTATCCAAAAGGGATCTCGGGTGATCTCGGGTGCGGCCCCCCCGCTGTCATCACTGCACAGAGCAAACTCACTCTGTGCATAATGACGGGCGAAACAGGGGCTGGAGCAGCGTGACGTCACGGCTCCGCCCACTCGTGATGTCATGGCCCACCCCATTAATGCAAGTTTATGGAACGAAGCGTGACGGCTGCCACGCTACCTCCTATAGACTTGTATTGAGGGGGTGGGCCGTGACATCACAAAGGGGTGGGCCATGACATCATGAGAAGGCGGAGCCATGATGTCACAATGCTCTGGCCCCTGTATCACCCGTCATTACGCACAGTGCGAGTTTGCTCTGTGCAGTGATGACAGCATGGTGCTGCACCGAGATCACGGGGTCCCCAGCGGTGAGACCCCCGCGATCAGACATCTTATATCCTATCCTTTGGATAGGGGATAAGATGTCTTAGGGTGGAGTACCCCTTTAACTAAGACTCCCAAGTCCCTTTCCACATCAGTCGTCCCAAGTGTGCTCCCATTTAATACATAATCCCAGCCTGGATTTTTCTTCCCCATGTGCATTACCTTACATTTATAAGTGTTGAACCTCATCTGCCACTTCCCAGCCCAAACCTCCAATCTATCCAGATCCATGGTAACAGTTCACTGTCCTCTATTGTGTTTACCGCTTTACAGAGTTTAGTATAATCTGCAAAGATTGCTACTTTACTCTTCAACCCCTCTACAAGGTCATTAATAAATATATTAAATAGAATAGGACCAAAGATGGACCCCTGTGGTAACCCACTAGTAACAGTCACCCAATAAGAATAAGTACCATTAATAACCACCCTCTGTTTCCTATCACTAAGCCAGTTACTTCCCCACTTGCACACATTCTCCCCCAGCCCAATCCTTCTCATTTTATGCACCAACCTTTCATGTGGCACCGGATGAAAAATCCAGATATACGACATCCAGCGATTGCCCCTGGTCCAGTCTGGAGCTCACCTCCTAATAAAAGCTGATCAGGTTAGTTTGACAGGACTGATCCCTATCCAGGACCTAATCTATCTATCTATATAGCTGTTCAAAGCCACACCTTACCGCTTGCCAAAGCGAGGATACAGTGACAAGCAAATGACATCCAATTCCGGCACGCACAGCGCACAAGGATACCACCAACACACCAGCCAGCAGACATCTCTCTCCTCTGGCTCGCCGGCGCTGATGACTCGCAAGCCCAGGAGCGACTAGGCGACCATGCCCGCATATACAGCGGGTAATTTGAGAGAGTATCGTGGGACCACTTCAGGACTGGTGAGACACACTGTCTAATCGTGATACACAGTATCAAAGAATCTCATATAACTAGCTACCTAGTTACTGCCACGGACTGCCAATACCTCCTACCTCCAATACGGACTATAATATCATCAGTTACATAGTAACTACCTCTTACTACGGACTATGTTATCACATGCAGTGAGCGACATATGATTATTGTCTGCACACACAATCCACTACTTCTAAAGACGCTGTATTATATAAAAGAGTATACTGTATAGATGTCAAAATTTTCCCATTGGATTTTATATATACGCTATAACAATATAGAGGATTATCTATAACACTTTGATTCATCATTGATAATCAATATATAAGCATTTCTGCAAGGGTCCGGCAGATAGTGCTATTTGAATAATAAACTTAATAAATAAGACTATTTTAACCTATTATATACTCATTGTTCTCTTTATCCGACATATCATACATTTCATGCATACACTTCCCCCAGTGAGGATATGAGGTTTTCTTTACGTAAACAGCATAGCTCGCGGGGCTACGCCATTTGCCGAACTCCTTTTGAAGTCAATGGGAGTTACGCAAAATGTGTAACTTCCCTACTTTGGTCACTTTTGGGCTTTTCCAACCACCTCCGGCCACTGCAAACAGGCTGAGGTGGGACAAACCCTTCAAAGAGTAAACCCTAGGATATCTCATGTGACAAATTTAAATTCAAGTGTAGTGGTAATAAGTAAGAATTTTTTTTCCCTGCAAGCATTGAACAATAGTGAGTTAAAAAAGGGTTGATTTGCAGGAATAGCTTGGTAATATTAAAAGGAAGACATAAGGATGTTTTTAACCCCTTAAGGACCAGGGGTTTTCCGTTTTTGCACTTTAGTTTTTTTTCCTCCTTACCTTTAAAAAATCATAACCCTTTCAATTTAGCATCTAAAAATCCATATGATGGCTTATTTTTTGCGCCACCAATTCTAGTTTGTAATGACATCAGTTATTTTACCCAAAAATCTACGGTGAAAAAAGAAAAAAAATAATTGTGAGACAAAATTGCGCCGTGATCTGAAGTTTTTAGCCGTACCATTTATGTATTGATAGGACTTATTGATCGCTTTTTATTCATTTTTTCATGATATAAAAAGTGACAAAAAATACACTATTTTGGACTTTGGAATTTTTTATCACGTACGCCATTGACCGTGCGGTTTAATTAACAATATATTTTTATAATTCAGACATTTCCGCACGCGGCAATGCCACATATGTTTATTTTTATTTACACAGTTTTTTTTTTTTAAATGGGAAAAGGGGGGTGATTCAAACTTTTAATAGGGGAGGTGTTAAATGATCTTTATTCACTTTTTTTTCCACTATTTTTTTGCAGTGTTATAGCTCCCATAGGGACCTATAACACTGCACACACTGATCTTTTACATTGACCACTGGTTTCTCATAGGAAACCAGTGATCGATGATTTTGCCGCTTGACTGCTCATGTCTGGATCTCAGGCACTGAGCAGTCATTCGGCGATTGGACACCAGGAGGCAGGTAGAGACCCTCCTCGTGTCCTACAGCTGTTCGGGACACCACGATATCGCCGCGGCAATCCCAAACAGCTCCCTGAGCTAACTGGCATGGTTTCACTTTCACTTTAGGGTTAATAGCGCGCGGCACCGCGATCACTGCCATGCGCCCGGCCGTTGTTAGAGGTCGGGCCCGATCCGCTATGACGCGGGGCCATGTCGTGGCCCCGCGTTATAGAAAGAGAAAGGACTCAGGACGTACCGGTACGTCCTTGGTCCTTAAGGGGTTAATTTATTTTAATTTCTTTATTTTACAGGAGTGCAGCCAACACAAGTGGAAGCTTTAGAGGCAAGAGCAAAGCTGACGGACCCTCTTGCAAAGTAAGCATTATTTTCAGGTGTCCTCTGTGCTGGCACGTCTGGAGTCTCCTGGGTGTTATGGGGTGATGAGAGGTGCGGGGGGGGGGTGTTATGGGGGTGATGAGAGGTGCGGGGGGGGGTGTTATGGGGGTGATGAGAGGTGCGGGGGGGGGGTGTTATGGGGTTGATGAGAGGTGCGGGGGGGGTGTTATGTTGGGGGGTTTAGAGGTGCATGGGGGGGTGTTATGGGGGTGATGAGAGGTGCAGGGGGGTGTTATGGGGGTGATGAGAGGTGCGGGGGGGGATGTTATGGGGGTCATGAGAGGTGCGGGGGAGGGGTGTTATGGGGGTGATGAGAGGTGCGGGGGGGGGTGTTATGGGGGTGAGAGGTGCGGGGGGGGGGTATTATTGTTGTGATGAGAGGAGCAGGGGGGTGTTATGGGGGTGATGAGAGGTGCAGGGGGGTGTTATGGGGGTGATGAGAGGTGCAGGGGGGGTGTTATGGGGGTGATGAGAGGTGCGGGGGGGGGATGTTATGGGGGTCATGAGAGGTGCGGGGGAGGGGTGTTATGGGGGTCATGAGAGGTGCGGGGGGGGGGTGTTATGGGGGTGAGAGGTGCGGGGGGGTATTATTATTGTGATGAGAGGTGCAGGGGGGTGTTATGGGGGTGATGAGAGGTGCAGGGGGGGTGTTATGAGGGTGATGAGAGGTGCCCCCCCCTGCACCTCTCCTCATCACCCCCCCCCCCCTGGTTATAATAGTGATGAGGAGAGGTGGGGGGGGGAGTTATAGTAATGATGAGGAGAGGTTTGGCGGGGGGTTATGGGGGTGATGAGGACACAGAGGATAAGAGGGGTGTATATGTATATATGATGTGTATGCATGTGTGGCAGTATTGTATTCAGTGGATACAGTGTGGAGCAGCATTGTATTCTGGGTACAGTGTGTGGCAGTATTATATTTAGTGGGTACAGTGTATAGCAGTATTTTATTCAGGATACAGTGTGGGGCAGTATTTTATTTAGGGTACAGTGTGGGGCAGTATTTTATTTAGGGTACAGTTTGTGGCAGGATTATATTTAGTGGGTACAGTGTATGGCAGTATTATATTCAGGGTACAGTGTGGGGCAGTATTATATTCAGGGTACAGTGTGGGGCAGTATTTTATTCAGGGTACAGTGTATAGCAGTATTATATTCAGGGTACAGTGTGTGGCAGTATTATATTTAGTGGGTACAGTGTATGGCAGTATTATATTCAGGGTACAGTGTGGGGCAGTATTATATTTAGGGTACAGTGTGGGGCAGTATTTTATTTAGGGTACAGTGTGTGGCAGTATTATATTCAGGGTACAGTGTACAGCAGTATTATACTCAGGGTACAGTGTGGGGCAGTATTATTTTTAGTGGGTACAGTGTGGGACAGTATTATATTCAGGGTACAGCAGTATTATACTCAGGGTACAGTGTGGGGCAGTATTATATTCAGGGTAGTGTATAGCAGTATTATATTCAGGGTACAGTGTGGGGCAGGATTATATTTAGGGTACACTTTCTGGCAAGGTTATAATGATTACTGTCTTCATGAAGAGAATGAGGATCTGCTGACAGTGAGGAGCCAATGATGTCTGGATGTCAGACTCTGCAGAGAATATGGAGCTGGAGGAAGACCTGGTCTCTGGATGAGATGAAGAAGAAAAGAAGACGTCACTCAGGTCACTGATATCATTGTGTATTCTCCTGACTGTCCCATCAGAGCTGTAGTCACTTGTAAGTTCTGCAGTGATGATGGGTAAAACTGTGTCCAATCTGTGTCTCTCCAGCTGTTACAAAACTACAACTCCCATTGCCTGAGGCTCTCCAGACATGATGGGAGTTTTAGCTTTCCAACAGCTGGAGAACCACTTTAACCGAGGTGATCGGTGGGGGTCTCAGCAGTCAAACCCCCACCAAAAAAAATGGCCCTGGGGTGGGGGGGGGTCTGGACAGGGGGTATGGGTAGGGAACACTGCTGCACCTAATGTGGGGGGAACACTGCCTACCTAATGTGGAGGGGAACACTGCTGCACCTAATGTGGGGGGGGGGGGACACTGCCTACCTAATGTGGGGGGAACACTGCTGCACCTAATGTGCGTCGTATCGACATTCGCTCACGTTGCGCTCCAAGAATTCAAGGGCCATCGTTAGAATGTCCTGACGCCAGCCCTAGAGCGTGACGTGCGTGAACATCAAAGGGGGGGGGGCCTCCATGTCCATTTTGCTTGGGGCCCCCATATTCCTTCAAACGGCCCTGGTCCGACCACATAGTATGGAGCCAAAGGGGACCCCGTGTGCTGTTGTACACCTCACAAAATGTCAATAGCTCTGATCCTCCAATACATAGTACAGTTCTGATTGTGATCAAGCTATGGCTACAGAGATATAATAAATTATGATCCTGTTTGGGCAACCAAAAGGTTATGTAACAGAGCAGTAGAGATGAGCGAATTTACAGAACTTCTCGGCTCGGCAGTTAATGACTTATCCTGCATAAATTAGTTCAGCTTTCAGGTGCTCCCGTGGGCTGGAAAAGGTGGATACAGTCCTAGGAGACTCTTTCCTAGGACTGTATCCATCTTTTCCAGCCCACCGGAGCACCTGAAAGCTGAACTCATTTATGCAGGATAAGCATCAACTGCCGAGCCGAGAAGTTCGTGACGAATCGAATTTACTGTAAATTCGCTCATCTCTACAGAGCAGCATATCATTTCAGACAATGGTAAGAGCTGTTATGTCTATGCTCAGCATATTACACTTCCCTACTTACTTCCTTAATATATAAGGTAACAATACATCTCAAGCAGCTCTTCTCTTCCTTTTCCTATGAGATCACTCTTCCAGGAACAAGCCATTTTGGAAGAACCTTAAAAACTTTACTCAAACTCATCTGTAAGGTTTCTTTGTGTAGAAATCTTGACACATGGAAAACATTCTTCATATATCTCTTGTGCCCCCAACTTTAATAAACAAAATAATATGATTTTACAACAACATTACAAAAGGATGTATATTTCTTACCGACCTATGGCAATGCCACAGGAGATTGTGAGAGAGGTAAGTAGTTCTTCAGATGAGGCACTTGTTATATTACAAAACCACTGCATGTGACTGACTTACCGTATTTTTCGTCATATAAGACGCTCCGGCATATAAGACGTACCTAATTTTATAGGATAAAAATCTAGAAAATAAAGATTCTGAACCAAATACAATGTAAAGTACAGGACAGTGATCTTCAACCTGCGGACCTTCAGATGTTGCAAAACTACAACTCCCAGCATGCCCGGACAGCCGTTGGCTGTCCGGGCATGCTGGGAGTTGTAGTTTTGCAACATCTGGAGGTCCGCAGGTTGAAGACCACTGGTATAGGAGGTAGTACTCACGTGTGCCTGCCGCTCCAGACCCGTCACCGCTGCCCTGGATGTCGCCCTCCATCGCTGTTGCCGTGTCCCCGGAGTGTCCCCATCGCTCCGGAACATCTCTGCTGCCCAGTATCCTCACTCTCAGTCGCCACCATGACGTCGCTACGCACACCGCTACGCACGAAGGAGAGCGCGATGACGACGAAGGAGAGCGCAGGCCATGCAGGGGATCCCAGCACGGAGCAGACACCGAGGAGGCAGGTAAGGTCCCTCCCGGTGTCCTTTAAGCTGTATGGGACGCCGCGATTTCACCGCAGCGGTCCCGAACAGCCGGGTTAGTGTTATTTTCGCTTTAAACGCGGCGGTCAGCTTTGATCGCCGCATCTGAAGGGTTAATACAGGGCATCACCACGATCGGTGATGTCCTGTATTAGCCACAGGTCCCGGCCATTGATGGCCGCAGGGACCACAGCGATAGGTGTGTATTCACCTTATAAGACGCACCAACTTTCCCCCCCCCCCCAGTTTTGGAGAAGAAAAAGGGAGTCTTATACGGCGAAAAATACGGTACATGAAGCCCCCCCTTTTCTTATGTTATATGGTGGGGAAAATAAAAAAATGTCCTTGTCCATTACATAGGAACTGTTTACAAATAAAGTGAATTTCAGCGTTTTACAATGATGTTTTTGAGAAGGGTTCCCCACAGGGTGACCTGTAGCCAGTAACCAACTGTAATCTTATGGGGTAATTCCGGAACAAGTGTTTAATTGCTTTGCAATTATACTAAAGGGAAAATGAAGCATTAGATGGTCCCCACAAAATGTCATTATCATTAAACAAGTTAGAGTGCCCTGATCACGCAATGATTTACAGTTTCTTGATACGTCCTTCTGTTCCTGAGATATGAAGGTTTATAGGTTGTCTGACAATTTAGGGAATCTGTTAGATGGGGTGATCTTAAATTTAATAAAGGTAGTAAATATCAGGTGGTGGGCGGGATTATACAGACCATAAGCGGGGGATGGATTAGGCATACACATCAATGTAAAACATTCACACCCCCTGATTGTATAATGCCGCCCATCACCTGATATTCACTCCCCTTATTCAACTTTAGCTCACACCTATGGGACCGAGTCCCTGAATTGTCAGACAGACTATAAACCCTCATATTTTAGGAACGGAAGGGCATAACAAGACGGCCCAGGGCCTCTTTAAGATTTGAACATTAAATACAGATAGTTATGATGGGATTTCTTTCCAAATCTTTTAGATTTAGTTGCAGTCAGCATAACTTAGGCTGGGTTCACATCACAAGTTTTACATCCAACTAGTTAATGTGATCTGTTACCTAAAAATTCTCTACAATAATATTTTTAGTCGTATTCTTTGGATTTTATAGAAAAATTTCAGTTTTACTTCCATCAGATTGTTGGTCAGGGAAAAATCATGTTGAAGTCGTATCCGATTTTCATAAAATTACTGTCCAGGTAAATCATATTGAATTGTATTATTGAACAATTTCATCCATTTAATAGTACACAAGTTTTTGTTTCCATATGCGCAGTAGCTTCGGAACAGTCTAGTATGATCTAGTACGACCTAGTAAGATCTAGTAAGATCTAGAAAGTTAAAGACTAGGAGATCCAAATTTACTTTTTGCATCTGATTTGATAAGATTTTACAACACCCAATTTCAATGGATTCTATATTGTTAAATATAAACATCTTGATGTGAACCCAGAGTTAGTTTTATTTAGTTTTAGTCACAGAAAAAGTGTTATTGACTAAAACTTTGATGAAAAATATTAGTAGATGAAATTAAAACTGCATTTAAAGGGGTATTCCAGAGGAATAACAATGTTTTCAAATCAGCTGTTGCCATAAAGTTATTCAGATTTGTAAATAATCTCTGTTTAAAAATCTTAACCCCTTTCAGTACTTATTAGCTGCTGTATACTCCAGAGAAAGTTGTGTAGTTCTTTCCAGTCTGACCAAAGTGCTCTCTGCTGCCACCTCTGTCCATATCAGGAACTGTCCAGAGCAGGAGCAAATTCTCATAGCAAACCTTTTCTGCTCTGGACAGTTCCTGACAGACAGAGGTGGGGAGGGGATGACTTGGTAAGTCTAGTTATGCATAAGCATTTGAAGAAACCAGAAAATATAATTTTTTTTTTACTTTATCAAATAGTCTGAAAAAGTACCTCTTATATGCTTTAAATTAAGAGCTAGTTTGTGTCATCGTTTTCCTAATTAGGATCGTAATCTAAAGCGAATCAATATAAATAGCACAAGCTCACATGCAGTACTTTTTTATGTCACCAATGGGGTTTTTAAAAAAAAGCCCTGTAAAATTGATAATTTCCACCAGGTGGCAGTATTGCTCAACAGCAAAATAATGCCTACCATATAATATTTCTATTATAAAAATTAGGCTAATGTATCAACTAACGTGGAAAGTCTGCATTAAATGACTAGCATATCAATTACTGTTTAATTAATATACATTTCATATTATGTTTTTTCCTCAGAATCTCAAATAACAGAAAAGGGTTGTCTTAGTTCTCCAAAAAATCTGAAATTGTCATCAAAAGATGCCCTTGCTAAAGTCAAAAACTGAGGGAAGCATGCAGCATCCTTCGCCTGCACGAACATCTTCATGTTTTTGCCAGCCTATTCCAGAGCCGCCCAAAAACCAACCATTCATGTTAAGGATGTGTGGCATTGAAGGTGTTCCTACCTTTAGTTCTGTCGTTTGCTTATCATGGCCTTAATAACAACTGTTGGCATCTGATTTTTATTAACTTTTATGATGGAAAATTAGTACATATTGAAATTATGCCTTTTGTCACTAGAGGATATTTTGTTGTTGGTTAGGATCACACAAGTGTAATTAGGAGGGTGTACTTTCTTATTTTTTCATGGCTGTATATAGAGTTGGGCGCAAATATTCGCATTTCAAATTTTTATCGCAAATATATGAATATTTCGAATATATTCGCTATACATTCGAAATTGCAAATATTCGCATATTCCTTCTTTTCACTTGTGTGCCAATTAAAATGATGCAAATACATTTGTCAGAGGTTATCAACAACATCCCTAGTAACCAATAGTAAAGTTGCCCACCCCCTCACTGTTTTCTTCCTCCAATATGTGAATATTCACATATGCGAATATAATGAATACGCGAAATTCACGAATATAGGATGAATATTCGTCTATATATTTGCGAAATATCGCGATTTCGAATATGGGCAATGCCGCTCATCACTAGCTGTATAGTCCTAGAACCACTTATATTCCTAATTGTCAGTAAATTTATGGTTCTTTAAAAACTCTTACACTCTTGCACATGGAATCAAATAATACTATTCATAATACATAAATATTAATACTAGCGAGAGTACCATCATAGGACAAAATAGAGTGCTCTGAATATAACAGTGTCATAAGTGGGTATTCTCTGGGTACACCTGTTTCCTCCCACATTTCTAAAATGTAAAAATAGATCAGCTGCCCGTATATGTACTTGTGCGTCTGTCTGAGCTGAGGAAATTACCTTGTGAGCCTATGAAAACAGGAACTGAACTGTGAAAATCTCTGTACAGCTCTGCGATAAAAAGCAACATTAAATTAATAAAAGATTTATGATGTATAGTAACAAATGTTGTAGACTCATCAACAACAAGCAAAATGCCAGCCATTCTACCGCATTCTAGTCAAAGTGCTCATATACAACCTGCCATACTACCTCATAGCACCATATACTTTATTAAGCCCCTAGACAATGCTTCAAGTTGGATTTTAAAAAAAGAAGCATATTATGCATCACATTTTATTTTCAGTAATTAGATTAGTTTTTAAACATTTATTCTATTGTTCTTTTTGATATCGTGGCTTTTTGGGCACTATCATAAAAACTAATTTTTTGCTATTGGACCTATGGTAAATAAAAAAATCTTTCTAATGTGCTTCTTTAAAAAAAAAAAAAAAAAAATGAAGTTTTCCACCACATCATGACAGCACCACCAGAGAGAGAGAGATGGACTCCTCCTCCAGGAATAGGAAACCTAGAGTATACTGCCTCAGAGTTCCTGCAGGAAGCCTGGAGGAGTCCATGCCTCTGATGGTGTGGATATTGTGACTGTGGGGGGGTCCAGAGGAGGCCTTTTCTCTCCTAGTTGGGAGAGTATTCTGGACCTCCAACAACCCCCTGGTTGGGGGTTTCCGTTCTGTGCCCCCAGTTGCGGTATCCCGGCACCGCCGCCAGCCTCCCTTCTCCCTCCGCCTCCTCATCTAAAGTTTGTGCGCGGCCAGCCTACAGTTGAGGGTCAGGCTGCGCTTTTTACCTTAATACCTAGCTGGCAATGAGGAGGTCCGGAGCTCAGGCGGAGTCAGCAGAGAGCTCCGTGGTTGCAGCCTTCCTGGAGGCGGGACTAAGAGGTCACGTTAAGTGATGGCTGGGGAGGAGAGGGGCACACGTGCCGGTGGATGTGACGTCAGATGCCGCAGTCCAGGCCTTCCAGGGCAGCAGATTTAAAAAGAAAATCCTTTCTGCTGTCCTGCCTCCACTGCGCAGAGGACAACCGTCTGGTAGCTGAAGCTGCAGCTGCTGGCCTCCAGGAGGGAGAAGTGTGAAGGAAGATGAGCTCCACTGGGGATGTTTCTTCCAAGCAGGACCATGAGGATTCAAAACTACTTCCACGGTACTGTCTCTTGCGGAGGGTCATTGCTCTTTTTTAGTCCATTTTTTTCTCATTGTTATTTTATTTCTTAGGATACTCCTAGGAAGGTGATTAAAAAGACTAAGCATAGGGAATGCCTTGTGTGTAAAATTGCGTTAAAACTTGATTACTCTAAGTCTAACTGTCCAGCTTGTAATAATAGGATCATTGCTGTAGGTGGGTGCCGATGTAATTATTTAACCCCTTGGGGACGGAGCCCATTATGACCCTAAGGACGGGAGCATTTTTTGCAAATCTGACCACTGTCACTTTAAGCTTTAATAACTCTGGAATGCTTTTACTTATAAATTTGATTCCGAGACTGTTCTTTCGTGACATATTCTACTTTATGGTAGTGGTAAATTCTCGTCGATACTTGCATCATTTCTTGGTGAAAAATTCAAAAATTTGATTAAAAAAATAGAAAATTTGGCATTTTTCTAACTTTGAAGCTCTCTGCTTGTAAGGAAAATAGACATTCCAAATAAATTATATATTGATTTACAAATACATTATGTCTACTTTATTTTTGCATCATAAAGTTGTCATGTTTTTACTTTTGGAAGACATCAGAGGGCTTCAAAGTTCAGCAGCAATTTTCCACAGCATTTTCAAAATCGGAATTTTTCAGGGACCAGTTCAGTTTTGAAGTGGATTTGAAGGGCCTTCAAATTAGAAATACCCCACAAATGACCCCATTATAAAAACTGCACCCCTCAAAGTATCCAAAATGACATTTAGTAAGTTAGTTAACCCCTTTAGGTGTTTCACAGGAATAGCAGCAAAGTGAAGGAGAAAATTCGAAATCGTCATTTTTTACACTCGCATGTTCTTGTAGACCCAGTTTTAAAATTTTTACAAGTGGTAATAGGAGAAAAATCTCCCCAAAAATTGTAACCTAATTTCTCTCGATTAAGGAAATACCTCATATGTGTATGTCAAGTGTTCGGCGGGCGCAGTAGAGGGCTCAGAAGGGAAGGAGCGACAATGGGATTTTGGAGAGTGAATTTTGCAGAAATGGCTTTTGGGGGGCATGTCGCATTTAGGAAGCCCCTATGGTGCCAGAACAGCAGAAAAACCCCCACATGGCATACCATTTTGGAAACTACACCCCTCAAGGCACATAACAAGCTGTCCAGTTAGGCTTAACACCTCACAGGTGTTTGATGACTTTTCGTTAAAATTTGATGTGTAAATGAAAAAAAATCATTTTTCACTAAAGTGCAGTTTTTTCCCCAAATTTACCATTTTTACAAAAGGTAATGGGACAAAATGCCCCCAAAATCTGTAACCTCATCTCTTCTGAGTATGGAAATACCCCATGTTGGGACGTAAAATGCTCTGCTGGCGCACTACAATGCTCAGAAGAGAAGGAGCACCATTGAGCTTTTGGAAAGTGAATTCATTTGGAATGGTAGTCAGGGGCCATGTGCGTTTACAAAGCCCCCCGTGGTGCCAGAACAGTGGACCCCCCCACATGTGACCCCATTTAGGAAATTACACACCTCACAGAATTTAATAAGGGGTGCAGTGAGTATTTACACCCCACTGGTGTTTGACAGATCTTTGGAACAGTGGGCTGTGCAAATGAAAAATTCAATTTTTCATTTTCACTGACCACTGTTCCAAAAATCTGTCAAACACCTGTGGGGCGTAAATGCTCACTGCACCCCTTAATACATTACATGAGGGGTGTAGTTTCCAAAATGGGGTCACATGTGGGTATTTGTTTTTGCGTTTATGTCAGAACCGCTGTAAAATCAGCCACCCCTGTGCAAATCACCAATTTAGGCCTCAAATGTACATGGTGCGCTCTCTCACTCCTGAGCCTTGTTATGCGCCCACAGAGCATTTATGGGGTATTTCCGTACGCAGGAGAAATTGCTTTACAAATTTTGGGGGTCTTTTTTTCCTTTTACAGCTTGTGAAAATAAAAAGTATGGGGCAACACCAGCATGTTAGTGTAAAAAAATTTTTTTTTTTTACACTAACAGGCTGGTGTAGCCCCCAACTTTTCCTTTTCATAAGGGGTAAAAGGAGAAAAAGCCCCCCAAAATTTGTAACGCAATTTCTCTTGAGTACGGAAATACCCCATATGTGGCCCTAAACTGTTTCCTTGAAATACGACAGGGCTCTGAAGTGAGAGAGCCCCATGCGCATTTGAGGACTAAATTACGGATTGCATATTGATGGACATAGGGGTATTCTACGCCAGTGATTCCCAAACAGAGTGCCTCCAGATATTGCTAAATTCCCAGCATGTCTGGACAGTCTGTGGCTGTCCAGAAATCCTGGGAGTTGTTATTTTGCAACAGCTGGAGGCTCTGTTTCGGAAACACTGCTGTACAATACGTTTTTCATTTTTATTGGGGGGGGGGGGGGGGGAACAGTGTAAGGGGGTGTATATATAGTGTTTTACTCTTTATTATGTGTTAGTGTAGTGTAGTGTTTTTAGGGTACATTCGCACTGGCAGGTTACGGCGAGTTTCCCGCTAGGAGTTTGCGCTGCGGTGAAAAGTTTACCGAAGCCCAAACTTGAAGCAGGAAACTATCTGTAAACCTGCCCGTGTGAATGTACCCTGTACGTTCACATGGGGGGCAAACCTCCAGCTGTTTCAAAACTACAACTCCCAGCATGTACTGAGTTGTACTTTTGCAACAGCTGGAGGCACACTGGTTGGTAAACCTTCAGTTAGGTTCTGTTACCTAACTCAGTATTTTCCAACCAATGTGCCTCCAGCTGTTGCAAAACTACAACTCCCAGCATTTACTGACAGACCGTGCATGCTGGGAGTTGTACTTTTGCAACAGCTGGAGGCACACTGGTTGGTAAACCTTCAGTTAGGTTCTGTTACCTAACTCAGTATTTTCCAACCAGTGTGCCTCCAGCTGTTGCAAAACTACAACTCCCAGTATGTACTGATCGCCAAAGGGCATGCTGGGAGATGTAGTTATGCAATAGCTGGAGGTAAGCAACTACAACTCCCAGCATGCCGAGACAGCTGTTTGCTGTTTGGGCATGCTAGGATTTGCAGTTTTGCAACATCTGGAGGGCTACAGTTTATAGACCACTACCCAGTGATCTCCAAACTGTGACCCTCCAGATGTTGCAAAACTACAAATCCCAGCATGCCCAGACAGCAAAGAGCTGTTTGGGCATGCTAGGAGTTGTAGTTTTACAAGATCTGGAGGGATACAGTTTAGAGACCACTATATAGTGGTCTCAAACTGCAGTCCTCCAGCTGTTGCAAAACCACATATTCCAGCATGCCCAAACAGCTGTCTGGGCATGCTGGGAGTTGTAGTTTTGCAACATCTGGAGGGCTACAGGTTAGAGACCACTGTAGCCCTCCAGATGTTGCTAGGCAACTTACCGGCTTCCGTAGGATCCAGGGAGCCCTCCTCTTCTGCCACACGATGTCGCCGCCCGCCGATCACCGTCGCCCGCTGCCTCCGGACGGGTAAGTGGACGTCAGCGTTCGGTCCCCTTTGGTTCCCCGTCCTGCCCTGCCTATTGTGGGTGGGTAGGACAGGGAAAACGTCTAGACCACCAATAGCAGGGATAGGAGGGGTGGCACTTCAGCCACCTCACTCCTATCCCTTCAGGGGGATCATGGGTGTCTTAGACAACCACGATCCCCCTTATATTCCGGGTCACCGGATCACCATAGACCCGTAATGACCCGGAATCGGCGCAAATCGCAAGTGTGAATTCACTTGCGATTTGCGCCGATCGCCAACATGGGGGGGAGGGTCTGATGACCCCCCAAGGCATTTGCGCGGGGTGCCTGCTGATCGATATCAGCAGTCCCCCTGGTCCGATTCCCGCCCGGCGGGGACCGAAATTCCCACGGGCGTATGGATACGCCCTTTGTCCTTAAGTACCAGGACGCAAGGGCGTATGCATATGCCCTTCGTCCCCAACAGGTTAAAAAAAATAAAAAATTCTTGTTATTTAAATTTATTATGTTAAATTTAAAGGGGTACTCCACCCCTAGACATCTTATCGCCGGGCTCCCGCTGCTGGGGACACCGGGGATCGCCACAGGGGACGGAGCAGTGTGATGTCATGGCTCCGCCCCTTGTGACATCACGGCC
The DNA here is from genome assembly GCF_029499605.1 of Hyla sarda. Taxonomy (NCBI): domain Eukaryota; kingdom Metazoa; phylum Chordata; class Amphibia; order Anura; family Hylidae; genus Hyla; species Hyla sarda. Next base: position 151,444,007 of record NC_079192.1, read on the forward strand.
AGCCCTATTAATGCAAATCTATGGCAGGGAACGTGACGACCGCCACGCCCCCTCCCATAGACTTGTATTGAGGGGGCGGGCCGTGACATCACGAGGGGCAGAGCCGTGACGTAACGATGCTCCGGCCCCTGTATTGCCAGTCATTACGCGCAGAGCAAACCCGCTCTGTGCAGTAATGATAGCGGGGTGCCGCAGCGGCGATCCAGGGGGTCCCCAGCAGCGGGACCCCGGCGATCTGACATCTTATCCCCTATCCTTTGGATAGGGGATAAGATGTCTAGGGGCAGAGTACCCCTTTAATTGATTATGCAGATGCAAGACATGGTTAAGAGCCAGATAGAGTCCACCCTTAAAGGGTTGCTACCAGTTATAACCCCTCCGCAGCCGGTAATGGCCCCTTCTGTCCCTGGTGATATTGAGGAGGAAGAAGGTTTGATTTCTATTCATTCTGATTCAGGTATTTCTTTTATCTGATATTGGGTTGTTCAGGTTTTTTCTATCCTATGGGTGGTCATAGTTATATATTCCCTACAGGGGAGGACTCCGGTTCATCAGAGGATGACTTGTCGGGAAAGCCTCTTTTTCTGTCAGAAGATTCTGAGCAATTATTTAAGGCTGTAAGATCCTCCATGGGGCTTGAGGGGACTAAAGAGCAGAAGTCTATTCATGACATCATGTTTGAGGACCTAGAAGAGAGGAAACGCAGAGTCTTCCCGGTTCATAGAACCCTTTTTCAATTAATTAGGAAAAAATAGGAGACTCTGGATAAGAAAACCTTCATTCCTAGGGCAATTAAAAGAAAATACCCTTTTTCGGAGGCCGAAACTAAGTATTGGGATCGCCCTCCTAAGATTGATGTGGCAGTTTCCAAGGTCTCCAGGAAGGGGTCTTTACCATATGAGGACTTAGGTACCTTAACCCCTTAAGGACCCGGGTTTTTTCCGTTTTTGCATTTTCGTTTTTTCCTACTTACCTTTAAAAAATCATAACTCTTTCAATTTTGCACCTAAAAAACTATGATGGCTTATTTTTTGTGCCACCAATTCTACTTTGTAGAAATCATTTTACCCAAAATTCTACGGAGAAATGAAAAAAAAAAAAAAATCATTGTGGGACAAAATTGAAAAAAAAAAAAAAAACGCTATGTTTTTTACTTTTGGCGGCTTCCTTTTCTACACAGTAAATTTTTCGTTAAAAATGACACCTTCTCTTTATTCTGTAGGTCCATAAGATTAAAATGATACCTTAATAATGTAGGTTTGATTTTGTCATACTTAAATCATAACTACATGCAGGAAAATGTATACGTTTAAAATTGTCATCTTCTGACCCCTATAACTTTATTAATTATTCCACGTATGGGGCGGTATAAGGGCTTATTTTTTGCGCCGTTTTTAGCGGTACCAATTTTGCATTGATAGGAATTTTTGGCGCGTACGCTATTGTCCATGCGGTTTAATTAACAATATATTTTTATAATTTGGACATTTCCACATGCTGCGATACCATATATGTTTATTTTTATTTACACTGTTTTTTTTTATGGGAAAAGGGGGGTGATTCAAACTTTTATTAGGGAAGGTGTTAAATGATCTTTATTCACTTTTTTTTTCACTTTTTTTGTTGTTGCAGTGTTATAGCTCCCATAGGGGGCTATAACACTGCACACACTGATCTTTTACACTGATTAGTGGTTTCTCATAAGAAACCACTGATCGATGATTCTGCCGCTTGACTGCTCATGCCTGGATCTCAGGCACTGAGCAGTCATTCGGCGATCGGACAGCATGGAGGCAGGTAGGGACCCTCCGGCTGTCATATAAGCTGTTCGGGATGCCGCGATTTCGCCGTGCCGATCCCGAACAGCTCCCTGAGCTAACCGGCATGGTTTCACTTTCACTTTAGACGCAGCGTTCAACTTTGAATGCTGCATCTAAAGGGTTAATAGTGTGCGGCACCGCGATCAGTGCTGCGTGCTATTAGCCGCGGGTCCCGGCCGCTATAATGCCGTGGCCCCGCGTTATAGAACAGGAGTGGACTCATGGCATACGGTACATCATGGGTCCTTAAGAGGTTAGAAGAATCTATGGACAGAAAAGTGGACATTTTTCTCAAAAGGGCTTGGGAGACTGCAGGGGCCACTCTAAAACCCACAGTCGCTGGAACCACTGTTGAAAGGTCCCTGGTGATATGGGTTGACCAGTTGTCTTAATTTCTGCAAAATGATGTGCCCAAAGAGCAGACTCTTTCCTTAATGGCTACAATTAAAAAAGCTTCTGCTTTTCTGGCGGATTCATCTTCAGACGCTGTTAGGTTATCCGACAAATCTGCAGCACTTACTAACTCTGCCAGAAGAGTGCTATGGATAAAAAATTGGTCAGGAGAAAGTGGCTCAAAAAGTTAGTTATGTGCCATTCCCTGTGAGGGAGAATTTTTGTTTGGTTCTGTCCTCTCTGAAATATTAGACAAGGCTGAGGATAGAAAGAAGGGGTTCCCATCTTCCCAGCCTCCTAGACAAAATAGGCCTTTTCTCTTTAACCCCTTAAGGACACATGACGTACTGGAACGTCATGTGTCCACTCCCGATCTATAACGCGGGGCCACGGCGTGGCCCCGCGTCATAGCGGTTCGGGCCCGGCCTCTAACAACGGCCGGGACCCGTGGCTAATAGCGCGCGGCATTGATCGCTGTGCCGCGCGCTATTAACCCTTTAGACGCGGCGTTCAAAGTTGAACGCCGCGTCTAAAGTGAAACCGAAAGCATGCCGGCTAGCTCAGTGGGCTGTTCGGGATAGCCGCGGTGAAATCGCGGCATCCCGAACAGCTGACAGGACAGCGGGAGGGCCCCTACCTGCCTCCTCGCTGTCCGATCGCCGAATGACAGCTCAGTGCCTGAGATCCAGGCATGAGCAGTCATGCGGCAGAATCATCGATCACTGGTTTCTTATGAGAAACCAGTGATCAATGTAAAAGATCAGTGTGTGCAGTGTTATAGGTCCCTATGGGACCTATAACACTGCAAAAAAAAAGTGCAAAAAAAAAGTGAATAAACATCATTTAACCCCTTCCCTATTAAAAGTTTGAATCACCCCCCTTTTCCCATAAAAGAAAAAACACAGTGTAAATAAAAATAAAAATAAACATAAATGGTATCGCCGCGTGCGGAAATGTCCGAATTATAAAAATATATCGTTAATTAAACCGCACGGTCAATGGCGTGCGCGCAAAAAAATTCCAAAAAAAAAGTCCAAAATAGTGCATTTTTGGTCACTTTTTATATCATGAAAAAATGAATAAAAAGCGATCAATAAGTCCTATCAATGCAAAAATGGTACCGTTAAAAACTTCAGATCACGGCGCAAAAAATGAGCCCTCATACCGCCCCATACACGGAAAAATAAAAAAGTTATAGGGGTCAGAAGATGACAATTTTAAACGTATTAATTTTCCTGCATGTAGTTATGATTTTTTCCAGAAGTCCGACAAAATCAAACCTATATAAGTAGGGTATCATTTTAATCGTATGGACCTACAGAATACATATCAGGTGTCATTTTTACCGAAAAATGTACTACGTAGAAACGGAAGCCCCCAAAAGTTACAAAACAGCGTTTTTTTTTAAATTTTGTCGCACAATGATTTTTTTTCCCGCTTCACCATAGATTTTTGGGCAAAATGACTGACGTCATTACAAAGTAGAATTGGTGGCGCAAAAAATAAGCCATCATATGGATTTTTAGGTGTAAATTTGAAAGAGTTATGATTTTTTAAAGGCAAGGAGCAAAAAACGAAAATGCAAAAACGGAAAAACCTCCGGTCCTTAAGGGGTTAAAGGGAAGAGTGGTGGTCAGATAAAAAATAGAGATCCTTCTAACAAGTAGAAGTTTTCTCGGAAGGGAAGTGGCAATATGTTCAATCAACCCGGCACTTCCACCAAAAAACCTGACCCCCAATGACGGGATCTCCGAGCAGCTGGCAGATTTAAGTTTTTTTTTTTTCCAGAGTGGGAAAAATTTTAAAATAATTCCTGGATTATCCAAGCTATTCAAGACGGTCTCTGTCAGGATTTTGTTAGTTTACCACCTACTCGGTCACTAAATCCCCTCCAGGACCTTCAGGTCAGTCTTCTTTACAGGGAGAAGTATTATCCCTTATTGAGAAAGGTGTTTTGGTTCCTGTACCCCCACAAGAACAGAGTTTGGGGTTTTATTCTATTATTTTTCTTGTGGGAAAGCCAAATGGAACATTCTGGGTGTTTATTAATCTTAAACCTCTGAATCGTTTTAGGATTTATAATCGATTTAAAATGGAGACAATAAAATCCACAGTTAACCTTTTGTTTAAGGATTGTTTTAGATTTAAAAGATGCATACCTTCATGTCCCTATCCACTTAGATTATCAGAAATATTTAAGGATTGCAGTTGTTGTAAATTCTCAACTCCTTCATTTTCAGTTCTGTGCCCTGCCCTTTGGTATAGCCATTGCTCCTAGAGTATTCACAAAGGTAGTTTCAGAGATGGCAGCTCCTATTCGGGAGGGAGAAGGGATTTTATTCCCTATCTAGATGATTTTCTGCTGGTAGAAGAATCAGAAGTTAAAGTAAAACATTTTTTTGTCCCGCACAATTGATATCCTCCATAAGTTGGGCTGTCTAATTAATTTGGAAAAATCCTTCCTTATTACTTCTCAACAGAAACGTTTTTGGGGCATTTTGTTTGACTCTTCAGTACAAAAATCTTTTCTCCCTCCAGCTAAAATAGAGAAGATTATCTCTTCAGCCAATGAGATTATTAGGTCCCCCTGTATATCTATTAGGAAGGGAATGTCAGTTTTAGGTTTGTTCACAGCAGCCATCCCAGCAGTTCCCTGAGCCCATTTCAACTCTTGGGTTTTACAATTAGAAGTCCTTGGGACTTGGGATGGTTCCCAACATGATTTGGATAGACGCATTGTGTTGCCCCCTCAAGTGCTGGCTTCTTTAGACTGATGGTTAGTGAGTGATAACCTTTCTAAAAGGTGTAGATTGTGTTTGTCCGGACCCTGTTATCACTACTGATGCCAGTCCTTGGGGATGGGGTGCTCATTTGGATAACCTTAATTTTCAGGGCCTTTGAGAGGATGACGTGATGGCTATATCCTCTAATTTAAAGGAGCTTTTAGCAGTGTCTAGGGCTCTTGAACCAGCTAGGGATTTCATTAAAGGCTCTAATGTAAAGATCTTCTCGGATAATACCACCACTGTGTCTGTCATAAATAGACAGGGAACCACAAGAAGTCCATCCCTCATGAATTTGTCTTTTCAGGTTCTGTCCTTTGCAGAATCCCAACTAAAGACAATCTCTGCAGTGCACATCAAAGGGGATTTCAATTTCAGGGCAGATTTTCTAAGCCGCCAATCAATTTTTCAAGGGGAATGGCGGTTAATTCCAAAAATATTTGTCAAGATCACAGCCCTATGGGGAACCCCTCAAGTGGATCTTTTCGCTACCAGGCTCAACAGACAGGTCAGAGATTTTCTTTCCCTAAGTCCAGCTGACAGTCCCTTAGCGGTGGACGCACTCTCTCAGACTTAGGATTGGGACTTGGCCTATGCCTTTCCTCCCCTGGCTCTAATTCCCAGAGTCATAAGAAAAATCAAAGAGGGCAGAGTGACAGTCATCTTAATCGCCCCATTCTGGCCACGGAGAGCATGGTTCTCTTGTCTGAGGACTATGTCTCTAGCAGACCCCTGGTTCTCCCGGAAATCCAGGACCTTCTCAGCCAAGGCCCGGTCCTTCATCCAGATGTCCGGAACCTTCATCTGACGGCTTGGCTCATGAATGGATAATTTTTAAGTCCAAGGGTCTGTCAGACACGGTTATATCCACTTTACAATACAGTAGAAAACCAGTGACTAGAAAGATTAATTTTAGAATTTGGAAAAAGTTTTTGTCATTTTCAGACTCTCCCAATTTTGATTTGGACAGGCCAATTTATGCCTTTATTCTTGATTTTTTACAAAAAGGACTTGAGAAAGGATTAAGGGCTGCCACCCTCAAAGTACAAGTAGCTGCTTTAGGGGCACTATATGGCCAGAAGATTGCTAATCATCCCTGGGTGGTGAGATTTTTTTAAGTCTGTTACTAGAATGCAGCTGTTCAGTCCACCAGCTGTTTCTCCTTGGGATCTTACTTTGGTGCTTAACTCTCTCTGCCTGAGTTCCTTTGAGCCTTTGTCTTCTATTCCCCTGAAGATTTTGGTTAAAAAACTGCTTTTCTCATAGCTATCACATCTGCCAGGAGAGTAGGGGAGCTAGCGGCCCTATCCACTAGAGAACCCTATGTTCAGATCTTAGACGATAGGATTATTTTAAGACCTGATCCTGCTTTTTTAGCTAAGGTTGTTTCAGATTTCCATTTATCTCAAGAAGTTGTCTTTCTGTCCTTCTGTGCAAATCCATCTTCAAAAGGTGAAAATTTTTAGGAAATCAGAGAAATTGTTTGTTCAGGATGCTGGTCCCATTAGGGGAAATAGTGTCAGAGCAGACACTATTGCTAGATGGGTTAGGCAGGCCATTGTTGTAGCTTATTCCTCTGCAGGTCTGTCTCCTCTAGCCAACCTGAGAGCCCACTCTACTAGAGCAGTCGCCTCTTCATGGGCAGAGAAAAGATGTGCTTCTATTGCTCAGATCTGTAGGGCAGCTACTTGGTTGTCCCCACATACTTTTTATTCGGCACTATAGGCTCAAGGCTGACGATCTATCCTCCTTGGCTTTTGGGCGCAAAGTTCTTCAGGCGGTGGTCCCTCCCTAATACTTCTCTGGTATTCTCTCTGGTGGTGCTGTCGTGACGGGGTGGAAAGCCGGTAATCACTCACCAGTAATTCTATTTCCTCGTAGTCATGACAGCACCACGTACTATTCCCATCCTTTTTCTTGTTCTTCTCACATGTGGTATATTCACTGTGGTGTTGCACAAAAAAAAATTGTTGTATATACATTTGTTATGTGTATAGTGTTGTTTTCTAACTTTATGTAGGATGCTTCTTAAGTCTCGGTAATTCACTGAGGCAGAGAGGGATGTGCATCCTTTTTGGTGGTGCTGTTGTGACTATGAGGAAATAGAATTACCGGTGAGTAATTACCGGCTTTCTATGTTTTATTTGTATTTAAAAAATCTGCCACTAGGTGTCTCTCTACCTGTCCAGTGCACATTTCCCCCCATCTCTTGCACAGACTTTGGACTCCTGCAGGCCTGGCAGAAGTTCAAAATCAAGAAATGCAGTCTGGAGGGCTTAGGGGTGTGTGTGCAGCCTGAGCCAATAATAGCTCATCTCACACTGAACTGTTCTTGGGCTGTGTGTGGCAGAGTGAGGGAGGAAGTTCTCCCCTATATGGCTTCAGCTGATGTCACATCTGCTGGGGAACGCCCCTTCCCAGTCTGTGAATCTGACTGAGACTGAGCAGAAAATACAAAGCAATATCAAGGTAGAAAACTAACAAATAATAAAAAATAAAGACTGGGGGTGGTTTATCATGATGGGGGCAGTGAACTGAGAGGACTATAAAATTTAACAAGATCGTGAGATGTACTCCTTCATATAGCCATACACAATTGTTGACCTATCCTCAGGTCTATTCATGAATATTAGATTGGTAGGAGTCCAACTTCCAGCATCTTCTCCAACCAGCTTTTTGAAGGTGTCGCCTTTCATATGTGAGCACTGCCGCTTCTTAAATGCTAGCTTTTTTTTGTACTTAGAGTTGCTGTATCATTAGTGGAGGTGGTGCTGGAACATTGTTGAACAGGCCAATGCTTTCTGAGGCCAGACAATAATTTTTTATAAGGCTGGATAACCACTTTAACCCATTGCTGCCCTATGACATATACTTATGTCATGGACAGGTATACGTTTAGGCTAAACTACGTAAATAGCTGCTATAAGTAGCAAGGACTCGCCTCTAGGACTCGCCAGCTATTGTACTGGTGTCTGGCATTAACTCTTTACATCCCACATTTAAATTTGATTCTGGGAGCTAAAGTGTAAAATTTCTGGTGCTGGGAGGACTTACCCTCCTCCATGCTGTCCAATAGTTGCTCCAATTATACAGGCAGCCTCAGCAGCCTTTATAAGTGAAGCGGAGATAACACTGTAGGTGGAAAACAAAGAGTTATAGATTTTAAAAGGTGAGGAGAAAAAAAACAAAAAGCGAAAATGAACATTCTTTGCTTCCTCAATGCCAAAACAAACCCACATTAAAGGGTGTAGGACAGAGGGAATTTTCTTTTAAATTCAACTAATGGTGAGCAGTTATCTATAAAAGGATACTTCTAAGTATTATGTCTGTCTAATTTTGGTCTCTGATAAAAAGCCTCCAATAGACTTGGAGAAAAATCGAACTATAAAACAAAAAATTATTATGACATTTTAGTAAGGCTAAGTTAAATACATCCGTTGAATACAATTAATTCGTTAAATACAACCCGTCCAGGGTCTATCTGGCTCTCCCCCCCCGAACAGACCTTAAATGGGTCGGAACACAACTGAGTCCATTGGGTTGGGCTAGAGCCCATTGACTTGAATGGGGTCTGTCGGGTGTCTGATATTTCACAGGAGTTAAGCGGAGAAATTAAAAAAATATATATATTTTCTCCCCTCAACTCCTGTTCTCCTGACAGACTGACCAACTGAGCTTTATTTAGCAGATCATGGCAGCAATGTGTATCAGCCCTTAGAGTAAAAAAAAAAAATAGATAGAAGATATACACACAAATGCTAGGTTAAGACAGGGGAAAAGTAAAGTACAATAAAGGATTCAGACAATAGGGCCCCTACAGATTTAAAAACCTCATATTTATCCCCTGTGCTCTATGAACTAATAAGGACTCAGATATATGAAAAAGAAAACAGAAGAAAAAGCGCACTAATGTGCCACGATTCTGTGATATTAGAGATATATATATGTGGGTGAACAGGTTTTAGTATGCTCACCTGGGGGTGTTGTATTACAAACACAACACCGTTGTAGGCTTTGGTCCCAGATCCCTGGGAAGCACGTAGTAGTGAAAGGGCTGCAGGCACCTGGTCGTCTCGGGAGCTGGTCCTGGACGTCTGGTTAGTGAGGAAGGAAGGTGGGATCTAGGATCCGAAAAAATGGGGTTTTGAGAAGCGCTCCTTTTCAGTGTAGAAATGTAGAATGATCATCCACAGAGTCGAGTATCTTGTGAAGCAAGGAGATATTTATTCATACATGCATTTCCAAGGGATAACGCGTTTCGAGGGGCGGAGACCCCTCTTCGTCAGATCCAATACTGATCAGGGATAGGCTCCCTTCTTATATATACAAAAAACCTGCGAAATTGCTTCAGCGGGTCATGTTACAGACATTCCATAAAACATCATAATACAGTACTACTGCGTTATCTACATATGTCAGAACACTAATTGAAAATATACCTATTAAAAATCTAACAAAACAAAATGAAACACTTGTTTGTTATAAACTCGAAAAAACACGAAAAAAAAGGGAGAGTTTCAGGTGGCTCGCATATTGGGTCACCAAGGACTGAAGCCAGGTTCAATAGTCCGGTGGTATAGTTCCTGGAAAAATGAAAAAGTGCAACAGGAATCGGCCAACCGCGCAGGAGATGGGAGACTCGTCACACCTGCAAGTCCACCCCGGATAGACACCGAATTGCTGTGGCGGCAGTAATCAGGTGTGTACACTTGCAGCGGGAGCTGTATACTCCGGTTGATTTTAAAATTCATCGCAAGTCCAAGGTAGGACCCAAAATGAAAAAGAGGAAAATATAAAAAGTATAATATAAAACAACTTAATTCATTAATTTTTTTTTTGGGGTGGATGAATACATCTTTGTACTGGATGGAATTTTCAAGTGGCTCACAGTAGTGGGCAATTTCGGGACTATAGTGGAGAGACTTAGTGGTCGCAAGTGATGGTTCATAGGAGGCGTGCAGTAGATGCTGGTAAACAGTGGGGCAGGTGGAGTACCCCTCTCACTCATTCCTTGGAGTGAGCATCAGATTGCTCAACCCGCGGTTTGTCATTATACCAAAAAAAAAGGGCAATGTATTCCAGCCACTGTTAGGCTACTTTCTGTATCCTTATCCATGGTGATACTGTTAGATCCACTTGTATTCAGATGCTGTGATGTCTTGGCGCTGCAAGGAGTCTTTGTGAGAGTCATATTTATTATCCTCCTTTATGAGTGACTCTATTCAGATGGAGGACCGATCTTCAATGTATTAGTTCTACTGCCTCATTCAAACCCTGGGGTTGTAATGATTCCAACCTGTACATCCAAAACATTTCCCTTTTGGCTAGGGCTTCTGATCGGTTGGTGATATGGCTGGGAATATAATCAATTGGTGTAATCGAAAAAGGGTTCTCAGCATCTTTATGTTTCAAAGTAATGTGCCTTGACAAGCTGTGTTTCATGTAACCTTTTTTGATGTTACATTTGTGTTGGTTGGTCCTTAGGTGCAGTTTTTGTGACGTGCGACCAACATACTGCATCCCGCAACAGCAGTTGATCAAATAGATCACGAATTGGGACTGACAGGTGAGATGAAATTGTATATTACATTTTTCTTTTGTATGGTGACTTGAGAAAGAGGTGTCACGATCAGTTATTGTTTTACAGCACAGACATCTTTTATTGTTACATCTGAATGCCCCCTTTTTTTGTGTGGTTTCCATGGTGTTTGTCGCTTTTTTCTTTTGTTTTTTTAGGTGGCTAGGAGCCAACATGTTCCTCAAAGAGGGAGCCCTCCAAAAAGTCATTAGTGGTCGTGCAGGTAAAATATCTTTCAGACATGGGTCACATCTTAAAAGACCCCAATGTTTTTTTAGGATGTTCCTAATTTTTGAGTGACCAGTCGAGTAGGTGGTAATGAAATTACTGGTATATTTCATCTTATCAGAAATCTGGTTCTCTTTCAGTTTCAGTTTATTCCCTTTTTCTGTTTCCGTCTTTTTGTTCTTTTGTTCTTCTTTGCTTTCTTTTTTCAGTTCTTTTTCTCTCATGTGTTCGTTTATTCTTTCTGTTTTAGGTTCTGTTTGTGAGTTCTTGTCAGGCAGAGGTGCAGGGGTCATGGAGGCGGAGGCCAGGCAGTCATCTTGGGTAAGTAGTAAGGTTTTTTGGTATGCATTTTCTACCAGAGATTTTGGGTAACCCTTTGCTTTAAACCGATTTTTTTTTTTTGGATTGTGTGACAAAGGTTTTAGTGTATGTGCAGTTTTTTTCGAATGCGACGAAACTCGCCATATGGGATACTGTGTTTCCATTTGCTGTAATGGCCGCTTAAAAATAGTACATAGCTGTTATAGTTTACTGATTTAAAAAAGGTGGATGTAATGATTTTATTGCTAGTATGGGAAATTTGCAGGTCTAAAAATCCAATGGTGGTATCTGAGAAATTCGGGGTTAGGGTAATGCTCCAGTCATTTCTATTGATTTAATGGATTAGTGTCACAAGTTTTTCAGAGGAACCTTTCCATAACAAAAATAGGTCATCGATATACCTTTTATAGATGACTGTATGCTCTTGGAACAAAGGATTTTTTCTGAGGAATTTATCCTCAAATTGTCCCATGAACAAGTTAGCATATGACGGGGCGACTCTAGTCCCCATCGATGTTCCTTTCGTTTGGTGGAAGGTCGCCCCATCGTACATGAAAAAAATATTCGTTAAAATGGTCTCTAGACATTTCAAAAGAAATTAGATTTGTTCTGGTGGCATGCCGGAATCATTTTCTAGAAAGAAAACAGTGCATGCTAGACCTAGGTCATGTCTTATATTGGAATACAATGCTGCCACGTCCATGCTTACTAGCAGCATGCCCTCCTCCCACATGACATCTTTCAGAATGGTGATTAATTCATCTGAGTTTTTAAGATAGCTTGGTAACTTTTGGACATAAGGTTGGAATATTAGATCGAGATACTGGGAGATATTGCTGGTTATACTGTTTATACCGGATATAATGGGTCTTGCGGGAGGATGTGTCTTGTCTTTATGAATTTTTGGTAAATGATAGTAAAATGCCATTTTTGGATTGGGTATCCATAAAAAATTCCTTTCTTTTTTGGTGAGTACTTGAGGGTAGATATTTGATTTTTTAAAGCCGGTAGAGGATCATTTCTTATTTGCTGGTAGTAGGAAATATCACCTAGTATTTTCCAGGCTTCGGTGTTGTAGTCATTGTAATTTTGAATTACAACCCCTCCACCTTTATTGGCGGGGGGAATTACAATGTATGTGTTGTCTTGTAATGTTTTCAGAGAGGTTTGTTCATTCTTAGAAAGATGTCCTTCTTTTGAGTGGGAGGGGAATTTATCAGGGGGGGATTTAAATTCCTCAGCTACAGAGTCGTGAAAAGCCTTTAATAGCTGTCCCTGGCTCTCCACCGGGTAAAATTTAGATTTGTTTCTGATTGTGGGATGTACCCCTATTAATTCCGTTGTTTCAGGTTCGGCAGTTTTTGAAGTATTGTTGGGTAGTGAAAAATGGCGTTGTAGAGTCAGTTTTCTAGTGAAGGTATGTAAATCAAGGAACAAATCAAATTTTTTGGAATGGTATTTAGGACAGAAGGAAAGGCCTTTTTGTAACAAGGATAATTCACCTTGATTCAGGATGTGGTCTGACAGCTTAAAGATTTTAATGGTTTGGTCCTTTTTGGTGGTGTCAGTGTTAGATTTCCTCAAACCTTTCGTTTCATTTTTTCATTGTTGTTTATTCTTTCCTCGTCTGGTTCCACGTCAAGTTTTCGTTTTGTGGCTTTCCCTGGATGGAAGTAGTCCATTATTGTTCTTGTTTTGTTGTTGCCTTCCTCTAAAAAACGATTCTGAGTTCCCCTGGTGTTTCTGGGGTTGGTTTCCCCAGGGAGGGGGGATGGTTTGTTTGGCAAATAGGGTACCCTTTTTTCTATCTTATCAGTGTCACTTTATAAGATCTAATTGTACGGGGGTATCAGTATCCTTTTGGGGTGGTTGGTGAGTCTCAGCTGTTACTGTGAACATATGTAGTGATTCTCTAACCGTTTAAAAAAAAAAGGTACCAAAGCTTCTTGTCCAGCTTTCGAGTTGTCTACCATTACTGGCTCTGGATTTGTAGAGGATGGTGGTGGACTAGTCTCATGGACAGTCAAAATTGACAAATTCAGTGAACTATCTTTCAAAGGTGATGGAGATAGTTGGAGGATTGGAGTTATATCCTTGGTGTCAAAAATCGGGTCCTCTTTTAGTTTTTCTAAGATCGATTGTCTGATGTTGTTCATGTGTTCTGTCACTAGAGGGCGGTTTTGTATTGTGTGTCAGGAACGTCTATGGTGCCATTCATTTAACTTTTTTCCTTCTGTGGAGAGGCGTTCGTACTTTTCTTCTGTGAAAGGGCAATTGTGGGCAATTTGGGGTGAGCGACCTCCTTATCTGTATTAACCCCTTAAGGAACAAGCACGTATGAGTACGTCCCTGCTCCTTGGGTCTTAAGGACTAGGCACGATCAGCAGTCACCCCGCGCAAATGCCCAGGGGGGTCATCAGACGCCCCCATGTCGGCGATCAGCGCAAATCGCAAATGAATTCACACTTGCGATTTGCGCGATTCCGGGTCATTACAGGTCTATGGGGACCCGGTGACCCGGAATATAAGGGGGATCGCGTGTGTCTAAGACACCCACAATCCCCCTGAAGAGATAGGAGTGAGGTGGCAGAGGTGCCACCCCTCCTATCCCTGCTATTGGTGGTCTAGACGCGACCACCAATAGCAGATCGGGGGCGGGTGGGGGGGTTAACTTTCGTTTTCCCCGCCCTGCCCTCCCACAATAGGCAGGGCAGAACGGGGAAACGACAGAGGACCGGTGCCGGAGACCACTTACCCATCTGCGGAGGCTGCGGGCGACGATCGGCGTTGGAGATCGGCAGGCGGCGATGTCGTGCAGCAGACTACCTGGATCCGACGGAAGCCGGTAAGTTGCCTAGCAACATCTGGAGGGCTCCATATAGTGGTCTCTATACTGTAGCACTCCAGATGTTGCAAAACTACAACTCCCAGCATGCCCAGACAGCTGTTTGGGCGTGCTGGGAGTTGTAGTTTTGCAACAGCTGGAGAGCTACAGTTTGAGACCACTATATGGTAGTCTCTGAACTATAGCCCTCCAGATCTTGCAAAACTACAACTCCTAGCATTCACACACAACTGTTTGCTGTCAGGGCATGCTGGGATTTGTAGTTTTGCAGCATCTGGAGGGCCACAGTTTGCAGTGGTCTCTATATTGTAGCTCTCCAGATGTTGCAAAACTGCAAATCCCAGCATGCACAGACAGCAAACAGCAGTAGTTTGCGATCCCTGCAGCTGTTGCATAACTACATCTCCCAGCATGCCCTTTGGCGATCAGTACATGCTGGGAGTTGTAGTTTTGCAACAGCTGGAGGCACACTGGTTGAAAAATATTGAGGTAGATAACAGAACCTAACTGAAGGTTTTCCAACCAGTGTGCCTCCAGCTGTTGGAAAAGCACAACTCCCAGCCTGCATGATCTGTCAGTCCACGCTGGGAGTTGTAGTTTTGAAACAGCTGGAGGTTTGCCCCCCCCATGTGAACGTACAGGGTACATTCACACGGGCAGGCTTACAGTAAGTTTTCTGCTTCAAGTATGACCTGCGGCAAATTTTTCGCCGCAGCGCAAACTCCGAGCAGGGAACTCACTGTAAACCTCCGCCAGTGTGAATGTACCCTAAAAACACTACAAACACAAAATAAAGGGTAAAACACTACATATACACCCCCTTACACTGTCCCCCCAATAAAAATTGAAAATGTATTGTACAGTAGTGTTTCCAAAATGGAGCCTCCAGCTGTTGCAAAACAACAACTCCCAGCGTTTCTGGACAGCCACTGACTGTCCAGGCATGCTGGGAGTTTAGCAACAGCTGGAGACACCCTGTTTGGGAATCACTGGCGTAGAATACCCCTATGTCCACCCCTATGCAATCCCTAATTTAGTCCTCAAATGCGCATCGCGCTCTCTCACTTCGGAGTCCTGTCATATTTCAAGGAAACAGTTTAGGGCCACATATGGGGTATCTCCGTACTCGGGAGAAATTACACTACAAATTTTGGCGGACTTTTTCTCCTTTTACCCCTTATGAAAAGGAAAAGTTGGGGTCTACACCAGCCTGTTGGTGTAAAAAAAAATGTTTTTACACTAACATGCTGGTGTTGCCCCATACTTACTATTTTCACAAGAGGTAAAAGGAAAAAAGACCCCCAAAAATTGTAACGCAATTTCTCCTGAGTACGGAAATACCCCAGATGTGGGGCGTAAAATGCTCTGCGGGCGCACAACAAGGCTCAGGAGTGAGAGCGCACTATGCCCTGGTTGGACTTGATGGACGTATATCTTTTTTCAACCATACTAACTATGTAACTATGTACATTTGAAGCCTAAATTGGTGATTTGCACAGGGTGGCTAATTTTACAGCGGTTCTGACATAAACGCAAATAAATAAATACCGACATGTGACCCCATTTTGGAAACTACACCCCTCACGGAATGTAACAAGGGGTATAGTGAGCCTTAACACCCCACAGGTGTTTGACAAATTTTCGTTAAAGTTGGATGGGAAAATGAAAAAAATTATTTTTTTTCACTAAAATGCTGGTGTTACCCTAAATTTTTTATTTTCACAAGGGAAAATAGGAAACCAGCCCCCCAAAATTTGTAACCCCATTTCTTCTGAGTAAGAAAATACCCCAAATGTGGATGTAAAGTGCTTGGCGGGCGAACTACCATGCTCAGAAGAGAGGGAGCGCCATTGGAATTTTGAAGAGAAAATGTGTCCGGAATTGAAGGCCATGTGTGTTTACAAAGCCCCCATAGTGCCAAAACAATGGACCCCCCAACATGTGACCCCATTTTGGAAACTACACCCCTCACGTAATGTAATAAGGGGTACAGTGAGCATTTACCCCCCACAGGTGTCTGACAGATTTTTGGAACAGTGGTCCGTGAAAATGAAAAATTAAATTTTTCATTTGCTCAGCCCACTGTTCCAAAGATCTGTCAAATGCCAGTGGGGTGTAAATACTCACTGCACCCCTTATTAAATTCTGTGAGGGGTGTAGTTTCCAAAATGGTATGCCATGTGTTTTTTTTTGCTGTTCTGGCACCACAGGGGGCTCCCTAAATGCGACATGCCCCCCGACCAAAATTTGCTCTCAAAAAGCGAAATATGACTCCTCTTCTGAGCATTGTAGTTCGCCCGTAGTGCACTTCAGGTCAACTTATGGGGTACCTCCATACTCAGAAGAGATGGGGTTACAAATTTTGGGGGGTATTTTCTGAAAAATTGGAAATTTGGGGGGAAACACACATTTTAATGAAAAAAATATATTTTTTAACATATGCAAAAGTTGTGAAACCCCTGTGGGATATTGAGGCTCACTTTATGCCTTGTTACGTTCCTCAAGGGGTCTAGTTTCCAAAATGGTATGCCATGTAGTTTTTTTTTGCTGTTCTGGCACCATAGGGGCTTCCTAAATGCAACATGCCCCCCAAAAACCATTTCAGAAAAACGTACTCTCCAAAATACCTTGTCGCTCCTTCGCTTCTGAGCCCTCTACTGCGCCCGCCGAACACTTTACATAGACATATGAGGTATGTGCTTACTCGAGAGAAATTGGGCTACAAGTAAAAGTATAAATTTTCTCTTTTTACCCCTTGTAAAAATAAAAAAATTGGGTCTACAAGAACATGCAAGTGTAAAAAATGAAGATTGTGAATTTTCTCCTTCACTTTGCTGCTATTCCTGTGAAACACCTAAAGGGTTAAAACACTTACTGAATGTCATTTTGAATACTTTGGGGGTGCAGTTTTTATAATGGGGTCTTTTATGGGGTATTTCTAATATGAAGACCCTTCAAATCCACTTCAAACCTGAACTGGTCCCTGAAAAATAGTGAGTTTGAAAATTTTGTGAAAAATTGGAAAATTGCTGCTGAAATTTGAAGCCCTCTGGTGTCTTCCAAAAGTAAAAACATGTCAACATGTCAACTTTATGATGCAAACATAAAGTAGACATATTGTATATGTGAATAAAAAAAATTATTTGGAATATCCATTTTCCTTACAAGCAGAGAGCTTCAAAATTAGAAAAATGCAAAATTTTCAATTTTTTTCATAACATTTTGGGATTTTTCACCAAAGAAAGGATGCAAGTTACCACTAAAATTTACCACCATGTTAAAGCAGAATATGTCACGAAAAAACAATCTCGGAATCAGAATGATAACTAAAAGCATTCCAGAGTTATTAATGTTTAAAGTGACAGTGGTCAGATGTGCAAGAAACGCTCTGGTACTAAGGTGTAAAATGGCCTGGTCCTTAAGAGGTTAATGGTGCTCCTTTTCCTTGATGGGGGTATGGTTGTATTTGACTGGAAATGGTGGGTATTCCCATCTCTTGTTTCTTTTTGTTTGTGCATATAAGTTGAATTCCGCCATACTGATCCTCTGTTGGTATTGTAAGGTTGAGGATACCTAATGGGTCTCCATGCATTTTTCTCATTATTGTAATTGAAATTATGATAGGGTTTGTTCATTTTTCTTCTCAAAAGAAGGACATCTTTCTAAGAATGAACAAACATCTCTGAAAACATTACAAGACAACACAGACATTGTAATTTGCCCCGTGGATAAAGGCGGAGGGGTTGTAATTCAAAATAACAATGACTACAACACCGAAGCCTGGAAAATACTAGGAGATATTTCATACGACCAGCAAATAAGAAATGATCCTCTACCAGCTTTAAAAAATCAAATACCTACCCTCCTAGAAGAGGGTTTGAAGCAACAAGTACTCACCAAAAAAGAAAAGGAATTTTTTATGGATACCCAATCCAAAAATGGCATTTTACTATCATTTACCAAAAATTCATAAAGACAAGACACATCCTCCCGCAAGACCCATTATATCTGGCATAAACAGTATAACCAGCAATATCTCCCAGTATCTCGATCTAATATTCCAACCTTACGTCCAAAAGTTACCAAGCTATCTTAAAAACTCAGATAAATTGATCACCATTCTGAAAGATGTCATGTGGGAGGAGGGCATGCTGCTAGTAACCATGGATGTGGCAGCGTTGTACTCCAATATAAGACACGACCTAGGTCTAGCATGCACTGCTTTTTTTCTAGAAAATGACTCCGGCATGCCACCAGAACAAATCTCATTTCTTTTGAAATGTCTAGAGACCATTTTGACGAACAATTTTTTCACGTGCGACGTGGCGACCTTCCACCAAACGAAAGGAACAGCGATGGGGACTAGAGTCGCCCCGTCATATGCTAAACTTGTTCATGGGACAATTCGAGGATAAATTCCTCAGAAAAAAATCCTTTGTTCCAAGAACATACAGTCATCTATAAAAGGTATATCGATGACCTATTTTTGTTATGGAAAGGTTCCTCGGAAAAACTCGTGACACTAATCAATGAAATCAACAGAAATGACTGGGGCATTACCCTAACCCCGAATTTCTCAGATACCACCATTGGATTTTTAGACCTGCAAATTTCACATACTAGCAATAAAATCATTACATCCACTTTTTTAAATCAGTAGACTCGAACAGCTATGTACCATTTTTAAGCAGCCATTACAGCAAATGGAAACACAGTATCTCATATGGCCAGTTTCGTCGCATTCGAAAAAACTGCACACACACTAAAACCTTTGTCACACAATCCAAAATAAAACAAAAAACAAAAAATCGGTTTAAAGCGAAGGGTTACCCAAAATCTCTGGTAGAATATGCATACCAAAAAACCTTACTACTTACCCAAGATGACTGCCTGGCCTCCACCTCCATGACCCCTGCACCTCTGCCTGACAAGAACTCACAAACAGAACTTAAAAACGGAAAGAAAAAACGAACACATTAGAGAAAAAGAACTGAAAAAAGAAAGCAAAGAAGAACAAAAGAACAAAAAGACGGAAACAGAAAAAGGGAATAAACTGAAACTGAAAGAGAACCAGACTTCTGATAAGATGAAATATACCAGTAATTTCATTACCACCTACTCGACTGGTCACTCAAAAATTAGGAACATCCTAAAAAAAACATTGGGGTCTTTTGAGATGTGACCCATGTCTGAAAGATATTTTGCCTGCACGACCACTAATGACTTTTAGGAGGGCTCCCTCTTTGAGGAACATGTTGGCTCCTAGCCACCTAAAAAAACAAAAGAAAAAAGCGACAAACACCATGGAAACCACACAAAAAAAGGGGGCATTCAGATGTAACAACAAAAGATGTCTGTGCTGTAAAACAATAACTGATCGTGACACCTCTTTCTCAAGTCACCATACAAAGGAAAAATTTTATATACAATTTCATCTCACCTGTCAGTCCCAATTCATGATCTATTTGATCAACTGCTGTTGCGGGATGCAGTATGTTGGTCGCACGTCACAAAAACTGCACCTAAGGACCAACCAACACAGATGTAACATTAAAAAAGGTTACATGAAACACAGCTTGTCACGGCACATTACTTCAAAACATAAAGATGCTGAGAACCCTTTTTTGATTACACCAATTGATTATATTCCCAGCCATATCACCAACCGATCAGAAGCCCTAGCCAAAAGGGAAAATGTTTTGGATGTACAGGTTGGAATCATTACAACCCCAGGGTTTGAATGAGGCAGTAGAACTAATACATTGAAGATCGGTCCTCCAGCTGAATAGAGTCACTCATAAAGGAGGATAATAAATATGACTCTCACAAAGACTCCTTGCAGCGCCAAGACATCACAGCATCCGAATACAAGTGGATCTAACAGTATCACCATGGATAAGGATACAGATACAGAAAGTAGCCTGACAGTGGCTGGAATTCATTGCCCTTTTTTTTGGTATAATGACAAACCGCAGGTTGAGCAATCTGATGCTCACTCCAAGGAATGAGTGAGAGGGGTACTCCATCTGCCCCACTGTTTACCAGCATCTACTGCACGCCTCCTATGAACCATCACATGCAACCACTAAGTCTCTCCACTATAGTCCCGAAATTGCCCACTTATGTGAGCCACTTGAAAATTCCATCTGAGTACAAAGATGTATTCATCCACCTAAAAAAAATAAAAAATAAAAATGTAATGAATTAAGTTGTTTTATATTATACTTTTTATATTTTCCTCTTTTTCATTTTAAAATTTTAGGTCCTACCTTCGACTTGCGATGAATTTTAAAATCAACCGGAGTATGCGGCTCCCGCTGCAAGTGTACACACCTGATTACTACCGACACAGCAATTTGGTGTCTGTCCGGGGTGGACTTGCAGGTGTGACGAGTCTCCTCTCTCCTGCGCGGCCAGCCATTTCCTGTTGCACTTTTTCCTTTTTCCAGGAACTATACCACCGGACTATTGAACCTGGCTTCAGTCTTTGGTGGCCCAATATGCGAGTCACCTGAAACTCTCCCTTTTTTTCGAGTTTTTTTGAGTTTATAACAAACAAGTGTTTAATTTTGTTTTGTTAGATTTTTAATAGGCATCTTTTTCAATTAATGTTCTGACATATGTAAATAACGCAGTAGTACTGTATTATGATGTTTCATGGAATGTCTGTAACATGACCCGCTGAAGCAATTTCGCGGGTTTTTTATATATATAAGAAGGGAGCCTATGCCTGATCAGTATTGGATCTGATGAAGAGGGGGTCTCCGCCCCTCAAAACGAGTTATCCCTTGGAATTACTTGTATGAATAAATATCTCCTTGCTTCACGAGATACTCGACTGTGGATGACCATTCTACATTTCTACACTGAAAAGGAGCGCTTCTCAGCACCGCATTTTTTCGGATCCTAGATCCCACCTTCCTTCCTCACTATCTACTAATAAAACGTTCTAAAATACAATACAATTTAAATGAATGGATATTTGTGCAAAACAAATATCAATACTTATTTCTAATAAATTTAGCTAAATCCTTAGTCATAAGTATAAATGAAGACTGGAAAATAAAAATAGCCCTGATAATAAAACAAACAGAAAATGAGAGTATTATTGCCCAGATATAGCATGCCTCCACCTGTTAGAGAAAAAGTCTGTGTATATGCCTACTTAGCCCACCGGGATATTGTGATTGATGTTATAATCCCCCTGTTAGTGGTCTGAGTGGCATGTCTCCAATGTTGATCTCTTAACTCCGGCAGAAGTGAGAGTTCTCAGGTGCGTGCAGCGGAGCATGCTCTTGGCAGCAGGTTGCTATGGATACCTAGGATGCTTGTGGTACACTGTCAGGAGACCAAGCTGTCAATCATGCCTACTCCATACAGTATATATATTCCTCCTGGAAATATAAATGTTTTCACCTTGAACTAGCTCATCATGGTACATCACACTGGGGCATTCAAGCTGTTTGGCAATACTAAAGTAGCCTATATACACGAGATATTTGACAGTGTCTCTGATTCTCTATTAGTTTCATCACGTCAAGCGTGCATCTTTATTTAATAAAGGGAGAAAAGAATAGGCAGCAGCGTATCCACCCTCAGGGGAAAATAATATGATATGGGGCATACACAAGGACATTGATAGCAATGGACACCTGGGGAACTGTCATCCTTTACTGGATCTGGGTCTTCTGGACTCATATGCAGTGAAATCGAATGCTACCTTTTCCACCATTCACTTTCATAAGCTGCAAGAACTTCAGGCCTGCAACCTATGAGACACTAGGATGTGATCTCTGAACTGTCTGGCACAATGATATAACATCATCATGTCCACATAGGGAACCTGCACAGGCTGCAGACCGCTCCATGTTCATTGTGGTAACTAAGTGAGTATTAGTTTTTTTTTTTTACTGTTTGGTCAGGATGAGGCATTATAAGTACACAGTAATAGATACAAAGACCAGTAAATTGAGGTTCAAAAGTCCAAAAATCACTAGTAATCATTATAAGTGGTTGCAAAATCCCCTTATTTCCCACTTAACCACATGCCAATATTAAAACTGCATCTATATTAACATAAGGTATCTTTATGTATCTATATTAACATAAGGTAAGTGACGCTCCTTTGCCAACTGGCTATCTCAAAATAACTTCACTATGTAAACTTATCATGTACTAAAGAGGTGTCTGCAGTACATCCTCTTATACAGGCTAGATCCGTGACTGTGATTAAAAGCATTACGCAGCCCCCTTGACATGTTTCACCACCGAGTAAGAAGAAAGATCTTGGGGTTTTAAACCCCAGTTTATTAGATCCTAGTAATGCCCTCGGCGTAAATATGATAGAGGCATGCCAGAAATTGAGACTATAATTTGTATGGTCAGTTTACTTCAGAAGTCCGTACAGTGGTCCCTCAAGTTACAATATTAACTGGTTCCAGGACGACCATTTTATGTTGAGACCAGAACTCTATGGAAACCTGGTAATTGGTTCTGAAGCCACCAAAATGTCATCCAAAAATAGGAAAAAGTGAGAATTAAAAAAAATTGTAATAATAATAATAATAATAATAAAATAAGTAGATAACTAATACAGATAAAGCAAGTGCGCACATATAAAAGTAAGAAAGAGCTGCTGTAAGCTGTAAATTACTGTCTATGTAGAGAACTGGAGCTTCTTCAGGGTCCTGAACAGTACACGCAATGTCACACATGCTCTGATCTGTCGGGTTTTCCTCAGCTCAAATCCGCTACATTTTCTGTGGAAACCTTAGTAAATATGTTTGGTTTTTGTGAAAATGTTGGGGACACGCCCCCTTTTTGGCAGCCAAGCCCACTTTTCCCAATGACATGTCCCCTTTTTGTTTTTTTTCAGTAAAATTGAGAGTTAGTCAGGTTTTTAAAATTCTGGCACACATTCTGGCGCAGACAGAATTTCTGGCACAAAGCTCCAGAATCTGGCGCACAACCCGACAACACATGTTGGGTTTACAATAGTAAATCATGGTCAATGAGTGGCTCTGGCTAGAAATGCGCAGGTAAAATTTGCAGTTGTTCTGCCCAAAGTGAATTCACCCAATGGGCATAAATTAATTTTTATTCTTTAGGCCATGTTACAGGGGCAGCATACAGTCCCCTTAATGCTGCTGCCATAGGCATAGACCCACAGACTCCTAATGGCAAATGCAGGCCTGCTTTGAAACCAAGCCAATTGATAACATTCCTGAAAAAGCTATTCAGTATGCTATTGCAGATTGCCAGTGGCCTGTTTTCATGATATTTGTCCATGCAGAGATCAACATTATTTTCTACATCCAATTTTCCAATTTTATTGAGTTCAGAAAATAAAACAAATTTCATAAGTTAACACAACACCTACAATTTGTGCAAGAGCACAGAAAAAACCTCCAGACAAAATAAGATCTAGAAACCCTAATAAATCTTTATTGGTATACAGAAAACATTTAAAAGACACATATATGGAGTCTATCCCGGCGAAACGCGTTTAAGGTTTGGTGTGGAGCTGGGGTGTGTCCTGGTAACTGTATGTGTCTGTTGCTGCATTCTTCTCTCTTTTTTTTCATACGTTCCTCTATGATTGCACTTATACGCTTCATCTTCCTATAAGTCTCAGTCTTTTCTTATTAGTTAAAGTTGGGAGCTGTTGGGCCCTGGAAAGTATATCTTGCACTGTGGCACTTTATATCTCACTATATATAATTTTGTATCACATATATACATATATATTTATGATTAATCTTGTAGCATACCATTCAAAACAGACATACAGTTAATCATGTGATCAGGACTTTCATCCCAGTATCCTTTTCATCACTCTTTCCATATTTGTGTGACTCCATATATGTGTCTGTTAAATGTTTTCTGTATACCGATAAAGATTTATTAGCGTTTCTACATCTTATTTTGTCTGGAGCTCTTGCACAAATTGTAGGTGTTGTGTTAATCTATTCGTTAAATCTTCCTTTATATATTTTCTGTGTATTGGAGCCTACAGAATAGAAGGGGTTCTATAGGTTAATTAAATTTCAGAAGTTTCTCAATCAATTTAAAGCCTGCACTCCTTGGATTTATGGTTTCATAGTCATTGAGATAGTAACTCCTTGACGAAAAATAGAGGGTGTGGAAAGGTATTTTGATACCATTGGTTATGTGGTTCATTTTTGATACAAAATGTAATTTATGAAAGTGACTGCATAGTTGTGAATATAATGATATATACAGGGGGTGAAATAAGTATTGAACGAGTCACCATCTTTCTCACTAAATATATTTCCTGAAAGAAGTATTGGCTTGAAATGTTCAGCAGATGTTAGCAACAACCAGTAATCCATACAGAGAAACTAAAACAAATAAGCTCAGAAATTAGGTTATGTGCAATAATGTAAAATGACACTAGGAAAAAGTATTGAATATGCGGCTATCTGGTGGCAGCTGAAGCAGTCTGCGCTGCCGGATAGCCGTTTATGCGATGGCCCTGACATACAAAAGCATCGTATGTTGATGCTGCCTTCAACATGCGATGGCCTCTGAGAGGCCATCGCATGTCGGGGACATCATAGGTCGGGGGGGGTCACTATAAATATATATATATATATATATCTATATATATATATATATATATATATCTATATATCTATATATCTAGTGCTCAGTTCTTGTGCAGACTTTCTGGTCTTCTCTTATACCTTTTATATAGCATGTAACTTTTTACACAATATTAATAAAAATAAGATTCTTTGGCAGGATCTTTGTTAACTCAGTTTTGCATAATTGTAAGATTATCGGTTGGTTATCTTTGGTTATAAATTGTCCAAATTTTTGCATTAATGTGCCTCAAAAGCATCAATAATAATATTATAAATGCAAGCTAAAGTGGACATTTATGTTACAACTCATATTTTGTCATGGTTCTTTTTGTATGCTTTTAGAAAGCAAACAGGTTTGTCAGCCTACCGTCAGGTTTGCAACCGTCTTTCTGTGTACACACAAGCAAATTAGGTTAAGATTTCTATGGTGACAAAAAAATATGAGAGACATAGGTGGTCCAGGTGCCAACTGTAAACATATGTCAGAAGACAAACAAAAACAAATAGAAATGTATAGAACTGACAATGCTACCTGTAGTTTCCTTCCAAATTAATATCTAAGCTGCTAAATAATAGGTGAGAAAGCTGGCAGCTGTGTGTACAAGCCTATTATTAAAGGAAACCTGTAGGAAGTTTTATAAGGCCCGAAAGCCTAGGCGACACAGGCCAGAGACAGGCTCCCATATGACAACTGGTCTATGAATTATTCTGAAATGTTGGAGCATCAAGGAAATCACTGTTTTAAAAGTAAGGTGGGAGCTTCAAGTCATCAAGGTGGCCCCCGATTTCTTCTCTCCTTCCTGCCACATTAGTTTCACATGTTTTTTCCAAATTTTGTTTATAGGTAGAGATATCTATCAATCAAGAATAGCAGGGCGGGGTGCAGCTGTCTGGGATTGGGCTGGTAAGGCTATGTTCACATGACTGAATGTCCTCACAGAAAATTCCTGTGTGGACATTCCACCGGCAGGGGGGCACCGATTGAACATGCTAGCACTAGGACCACTCGGAAATGCGCTGTCTCATTGACGGTTCTGCATTTCCGTGCGGACTCCACAGAAAGAACAGACATGTCTATTCTTTCTTTGGACTAGGAAATCAGGATTTCCGCAGCAGAAAAATCTGCTGTGGAAATTTTGTCACGTGAACAATGCAGCAGAATCGCATTGATATCAACGGGACTCTGCTGCTGCTGCGGAATTCCGCATGGGATTCCTGCATGTGAACATACCCTGGCTATGAGTTCTCTGAAACTCTGCAATGTTTTAGAGTAAATCATAGGTCGTTGTAATACGGCCTGTCTCTGTTTTATGTTGCTCATGGTTCAGGCAGTATGAAACCTCTGTCATAAAAAGGTATTCTCCCCTACAGGCAATGCTTTTCATGAAACTATGTTCGTAATAAGGTGCATTCTGAGGCACCACAGGGAAGCAAAGCAGTTGAAGTTTCTACTGCCGAATGGTACAGAGTTGAAGTTAACTGGGCTTCCTGCACACTTTTTTGTTTCCATGAGCATGAGGCCCAAGATGGGTCCAAAAGATTAAATAAACTTGGTATAAATGCGATGGAAAAGAACATGTCTACTAAATAGTTCTATTCTCACCCAGCTTGTAAATCATAGGCTGCAATGTTTCCTAGCTAACGTTTGGTTTTAGTTATCAGCACTGCAGTATAGGGTGGTGTTTGACATTTGTGTGCTCAGGTTTAAAGTCCACAAATACAAACAAAAAAGCAGAAGTAGGACAGGTGAGATTTAAGCAATCTGCAGTCTTGTTTTAGTGATAACTGTAAGTGTGTTATATTTACCATATTTATCGGCGTATAACACGCACTGGCGTATAACATGCACCCCCATTTAACAGGGAAATTTAAGTAAAAAAAATAAAAAGTAAAATAAATGACTTGGACTAAATGCCACATCATCCCCCAACTTCGTTTTCTTCTGCACCTCAGTTTGGTCCCATCCCCTCCAGTGCCACATCATTCCTTCCCTTTTATCAGTCCCTGTGCCACATTTACCCCTCTCATCGCCACCCTTCATGTCTCATCATCCCCCCATGTCTCATCATTTCCCCCTATCATAGACCACCACTAGCCATACAGACATTAAGCATTTAGTGCCTCCCCCACCATCATTTCCCCCTGTCTCATCATGTCCCCCATCATTTCCCCGTCTCATCATGCACCCCATCATTCCCCCCTTCATCATTTCCCCGTCTCATCATCCCCCACCCTGTCTCATCATGTCCCCCATCATTCCCCCCTCATCTTCCCCCCACCCTGTCTCATCATGTCCCCCATCATTCCCCCACCCTGTCACATCATGTCCCCCATCATTCCCCCCTCATCATCCCCCCACCCTGTCTCATCATGTCCCCCATCATTTTCCCCTCATCATCCCCCCACCCTGTCTCATCATCCCCCCCAACCTGTCTCATCCTGTCCCCCATCATTCCCCCACCCTGTCTCATCATGTCCCCCAATCATCCCCCCCCAACCTGTCTCATCATGTCCCCCATCATTCCCCCCTCATCATCCCCCCACCCCTTATCATTTCCTCCTATCTCATCATCCCCCAATCATGTTTCTCCTATGCCAGTGGTCTTCAACCTGCGGACCTCCAGATGTTGCAAAACTACAACTCCCAGCATGCCTGGACAGCCTTTGGCTGTCCGGGCATGCTGGGAGTTGTAGTTTTGAAACATCTGGAGGTCCGCAGGTTGAAGACCACTGTCCAATGCTATTCTTCCCCTCCCTCATCATTCCCCCTTTTCCCTGCTTTTCATAGTTTTCTTTTATTTTCCTTTCCTGGCTGTGCTTCGGCTGTCTTGTGGGCTGCGGTCAGTGAAGCTAATGAATGACGTCCTCTCCCGGCTTCTCTGCGCGGCATCAGGGATGTCAATTTTTTCATTTCCTGTAACTGCCGCTAGTCAGAGTGTAAGGTGACATCACTGATACCGCGCAGAGACGCAGGGAGAGGACGTCATTCATCTGCTTCACTGACCGCAGCCCATAAAACCCCCGCCTGACCTGACCTGCCGAAGTGCAGCCAGGCAAGGAAAATAAATAAAAAAACTATAAAAAGGCAGGGAAAAAGGGGGAAAGATGAGGGAGGTGAGAAAAATTTAAAGTAAAACTGTCACTTGTTTTCTCCCGCACTATCCACAGGAACTGGTGGATAGTGCGGGAGACGCTGATTAAAAGGTAGGGCAGATCCGGACAAGGTAGGGCTCATTTTAATCAGCGTCTCCCGCACTATCCACCAGTACCTGTGGATAGTCGGGAGAAAACAAGTGACAGTTTTCCAGAGCGGGGAGGAGACGCCGCTGGTCACTGATTTAAAGTGGCCGCGGCCGTGCTGCTAATACTTAACAAGCAGCCACTGCTGGGCCGCTTTAAATCAGTGACCAGAAGATTTATCGGCGTATAACACGCAGGCAGGCTTTTTGCCTTAAATTTAAGTTTTAAAAGTGCGTGTTATACACCAATAAATACGGTATATGTCTATACATGCCAAGGTATATATGCTGTGAATGTACGTACCTGTGTGTAGGGGTGCTGGAAAGTAATAAGAGATCCTATCAGGAGTTTCACTTTGCTCGATCTGGGCAGCATGAAACAGAGAAAGTCTTTGTGAACTCTTCAGCAGGGCCAGATTAAGGCTGCCTGGAAGATGGAGCACTTCATTATGTTGTGCCCCCCCCCCCCCACACCCGACAGTTCCCCCACATTAGGTGCAGTACAGTTCCCCCACATTAGGTAGCCAGTATAGTACCCCCCACATTAGGTAGCCAGTATAGTACCCCCCACATTAGGTAGCCAGTATAGTTCCCCCCACATTAGGTAGCCAGTACAGTTCCCCCCACATTAGGTAGCCAGTACAGTTCCCCCCACATTAGGTAGCCAGTACAGTTCCCCCCACATTAGGTAGCCAGTACAGTTCCCCCCACATTAGGTAGCCAGTACAGTTCCCCCACATTAGGTAGCCAGTACAGTTCCCCCCACATTATTTGCAGTACAGATCCCCCACATTAGGTGCAGTACAGATCCCCCACATTAGGTGCAGTACAGATCCCCCACATTAGGTCCAGTACAGATCCCCCACATTAGGTGCAGTACAGATCCCCCACATTAGGTGCAGTACAGATCCCCCACATTAGGTGCAGTACAGATCCCCCACATTAGGTGCAGTACAG
The DNA here is from genome assembly GCF_029499605.1 of Hyla sarda. Classification (NCBI taxonomy): domain Eukaryota; kingdom Metazoa; phylum Chordata; class Amphibia; order Anura; family Hylidae; genus Hyla; species Hyla sarda. The sequence goes on from NC_079192.1 coordinate 151,472,778, forward strand.
ATCCCCCACATTAGGTGCAGTACAGATCCCCCACATTAGGTTGGCAGTACAGATCCCCCACATTAGGTTGGCAGTACAGTTCCCCACATTAGGTTGGCAGTACAGTTCCCCACATTAGGTTGGCAGTATAGCTCCCCCACATTAGGTTGGCAGTATAGCTCCCCCACATTAGGTTGGCAGTATTGTTCCCCCACATTAGGTACAGTATTGTTCCCCCACATTAGGTAGGCAGTATAGTTCCCCCCACATTAGGTGCAGTATAGTTCCCCACATTAGGTTGGCAGTATAGTTCCCCACATTAGGTTGGCAGTATAGTTCCCCCACATTAGGTTGGCAGTATAGTTCCCCCACATTAGGTGCAGTATAGTTCCCCCACATTAGGTAGGCAGTATAGTTCCCCCACATTAGGTGCAGTATAGTTCCCCCACATTAGGTGCAGTATAGTTCCCCCACATTAGGTGCAGTATAGTTCCACCACATTAGGTGCAGTATAGTCCCCCACATTGGGTGCAGTATAGTCCCCCACATTGGGTGCAGTACAGTTCCCCCACATTGGGTGCAGTACAGTTCCCCCACATTAGGTGCAGTACAGTTCCCCCACATTAGGTGCAGTACAGTTCCCCCACAGACATACAGCCTTCAGCCATATACAGTGTATGGCTGGAGACTGTATGTCTGTGTACTGCCCCACTTCAGCATTCCGACCACCGCCCCTCCGGACAAGGGGCATGATCTACTGCTATGGCCTATGGGCCATAGCAGTAGGTCCCAGGAGCGGAGGTCCGAACACTGAAGATGACGTGCCACTGGTCACTTACCAGGGACATCAGTTAATGCGGGGGCCGCCGCAGAGAGGTAACCGCCCGGACATACTTGTGTCCTGAAATAGCGCCAATGATGATCCAGCCCTGCTCTTCAGAATTTTCTATTCTAACTTCTGCATAAATTTGATTGAAAACTCCTAAATAGACCTAAAATCAAAGAAGAGTCAAATATATTGGGCTTGCTCATTTATTAATTAAAAATCATCCAATATGGCATATCTGTAAATAGCAAAAGCATGTGAATTTTTAGGATTATGCTTCTAAAGGCCCCATTCACACGGTGGAATTTCCGAACAGAATCTGGTCCAAATTTCGCTCAGAAATTCTGTTGCAGCAGGCTTCCATTGTTTTCAATTGGATTCTGCTACACCTTGCATATGGTGAAATTTCGGTGCCGGAAAGATTAGCCAATTCTGTCTGCGGAATCTGCTTGGAAATGCTTTGCTGGCTATGGAGTCAGCGCATTTCCGAGTGGTCCTTGTGCTGGCTTGTTCGGTCACCTGCAATGGACGGACAGTCTGACTAGTCTGATGGGCATTCTGCTGTGTGAATGGGGCCTTAGAGTGCTCTTGCACAGGGCAGTTTTGTTGCCAGAACCAGGTGTGGATCATAATGAATTAAAGGGATACTCCGGAAGGAAAATAATTTTTTTCAAAATCAACTGGTACCTGAAAGTTAAAACAAATTTGTAAATTAATTCTATTTAAAAATCTTAATCTTTCCAGTACTTATCAGATGCTGTATAGTACAGAGAAAGTTGTGTAGTTCTTTCCAGTCTGACCACAGTGCTTTCTGCTGACACCTCTGTCCGTGTCAGGAACTGTCCAGTACAGGAGAGGTTTGCTATGGGGATTTGCTTTTACACTGGACAGTTCCTGACAAGGACAGAGGTGGCAGCAGAGAGCACTGTGGTCAGACTGGAAAGAACTACACAACTTCCTCTGGAGCATACAGCAGTTGATAAGTACTGGAAGGCTAAACATTCTTAACCCCTCAGGGACCAAGCCCATTTTGACCTTAAAGGACCAATTTTCGTTTTTGCACTTTTGCATTTTTTCACCCCCAATTAGAGTGTGGAAATGGCCCACAGGGCATTTTCAGCGGAGGAGGCATATGCCATACTTGTCTCCAAAGTCACCAGTGAGGACGAGGAAGACCTCACTTTCCTTATTTCCTCCTCGTCCTCCTCATCATCTTCTGATGATGAGCCATCAAGGTGGCGGATATGCCGCCATGCGAGGCCGCAAACCTCCTCTGCTCCTGACCCTGTGCCCCATGCTCGTATGAGCCCCCCTGGCCAAGTTCACTCGTGCCCCATACCGGAGAACTTGTCTGGACTCAGCCAGCGGACCATGAGCCCGTGATCCTGAGTTTGTTGGCGACTCAGGAATCAAGATTGACATCATCGGGTTCACTGAAAGAGACTATTTTAATTATTATTTCAGTGATGACTGTCAATCTGATGGTTGACCAGATGAATCTGTACGCCCAACAGTTCGTCGCCGCTCCTTTTTAGCTAGGCCCAATGGCTGGCTCCCAGTCAATGCAGCCGAAATGAGGACATTTTGAGTAAAAAAAATAAATAAATAAATAAATAAATAAAAATTTCAGGCAATACTGGAGCGGGGACATCCTCTACCAGACCCCACTCTACAGTATGGCCATGACACATCCCCGTTTCGAGGCCATTCAGAAATGTTTGTATTATGCTGTGAATGCGGCATGTCCCCCACACCCCGAAGTGATCCCGAGTATGACAGTCTGCCTAAAATCAGGTCGGTCATAAATCACTCTGGGGACAAATTTTGGGAGATCTATGTCCCTGGAAGGGAGGTCTCTATTGATGAGTCTCTCATCAGCTTTAAGGGGAGACTCATCTTCCGCCAGTACATTACCACTAAGCGGGCGCGGTATGATGTGAAAATGTATAAACTTTGCAAGAGTACCTCAGGGAGTATATAGTGTACGAGTGACGAGATTCCTGTATTGAACCCCCAGAATGTCCCCCCACTCTGGATGTGAGTGGGAAAATCGTTTGGGATATTTTGCACTCATTGCTGGATAAGGGTTACCACCTTTACGTGGATACGTTTTATATCAGTATCCCTCTTTTTTACATCTCTTGCCACCAGATCCACGGTCACTTGTGGGACAGTGCGGAAGAATCAAAGAGGCCTCCTGACCTATCCCCTCCAGACTCCTATCCCCCGAGGAGAGTCCTGTGCCTTTTCCCATGAAAACCTGTTGCTGGTCAGGTATAAGGATAAGAGGGATGTCCTTATGCTCACCACAATTCATGGGAATGGCAGCACCCCTGTCCCTGTGCGAGGTACCGCAGGAATGGTCCTCAAGCCTGATTATATTCTGGACTTCAGTCAGTATATGGGGGGGGGGGGGGGGGGGTTTGATCTGTCTTATCAAGTCCTCAAGCCATATAATGCAATGTGGAAAACACGGGGATGGTACAAAAAAGTTGCGGTCTACTTGGTACAGGTTGCCACGTACAACTCTTTTGTACTGTCCCAGTACGCTGGCAACACAGGGACATTCATTTGGTGACTGCCGAGGAGTGGGCCCCCGGATCGTCCCAGGCCAACACTTTACAGGCGAGGTACCACACACTGGAAAGAAGGGAGGATCCCAGAGTGTGTCCCAGGAGGGGGATTCGGAAGGACACCACCACTCAGTGTGACACTTGCACCGATCATCCAGGCCCCTGCATTAGAGATCACTTCCATGGAGCACTACATTTTTAATAATTTTCCCTAATTTTAATTCCCCAGAATTCTACTCCAATGTACCAGTCCAGAGTACAATGTCATCCAAATTTTAATTTTAAACCCAAACACCCCTACCCCCCCCCCCCCCAAAAAAAAAAAACTCTTTCCCAATACCCCTGATATCTTTTTTTTTTTTCTCTCCAAAAATGGGTCATGGGACACTGAGTCAACAGCATTGGAGGTTTGCAAGTTGCCTCAAATGCACAACGCTCTCTCCCCACCTGAGCGGGGTGCGCATTTGAGGTAACAGAATAGGGACAGCCACACACATCACATTCCCAGAATGATGATTCAAAGCATAGGGTTTGGGGCGGGCATCATTTTTACTCTGGGTCTGGGTATACTCTGGGTCATCATTCTGGGAAAATAATTGGCATATCAGTATTAAAATTGCAATGTTCATTTTCCCCAAACTACACTTTATCCATTCCTGGAAAATAAATTTAGGGAACACGCATCTGTTCCAAATGTCCACTTCGCAACTATACACCTTCCCTATGGGGTGTACTGTTTGCAATAGGCTCACATGTGGGTGTTCCTTTCTTGTATTTTCCTATGAAGGTCTGTAACTGTCAGTTAGGTCTGTAACAAACATCGGCCTCAAATGCGAAGAGTTCTCGCTCATGAGCTCTGTCATATTTCCAGGCGACAATTCGGAGTCACATGTTAGTTCACGGAAAGATGAAGCCGAGCATAGGTTGAAAATCGCAATTTTCAAAAGCTACCCTTCATCCATTCCTGGAAAATAAATTTAATGTACTCTTTACCCTCATACCCATTCATTAGGGGGGGGGGTGTACTTTCTGTAATGGTGTCTCATGTGGGTGTTTCTTTTTTGCCTTTTCCTCTGAATGTATGTAACTGTCAGCTACTGATATGCCATAGGTCTCAAATTCAAACTGCCCTCTATGACCTCTATTCTGAGCTTATTTGTGCACCCATCCAGCACGTTATCCCATATGTGGATATGTTCCCGTAGTCAAGAAAAAAAAACACTTCCCAATTTGCATCCCAATTTCTCCCATAACCCCTTTTGAAAATGTTAATAATTGAGTAACCCCAGAATTACAGTGTAAAAATTAAATCTCATTTTACGGCCAACTGTTCAAAAAACCTGTGAGGTGTAAATACTCACTGTACCCCTTGTTGCCTTCCTTGAGGGGTGTAGTTTCAAAATTGTGGTCACTTTCCGGGGTCTTTTTTTTTTTAGAACCTCGGCCATTGCAGTACAAACCACCACTTTAGGCCTCAAATCTCATTGGCGCTGTCTCACTCCTAAGCCCTGTTTTACAACCGCAGAGTGCTTTACAGCCATATATGGGGTATTTTCTTATTCTGAAGAAATTGAGCTACAAATTTTGAGGAGCTGTTTTTCTACAACTACTTGTAAAACTAAATTTTTGGGGGGTAAAACCAGCGATTCAGTGGTAAAAATCTAATTTTTCCCTTTTACGGCCCACTGTTCAAAAACAATTGTGAGGTGTAAGTACTCACTGTAACCCTTGTTACGGTCCTGGAGGGGTGTAATTTCTAAAATGATTTCAAATGTAGGGGGTTTCTGCTGTTCTTGCACAATGGGGGCTTTGTAAACGTACATGGCCCCCCGACTTCAATTCCAACAAACTTCTCTCTCCAAAAGCCCAATGGCGCTCCTCCTATTCTGAGCATTGCAGTGCGCCGACAGAGCACTTTACATCCACATATGGGGTATTTTCTTTCTCAGGCAAAACTGCACTACAAATTTTGGGGTCCTTTTTCCCTTATTACCCCATGTGAAAATGAAACATTTGGGGTAACACTCATAGTGTTTAAAAACACATTTTTCTATTTTACAGCCCACTGTTCAAAAAACCTGTGAGGTGTAAATACTCACTGTAAACCTTGTTACGTTCCTTGGGGGGTGTACTCTCCAAAATGGTTTCACATTTGGGGGGTTTCCATTGTTCTGGCACCATGGGAGGTTTGTATATGCACATGGCCCCAACTTCAATTCCAGCAGAATTCTCTCTCCAAAAGCTCAATGACCCTCCTTCTGATCTGAGACCTGTAGTGCGCCAGCAGAGCACTTTTTGTCCACATATGGGCCGTTTACTTGGGAGAAATTGGGCTTCAAATTTTGTGGTCCATTTTCTCCTATTACCTCATGTGAAAATGAAACATTTGAAGTAACAACATAATTTTAGTGTAAAAATAAAAATTTTCACTTTTATGGCCCACTGTTCAAAAAACCTGTGAGGGGTAAGTACTCACTGTAACCCTTGTTAGTTTCCAAAATGGTGTCACATGTGGGGGGTTTCCACTGTTCTGGCACAATGGAGACTTTATAAACACACATGGCCCCCGACTTCAATGCCAGCCAAATTCTCTCTCCAAAAGCCCAATGCAGATAAGGAGAGAAAAACAGACAGTGGTGGTGCTGCCTTGTGCCGTTACCACTGGCAACACAAGTAGGTTCTTTTACTTTGCTAAATGCCCACGTACCTGAATGTATTGGGCTTAGCGCTCAACACCTATTATCGCATGTTTAGTTGAAATTTGCATGGCAGCCGACACCCGGTACCCGTCGGAACATGGAGGGTTGCAGAGAAGACTTGATTCCGTTGAAGGGCTCACCGGAGGAGAAAGAACGGGTTTTGATGGGCACACAACGCTACTGTACAGGTAAACAACTGCGGACACCGTATCAAAATTAAAAAGTGGCTTCATTACTACATAGATGACACGTTTCCAGAGCTTCTGCATGTTATCTTCTTCAAATCTTATAGGAAGGTGCAGATCTTGATGCTTTATATATCAATAAAGGCCTTAAAAGGGGTACTCCGGCCCTAAGACATCTTATCCCCTATCCAAAGTATAGGGGATAAGATGCCTGATCGATAGGATCCCGCCGCTGGGGACCCCCCCATGATTTTGCACGCAGCACCCCGTTACAATCAGTCCCCGGAGCATGTTTGCTCCAGGTCTGATGACTGGCGATCACGGGGCCGGATCATTGTGATGTCACAGCCCCGCCCCCATGTGACATCACGCTCTGCCCCCTCAATGCAAGCCTATGGGAGGGGGGGGTGACAGGGAACATGCTCCGGGGACTGATTATAACGGGGTGCTGCGTGCAAGATCACGGGGATCCCCAGCGAAGGGACCCCCGCGATCAGTACCTCTTTAAGTTTGCCCCAACACACCCATTAGATAAGTTCAGCGCCTAGGAGTTGAAAAATTCATTAGACAATTATACCTCAAAAAATACTTTATGAAACATACTGCTACACCTAAACCACCCAACACAGATACATACATTCACAGCAATTGTGCCCTTAAATCTAATTTCTACCATAGACAAGAAGCCGGTCCATCCATTACCACCTTCAAACACGCAGTAGAAAGCGAATTGTCACGTCTTCCAACCAAACAAAACACTATACTAAATTTAACATTCAAAGAGAGATTAGCCATCAAAGAATTGCAGAAAAATGCCCAAATCACTAGAACGCATCCTGGTACTTAAAGACTGAGGGTGTACCTGTAGTTTCCGTATTTCCAATCACCACCGCTCACCGGGCGGTGATCAGACCGGGTTGACTACTGATATCTATCAGCAGGCATTAAGTGGCAATGCCTAAGGGGATCCTGAGACTCCCCCCTGTCGACGATTGCCCCAAATCGCCGGACCGGCGATTTGCAGCGATTCCGATTGCCCGGAAAATAACAGTGATCAGAGCTGTCAGACACAGCTACGACCATGCTAAAGGATAGGAGCAAGGTGGCATCCCCTCGCCATTGGTCGGTCAGGACTAACCGACCAATGGCAGTTGGGGGCGGGGGGGGGGGGGTTAAAGTTAATTTCCCCTGCTCTGCCCACTGATTGAAGTCCGGCAGAGAGGGGGGAACAAGTGTGGGGAGGGGGGGGAGAGCATGGCCGGCTTACCGGCAGAGCAGCGGCGGCAGCATCGTCCGTGGCAGGAGGAGTGAGGACTGAAAGTGCGGCGGTGGCGGAGGCTGCGGTGAAGATCACTGGTAAGTGATCTTCACTGTGGCCTTCTAAAGGCTGTCTGGGCATGCTGGGAGTTGTAGTTTTGCAACATCTGGAGGGCCACAGTTTGGAGACCCCTGTGTAGTTGCATAACTACAACTCCTAGCATGCCTTTCGGCTTTCAGTGCATGTTGGGAGTTGTAGTTTTGCAACAGCTGTAGGCACACTGGTAGGGAAATTTTCATATATGCTAATTTTTGTATATGCTAATTTTCGGCCATATATACGCGAAATATTGCGAATTCGAATATGGCCTATGCCGCTCAACACTACTTATGAAAAGGAAACATTAGGGGCCACACCAGCCTGATAGTGTAATTTTTTTTTTTTTTTTTTTTACACTAGCATGCTGTTGTTGCCCCATACTTTTCATTTTCACAAGAGGTAAAAGGAGAAAAAGACCCCCAAATTTTGTAACACATTTTCTTCCGAGTATGGAAATCCCTCATATGTGGACGTAAAATGCTCTGCGAACGCACAACAAGGCTGAGGAGTGAGAGAGTACTTTTGAGGTCTAAATTTGTGATTTGCAGAGGTAGCTGATTGTTACAGAAGTTCTGACATGAACGCAAAAAAAAAAAAAAAAAAACACACCCATATGTGACCTCATTTTGGAAACTACACCCCTCAGGGAATGTAACAAGGGGTATAGTGAGCATTTACACCCCACAGGTGACTGAGATTTTTTTAACAGTTGTCCGTAAAAATGAAAAATTACATTTTTCATTTGCACAGCCCACTGTTCCAAAGATCTGTGAAGCGCCAGTGGGGTGTAAATGCTCACTGCACCCCTTATTACATGAGAGGTGTAGTTTGCAAAATGGCGTCACATGTGGGAGGGGTCAACTGTTCTGGCACCACGGAGGCTCTGTAAACGCACATGGACCCTGACTTCCATTCCAACCAAATTCTCTTTAAAAAAGCCCAATGGTGCTCTTTCTCTTCTGAGCTTTGTAATTCGCGGGGTGTAGTTTCCAAAATAGAGTGCCATGTGGGGGGGGGGGGGGGGGTCACTGTTCTGGCATCATGGGGGCTTCCTAAATGTGACATGCCTTCAAAAATCATTTCAGCTAAATTTGCTCTCCAAAATGCCATTGTCGCTCCTTCCCTTCTGAGCCCTCTAGTGCACCCACAGAGCACTTTAAATCAACATATGAGGTATTTCCTTACTCGAGAGAAAATGAATTACAAGTTTTGGGGGGCCTTTTTTACAAAAAAATAATCTCGAAATTAAATTTATAAGTAAAAGCATCCCAGAGTTATTAATGCATAAAGTGATAGAGGTCAGATTTAAAAAAAATGCTCCTGTCATTAGGGTCATAATGGGCTCCATCCCCAAGGGGTTAAACACATCCGACTACAATACAGAATGCTTGAAACAACTGGCAGACCAAAACACATACCAAAAATTTTATGGAGATCCACTTACAGGATTTTCATAAGAACTCTTATTATGCAATAGAGCTTTGAAAATTTTTTTATAAGACAAAGAGGCTAAATTCACCTTAGGAACCCAAGAAAAATTACCAGTCTTACTGTATACCCAAAATCCACAAAAGGGATAGGTTCACTTGACTTCCAACCTCTCCCAATATATCGATAAATTCTTACAGCCACACGTGCAAACAACTCCCTATTATCTTAAAGAAACAACACAAGTAGTTAAATTGATTGAAGAATTCCCATGGAACCCTGCATATACACTAGCCACCCTAGACATTAGCTCATTGTATACCGTCATTAAACACAAATTAGGTCTGTATGCAGTCAAACATCATTTTACAGAAGAAAACATTATCAGTATCTTATTTTGAATGCCATCCATTTTATTTTAAGACATACCGGTAATTATTTTTATTTTTAAGAAGAGTATTTTTTACAAACCAACGGGACAGCTATGGGTACCAGGTTCGCGCCCAGCTATGTGAACTTATGTCGCACTGGGAACAATCTACCATTACCCCACAGCTGGCCACGGGCCTGGTGCTCTGGGATCGATATATTGACGACACCATTGTAATCTGGGACAGATCAGAGAGGGAATTGAACACATTTATCAACAATAACACGTGGGATCTAACCTTCCCCCCACACATCAGCAAGACTAGTGTATAATTCCTTGACTTACTAACCACCTCAACTCCCACTAAGCTAATATGTAGTGCCTATAATAAACCAACAGCAAGAAATAGCTTTATACTATTCTCGAGTTGCCACCTACCTCGGTGGCTTCTCAATATCCCTACAAGTCAATATAGACGATTGAAAAGAAACTGCTCCAGTGACCAGCAGTATCAAATTGAAGCACAGGCACTAAAAAAAATTATAGACAAAGATTATCCAACTAAATCTTTTGCAAACTCCTAAGACAAAATTCACAAACTTGACAGAACTGTATTCTTTCAGAATAAACTTCAACCACAAGTAAAAGATAACTCTATACGTCTAATACTTCCTTTTAACAAAGATAATAGAAAAATAAAGCAAATTTGCAATAAGAACTGGCACTTGCTACAGCAAGATAAATATCTAGGAACACTTACCAAATACAAGAAAGTAGATCAGACACATGGTTTTCTACGAAGGGGTTCCATAGATGTGGCCTTTGCTCATGCTGCAAAATAACCAAATTTCCCAAAAAGAATGACAAAATCACATCCATATCCAATGCATTTCAGTGGGAAATAAAACAATTGCTAAAGTGTAACTCAAAGGGCGGGATTTATGTAATAACATGTACTTGCAATAAACAATATATTGGTAGAACCAAACGTCCATTAAAAACCCAAATTGCTGAACACATTTATACATTAAAGGGGTACTCCGGCGCTAAGACATCTTATCCCCTTTCCAAAGGATAGGGGATAAGATCCCTGATCGCGGGGGTCCCGCCGCTGGGAACCCCCGTGATCTTGCACACAGCACCCGGTTAGAATCAGCCCCCGGAGCGGTCTGATTACTGGCGATCACTGGGGCCGGAGCATTGTGACGTCACTGCCCCGCCCCCGTGTGATGTCACGCTCCTCCCCCTAAATGCAAGCCCATGTGAGGAGGTGGAGCATGACATCACACGGGGCGGAGCAGTGATGTCACAATCCCCCGGTCCCCGTGATCGCCAGTAATCAGACCCGGAGCGAACGTGCTCCAGAGACTGATTCTAACGGGGTGCTGCGTGCAATATCACAGGGGTCCCCAGCAGCAGGACCCCCGCGATCAGGCATCTTATCCCCTATCCTTTGGATAGGGGATAAGATGTCTTAGTGCTGGCGTACCCCTTTAAAAAAAGCAATGACAAACAGCCACACGTTTTCATACTTACCATAATTCAGATCCATCCGGCCTGGCATTCACAGCAAGTCAGTCAAAAAAAATTGGAGAAGTTGCAACTAATTGCTACAGATGTCAAGAGCAGAAGCGAGAAAAATTCATGAATTTGGCAGTCTGGAACCGAGAGGACTGAATGCAGAATTGGAGCTTTATTTTATTTTTTATGATTTAGACATGTTGGGCTCGGCTGCACGGCCCATCCTGAGCCTGTCATCTACCCGACGCCTGGACAGACCTTACGACCCAGCCCATATGTCATTTTGGTACCTCTATCAACACACAGTCCACAAAGTAAATTTTCCCATTTCCATTATACTCATCCAGTTTTAATTTTAACATACAAACATTCAACATGTATGTTAAAATTACAATACATCTTTGTTTTAGTCTATTCCACAAGCAAGGATTAGTGTCATTTTAACCTATTTTAAACACATTTAATGTGGATACTATTCATTAGAATACAAATTTATGCTTTTTTAGGAGTATTATGAACTAAGGTCTATACCGCAACTATTTTCATTTTACATTTTTATTATTCTTATTTTTATTTACATTTTTATTTTTATCTTTCATCTTTATTAGTGCAATTTTAGTAATATATTTTTTTATCCAAATGAAAATAAATGAAGAAAAATATGACATGACATATAGAATAATAGTTATCTCAGAATGGGGGGGGGGAGGGAAGGGGAGAAGGATGGAGGGGAGGAGAGGGCAGTGGGGGAGGGTCAAGGGAGAAGGAGAGGGGAGGAGGGAGGGAGAACTCTAACAACAACAATAGCCACAATAATACGCCCAAAATAAACAGTTAAGACATTCGAGCAGTTACAAAAGAAACATTTGCAATCTTAATTATCGCAGGAGGCAGGTAATGGTGAATATGCCGCATAAAATAGAAAAGATGAGTATTATCAGGTGCATGAGCTAAATTTGGAGTGCACCCACTTGTCCCACCTCTGAAGGAATTGAAGTTCATTCCCTAGTCGTGCAGCAACCAGTCTTTACATAGAAGAGGAGTATTCCACTTTAGCCAATAGTTGCGCCATGTCCGGGACATCAGTAGATTTCCACTGAGAGGCAATAAGGATGCGGGATGAGGTAAATATATGAAAGGCAATAGCGCGGGAGTCATCAAGGAGGTCCGAAAGATAGAGTGAGATCAATGCCATGCCTGGATTCGGTGATATGGGAAAGTGTTTTCGATATTCCGTCTCAAATCCTTCAGAGTGCCAAAATGGAATTATCCTAGGGCAGGTCCACCATATATGTATATAGGTCCCTCGGTGGATGTTATATCTCCCTGCTGACATCTCTGTCCATTTTATGAACTGTCCAGAACAGCATAGGTTTGCTGCTATGGGGATTTCCTTTTAAGCTGGCAGTTCCTAAAATTGACAGAGATGTCAGCAGAGAGCACTGTGCTCATGATGTCAGCAGACAGCTTTGTGTTTCAAACAGAAAATAATTTCCACTGTAGTATTCAGTAGCTAATAAGTACAGTCAGGATTAAGATTTTTTAATAGAAGTAATTTACAAATCTGTTTAACTTTCTGGCACTAGTTGATTTAAAAAAAAGTTTTTCACCGGAGTACCCCTTTAACCCCTTAAGGACTCAGGGTTTTTCCGTTTTTTGCACTTTCGTTTTTTCCTCCTTACCTTTTAAAAATCATAACCCTTTCAATTTTCTACCTAAAAATCCATATTATGGCTTATTTTTTGCGTCGCCAATTCTACTTTGCAGTGACAGTCATTTTACCCAAAAATGCACGGCGAAACGGAAAAAAAAAAAAATCATTGTGCGACAAAATCGAAAAAAAAAAACGCCATTTTGTGGGCTTCCGTTTCTACGCAGTGCATATTTCGGTAAAAATTACACCTTATCATTATTCTGTAGGTCCATACGGTTAAAATGATACCCTACTTATATAGGTTTGATTTTGTCGCACTTCTGGAAAAAATCATAACTACATGCAGGAAAATTTATACGTTTAAAAATGTCATCTTCTGACCCCTATAACTTTTTTATTTTTCCACGTACGGGGCGGTATGAGGACTCATTTTTTGCGCCGTGATCTGAAGTTTTTATTGGTATGATTTTTGTTTTGATCTGACTTTTTTATCACTTTTTATTCATTTTTTAATGTTATAAAAACTTACCAAAATACGCTTTTTTGGACTTTGGAATTTTTTTGCGCGTACGCCATTGACCGTACGGCTTAATTAATTATATATTTTTATAGTTCGGACATTTACGCACGCGGCGATACCACATATGTTTATTTTTATTTTTTTTTACACTGTTTTATTTTTTTTATGGGAAAAGGGGGGTGATTCAAACTTTTATTAGGGAAGGGGTTAAATTACCTTTATTAACACTTTTTTTTTACTTTTTTTTTGCAGTGTTATAGGTCCCATAGGGACCTATAACACTGCACACACTGATCTCTCATCCTGATCACAGGAGTGTATTAACACGCCTGTGATCAGCATTATCGGCGCTTGACTGCTCCTGCCTGGATCTCAGGCACGGAGCAGTCATTCGTCGATCGGACACCGAGGAGGCAGGTAAGAGCCCTCCCGGTGTCCGATCAGCTGTTTGGGACGCCGCGATTTCACCGCGGCGGTCCCGAACAGCCCGACTGAGCAGCTGGGATACTTTCAGTTTCACTTTAGAAGCGGCGGTCAGCTTTGACCGCCGCTTCTAAAGGGTTAATACCGCACATCGCCGCGATCGGCGATGTGTGGTATTAGCCGCGGGTCCCGGCCGTTGATTAGCGCTGGGACCCACGCGATATGATGCGGGATCGTGGCGCGATCCCGCTTTATATCGCGGGAGCCGGCGCAGGACGTAAATATACGTCCTGCGTCGTTAAGGGGTTAAAGAAGATGTCCGGTGTGGACTATTCCTATTCCATCCTGCCCGGGCTGCAAAAAATAAAAAATAAAAAAAATAAAAAATAAAAGAGAAAACAAACTTTCACTTACCTTCCTATGTTCCCCCGGAGCTCCGCAACAGCTGATCGGTCGGCTGGGCTGCCTGTTTCCCTTAGCCCGGGACGTCACACAGCGCTTCAGCCTATCATCGGCCGAGACGGGACATCACTTTGGCCAGTGATAGGCTGAAGGGTCATGTGTCGTCCCGGGTTAAGGGAAGTAGGAAGTAGACAGCCAGGCCGACTGATCAGCTGTTGCAGAGCTCCAGGGGAATGTAGTAAGGTAAGTGAACGTTTGTTTTCTCTTTTTTTTGCAGCCCGGGCAGGATGGAATAGGAATAGTCCGCACCAGACATCTCCTTCAAGGTGAAAATGGGCCGAGTCCTTTAAAGGGTTAAAGGGGTACTCCGCCCCTAGACATCTTATCCCCTATCCAAAGGATAGGGGATAAGAGGTCAGATCGCCGGGGTCCCGCTGCTGGGGACCTCGGGGATTGCTGCTGCAGCACCCCGCTATCATTGCTGCGCAGAGCGAGATCGCTCTGCACGTAATGACGGGCAATACAGGGCCGGAGCATCGTTACGTCACGGACCGCCCCCGTCAATACAAGTCTATGGGAGGGGGCGTGGCGGTAGTCACGCCCCCTCCCATAGACTTGCATTAAGGGGACGGGCCGTGATGTTATGAGGGGTTGAGCCATGACGTCACGCTGCACCGGCCCCTGTATCGCCCGTCATTACGCACAGAGCGAACTCGCTCTGTGCAGTAATGATGGCGGGGTGCCGCAGCGGCGATCCCCGGGGTCGCCAGCAGCGGGACCGCCGCGAGTTACATCTTATCCCCTATCCTTTGGATAGGGGATAAGATGCCAGGGGCGGAGTACCCCTTTAAGTAATGGGATGCAAGGACACAATGTGCATTATTTTTCTGCTCCTCAGTTACACCACATATATCCTTGCAATAAAAACTTGAAGTTGGATGTGGCTCCTTTGTTAATGCATTGCGGGGGAAGGTTTAACTGTGTGTGTACACTCACACATAAGGAGAACAGAACAGAGACATCACTGTGTATATTATCTCTGTACTGTGACTTCACTGTGTATTATCCCTGTACTGTGACAGCGGTGTGTGTGTTTGTGTGTGTGTGCGTGTGTCTGTTAGAATAGGGAGAATTTAAACATACCTATTTTGTCTGAAAAGTTTGAGGTTTTTTTTTTTTTAACAGTACAATAATAGAAAAGCTGTTATCATGGGTATCATTATAATGGTATTGACCCACAGAATAAAGATAACTTGTCAGTTAAACCATAAAGTGCACTGTGTCAAAACTAAACCCCCCAAAATTAGAAAAATTGTGTTTTTCTTTTTGATTTCTCCCCAGTTATAATATTTTTATGGCTACGCCATACATTTTAATGTAAAATGAAAGGGGTCATTAAAAAGTAAAATATTCTGCATAAAGTAAGCCCTTTATTTGCGAAGGGCAAAGAGGAAAAACGAAAATGCAAAAGGGTAATGTGCTGTGTCCTTAAGGGGTTAATCTTGGGATACAGACCCCCAAGTCAATTAAAATGGCCCCTCCATACACTGCCCCCCTATATACAGCTCCCTATGGCCTATGTCCCTATCTCAAATATACTGCCCCTATCTCATACATATATACTGCTCTCCCCCACCATATACTGCCAGGGCCCAGTTTTAGACTTAGTGTGTCCCTGAGCAAAATAAAAAAGTGGGGCTCCAAAAGTCGAAATATTGCACTAACCAGAATTGCGCATTTTACAATCACTTCATATACCTGAAAATTTTTTATAAAGTGATCAAAAAGTCCCATCAAAACAAAAATGGTAATGATAAAAGTTACAGATAGGACAGATATGTTATAGGTGTCAGAATAGGACAATTTTGAGCATATTAATTTTAGCACAAAATGTTATAATTTTGTAAAGTAGTAAAATAAAAAAAATATATAAATTTGATATCGTTGTAATCGTATGGACCTACAAAATAAAGATAATGTGACCTTTCTGCCAAAAAGTGCACAGCATAGAAACAGAAGCCCAAAAGTTACAAAATGGCAGTGTAATATTGTGGATCTGAATAAGCATGTGGCATGACACGGCATATCTGCTAACCATCACTACTTTCACTGTCCTTAGTGGCAAAAGGACACCACCACTGTCACGCCTGATCTTAAGGTGGTGACGACTACCTGATAGAATTCCATGTGCTTCAGATAATTTTGCGTTCGCTCCTCCCCTCAGCTCTCTGGACATTTCCGAACTGGATCTTCAATTTACATTCCTTGCCTCTGCCTCCCCATTCTCTATTACTTTCTACTGCGCATGTGCCTCTGTGGCCGCAGCACAGCTTCACACCAGTGACGATATTGGACGTGTACGAAGTGCCCTTAGCAATCTGCCTGCCTACAATTGGCTCCTAAAGTCCTGAGTAAATATGTATCTTTTTTTCCCAAACATTGTGTTGCAAGATTTTGCTTCAAAACTACAAATTCGAGCATGCCCAGACAGACTTTGGTTGCATGGATTGCTGGGTGTTGTAGTTTTCCAGCAGCTGGTGGCACCACACTAGCTGAGTACCTGGCATTGCCTGGTTTTTCCTTCCAAATCCTTGTTGAGGAAGAAAATCAACAAAAGGAGGAAGCTTATCTTCATATACCATCCTCATATATAGTTGTCATATCCACACACCATATCCCGTCCCCAACTCCCCATATCTCGACCCCCTATCCCGTCCTTAGGTGGGACTGATTTGTGATGACGATGTGATTTGCAAGCCAGACCGATGCACAAAATGGGTTGAGAATAAAAGGGGTGGGGCTTAAACTGTGGGCATGTCTTTATGAGATGGGGTGTGGCTTGCAAGCTGGACTGACACATTCACCAGGAGATGCAGAGTGGAGCTTGTGGAGTAAGGTACTTGAAGTCCCATATACTTGCATGGGACTTGAAACAAAAACCCATCTTTTATAGAAGTGAGTAGGTAAGGGTTAATTTAACTATCATTTTTATTTGACATAAGTAATACGTGTACCAGGTATTATTGAAATATCTCCAGTGGTGCAGAAGTTATGTGGGAACATACATTTCTCATAGATTTGCATGGGACTTTAAACAACACCCCGACCCTCACAAATGGGGGTAGTTAAGGGTTAAATTAACTATTCTATATTTTAAGTGGACATATAAGTAACATGTCACAAAATATCGAAATATCTGTAGCCGTTTGGAAGTTATGCAGTAACATATTTCCCATAGACTTGTATGGGACTCGAAACAAAAACAAAATAGTTTAGCAACAATTTTCCATGAAAATCAGAATTTTTCAGGGACCAGTTCAGTTTTGAAGTGAATTTGAGGGTCTTTATGTTAGAAATACCCTATAATGGACCCCATTATGAAAACGGCACCCCTTAAAGTATTCAAAATGACATTCAGGGGTAATAGGTTAAAATGTCCCCCAAAATTTGTAACCCTATTTCTCTCAAGTAAGGAAATATGTCATATGTGTATGTAAAGTGTTCTGTGGGCGCAGTAGAGGGCTCAGAAAGAAAGGAGCGACAATGGGATTTTGGAGAGCGAATTTTGATGAAATGTTTTTTTTTTTTGGGGGGGGGGGGGGGGGTCCTCATTTAGGAAGCTCCCATGGTGCCAGAACAGCAAAAAAACAAAAAAAAACAAAAACAAACACATGGCAAACTATTTGGGAAACTACACTCCTCAAGGAATGTAACAAGGGGTACAGCGAGCCGTAACACCCCACAGGTGTTTGACGAATTTTCCCTATAGTTGGACATGAAAATAAAAAATTTAATTTTTTTCACTAAAATGCTGGCGCAACCCCAAATTTTTCATTTTCACAAGGTGTAATAGGTAAAAATGTAACCCCATTTCTCTTGAGTAAGGAAATACCTCATATGTGGATGTAAAGTGCTCTGTGGGTGCACTAGAGGGCTCAGAAGGGAAGGAGCGACAATGGGATTTTGGAGAATGAATTTTGCTGAAATGGTTGTTGGGGGGAGCATGTCTCATTTAGGAAGCCCACATGGTGCCATAACAGCAAAAAAAAAAAAAAATATAAAAAAAAACACAACACATGGCACAATATTTCGGAAACTACACCCCTCGAGGAACATAACACGTGGTATAGTGAGCCTTAACACCCCACAGGTAATTGATGAATTTTTGCAAAATTTGGATGTGAGAATTGCATTTTTTTATTTTTTTCACTAAAATGCTGGTGTTATCCCAAATGTTTCATTTTTTAGAAGGGGTAATAGGATAAAAAGCCCCCCCAATATTTTACATCCCATATGCAGATATAAAGTGCACTCCGGGCGAACTACAATGCTCGGAAGAGAAGGAGCACCATTGGCCTTTTGGAAAGAGAATTTGGTTGGAATAGAAGTCGGGGGCCTTGTGTGTTTACAAAGCCCCGTGCTACCAGAACAGTGCCCCCCCCCCATGTGACCACATTTTGGAAACTACACCCCTCACAGAATTTAATGACAAACTGGCGGTGACAGATTTTTTGAACAGTGGGCTGTGCAAATGAAAAATTAAATTTTTTCATTTTCACGGACCACTGTTCCAAAAATCTGTCAGACACCTGTGGGGTGTAAATGATAACTGCACCCCTTATTACATTATATGTATATACAAACACCATACAATTCCAGCCAAATGCTCTCTTCATTCTCATTCTCTTCTGAGCCCAGTAGTGCGCCCACATAGCCCTTTACATCCACATATGGGGTATTTCCATGGTGTTACAAATTTTGGGGGGCTTTTTCTCCTATTACCCCTTGTGAAAATAAAAACTTTGGGGTAACACCAGCATTTTAGTGGGAAAAAAAAAATCTGATTTTTCATTTTCACGTCCAACTTTAACGGAAATTTGTCAAACACCTGTGGGGTGTTAAGGCTCACTATATCCCTTGTTACGTTCCATGAGGGGTGAAGTTTCCAAAATGGGGTCACATGTGGGTGATTTTTTTCTTTGCTTTTATGTCAGAACCGCTGTAACTATCAGCCACCCCTGTACAAATCACCAATTTAGACTTCAAACGTACATAGTGCACTCTCACTTCTAAGCTATGTTGTGCGCCCGCAGAGCACTTTACACACGCATGAGGTATTTCCGTACTCAGGAGAAATGACATTACACATTTTGTGTAAAATTGTATGGGGCAACACCAGAATGTTAGTGTAAATTTTTTCTTTTTTTTTTTTTACGCTACATGCTGGTGTAGACCCCAACTTTACCTTTTCATATGGGGTAAAAAGGAGAAAAAAGTCCCCCAAAATTTGTTAGGCAATTTCTCCTGAGTACGGAAATACCCCATATATGGCCCTAAACTGTTGCCTTGAAATACGACAGGGCCCCGAAGTGAGAGAGCGCCATGCGCATTTGAGGCCTAAATTAGGGATTTGTATAGGGACGGACACCGCAGTCTTCCCCAAACAGGGTGCATCCAGCTGTTGGAAAACTCCCAGCATGCCTGAACAGTTAAAGGGGTACTCCGGCGCTTAGACATCTTATCCCCCCTGGCAGTGGGACCCCCGGTGATCTTGCATGCCACACCCCATTTAAAATTAGTCCCCGGAGCGTGTTCGCTCCGAGTCTGATTACTGTCGATCACGGGGCCGGAGCATTGTGACGTCAAGGCTCTGCCCCGTGTGAGGTCACGCTCCGCCCGCCTCAATGCAAGCCTATGGGAGGGGGAGTGACAGCTACCACGCCCCCTCCCATAGGCTTGCATTGAGGGGGCGGAGCGTGATCACATAGGGCGGAGCCTTGACGTCACAACGCTCCGACCCCGTAATAGACAGTAATCAGACCTGGAGCGAACACGCTACGGGGACTGATTTTAAACGGGGTGCAAGATCACGGGGGTCCCCAGCAGTCCCCCTTAGATGTCTAAGCGCCGGAGTACCCCTTTAATGGCTGTCCAGTAATATTGGGAGATATTTTGCAACAGCTGGGGGCTCCGTTTTGGAAACACTGCTGTATGAGACGTTTTTAATTTTTATTGGGGGGTGTATATGTAGTGTTTTACCCTTTATTTTGTGTAGGTGTAGTGTAGTGTTTTTAGGGTACATTCACATGAGCAGGGGTTCACAGCAAGTTTCCCACTGGGAGTTTGAGCTGTGGCAGAAAATTAGCTGCAGCTCAAAATTAAAGCTGGAAACTCGCCCGTGTGAATGTACCCTGTACATTCACATGGGGGGGGGGGGGGCAAACCTTCAGATGTTGTAAAACTACAACTCCCAGCATTCACTGACAGACCGTGCATGCTGGGAGTTGTAGTTATGCAACAGATGGAGGCACACTGGTTCGGAAACACTAAGTTAGGTAACAGACTACTGCAGTGTTTCCGCACCAGTGTACCTCCAGCTGTTGCAAAACTACAACGCCCAGCATGCATGGTCTGTCAATGCATGCTGGGAGTTGTAGTTTTGCAACAGCTGTAGGCACACAGGTTGGGAAACACTGAGTTGGGAAACAGACAGTGTTTCCCAACCAGTGTGCCTCCAGTTGTTGCAAAACTACAACTCCCAGCATGCCCAGAGAGACGAAGGGCATGCTGGGAGTTGTAGTTTTGCAACATCTGGCCCTTCAGATGTTGCCGAACTACAACGCTCAGCATGACTGGACAGTCTTGGCCTGCTGGGAGTTGTAGTTTGGCAACATCTGGAAGTGCACAGTTTGGAGACCACTATACAGTGGTCTCCAAACTGTAGCCCTCCAGATGTTACAAAACTACAACTCCCAGCATGCCCAGACAGCCTTTGGCTATCCGGGCATGATGGGAGTTGTAGATGTGAAACTACAATGCAGCAGTGAAGATCACTTACCTGATCTTCACTACTGCATTCTGCTGCCGCCGGTTCTCCCCGCCGCCGGTCCCCTGCTGTACCCCGCTATCTGCCACCATCCCCTGCTGTATGCCGCCAGTAACCACCACTGCCATCTTCACCCCGCTCTTCCCGGACTTCCAGAGCGGGGATCTCAACTTTGACGGATGGTGCGACAAAAATGTAGGCGCATCAACGGAGAAAAAAAGTTGGTTGGACTATAGTTAATCAGGGCTATTGAGTTTATATATATTACTAGCTGAGTACCCGGCGCTGCCAGGCTTTTCCTACCTTATCCCTGTGGGGGAAAAGCAACAAAGGAGGAAGCTTTTGTCCTCATATCCCATCCCAAAATCCTGACCCCCATATCCCCTCCTCATATCTCAACCCCAAATCCCCTCCTCATATTCCGACCTCATATCCTGTCCTCCTATTTTGTTCTCATACCCCGTCCCCATATCGCGACCAGATATCCCGACCCCATAGCTAATTCTCATTTCTAACCCTCATATCCTGTCCTCAGGTATGGCTGCATTGTGGTAAAGATATTGTAAGCTGAAAATAACAGGGGTGTGGCTTAAAAGGTGGTTGTGTCTTTATGAGATGGGGTGTGGCTTACCAGCTGGACTGACATTCACCAGGAGATGCAAAGCGTAATTTGTGGAGTAAGGCACCAGAAGTTCTATATACTTGCATGGGACTTGAAACAAAAACCCCATCCTTCCTATATAAGGGCAGGTTAGGGGTTAATTTAACTATTCTATATTTTTATTTAACATAAGTTACATGTGACCAAGTATTATCGAAATATCTCCAACAACACTCCGATCCTCACAAATGGGGGTAGTTAAGGGTTAAATTAACTATTCTATATTTTAAGTGGACATATAAGTAACATGTGACCAAGTATTATCGAAATCTCTAGCTGTTTGAAATGTATGGGACTTTAAACAAAAACCAAGACCCTGGCAAATGGGGGTGGGTAAGGGTTAAATCACCTATCCAAATGTTTGTTTTTTACGTATAAGTAACATGTGTGCCAAGTTTCATGTTAATAACTTTAGCGGTTTGGACATGATGCTGGAGCATACACACATATACACATACATACACACATTGGCCAACATTTATAATTGTCTTTAGACAGTTTTTTGTGCCTACAAAAGGCGTAAAAAAGGTGCAAGCAGGGTTTATTTGCGCCATTTGGTTTACACATTTCTGCAGATTTTGAGTTACAATCCACTGATTTTGGCAATACACATGATTTGGAGGGTTTTTATGAATTGCTCCTTTTTGTGAAAAAGCACATAAAAAGGCACAAAGACTTAGCTTAGCTTTTTGGTGTATGTGAAGACAGAAATTTCAGAAAATGTGACCTGCACAAAATTTATCATATGCTCTGTGACCATTTAATAAATTTGGTGCTCCTACACATTCCCAGCACACAAAAAAAGGTGTAGAAAAATGCTTCCCTTACACCTACAATGATAAATGGCAGCCATTGAGTTTACATATATAGATTTAATATATTGTAAGGATTTCACCCTGGTGTTAGCTCTGGGATCGTCCTTGGCACAGCCACAGGACACGTTTCTACTTCATTCAACAGCAAACAACAGTTCTTTATGCAGGTGTGGCTCCTCGCCAGCTTTATTAGACAGGTTGCAGGATAAATAAAAATATAACACAGGAACAAACAAAATCCTTGTCTGTACACTTCACTGTTGGGTCACTCACAGCCAGGCGCTATACGGACCCCTGCCTCCCCCCTTTACAGCCACCTTGCTGTCATCTGTGAAGAGCCCAGACTATTCTGGTTTTCTGCTTTTTAAACAGACTTCCCCTCTCTGCTGCCTCACTGATTAGGCCCCAGGAAGAGGTTTTTCCAGGATGAGGTAGGGAAATACACCCCTTCCTTGCCGCACTGTCACACATCCCCACCTCAGACCACCGGGGATGAGCACTTTTCTTCAAAAGACCGTGCACACATGACCATGCATCTGACGTCCTCTTAGGTAGACCCAGCTGAAACTTGTTCATTTTCTTCAAACAGTTGAGGTAGTAGTCCAGTAGAATGGTTTGTGCCCAGGAACACAAAGGGGACCACTCCCTTGTCTTGGGAACTCTTCTTGACACTCACAACTCTAACTCTAATAACCGCTGACTGGTCGACAATCTTCTTAATGTTCCTTGCTTTCTTCTTGCTTCTTTAATTCTCAATAATACAGACAATTTTGTCCGAAGACTTCGGAAATGTATGTTACTCAACATGTTCACCCTATTATTGGTAACTTCGTTGTCAGGCAAGATGACCAGCTGGGCATTCTCTGAGTCATAATACACCAAATAGGCCCCCACTGCCTTTGTAAAGTCTTTACGAGCAGATTCCTTTGCGCACATCTGCCGTAAGTCTTCAGGAACTTTCAGCTTTACTTTATAGAGAGGGTTCCTCGCAACTTGTGTACCAAAGACTCCCTTGGAGCCGCTCACCTTCTCCCTGTTGCTTAGGGCAACACATTGGACACTGGCTGCCAACAAGATGGTCCTTCCAGGCCTCTGCCTTCTCTCACCAATGGCTGGACCGTGGTGTGAGCTTTGCTGGGCCCGACCATCTAAGTCTGTATCGCATTTCATTTCCTGATCACGGATGCTGCATCCAGACTCCTTAGCTTCTTGTGAGTCTCGCTTCAGCTGCCCTGTTTCTTCAGTCCATTGCTCAGATTCTACCACTTTTAGAGTAAGCATCTCTGTCTTCAGAAGCTTTTTCTCTACAAGCAGTTTTTCTTCAACATAAACTGTTGCTTTTGCCTCAGTTTCCATCAAATTAAGGAAAAAAAAAAAACCAAGGGGTACCCTAAACTAGAACCCCCCCCAAAACAAATATAACGTTTATTTAGCACTTGGGGACAGAGGGCGTACGGATACGCCATTGCGTCCCGGTACTTAAGGACGGAGGGCATACCTGTACGCTCTCCGCATTTCCGATCACTGCCGCTCGCCAGGCATCCCGAAGGCATCCCGTGCCAATGCCTAGGCCAGGTCCTGAGACCACCCCCCATGAGACACTCACAATCCCCCTGAAGGGATGAGTGAGGTGGCACTCCGAATATCCCTGCTATTGGTCGTCAGGGGGGGGGGGGGGGTTAACTTTCGGTTTCCCCGTTCTGCCCACCCACAATAGGCCGGGCAGAACGGGGAAACTGAAGGGGACCGGCGCCGAAGATCCACTTACCCATCGGCAGTGGCGGAGGAGACGATCAGCGGCGTCGATCGGCGGCAGAAGAGGACGCTGAAGAGGACAGCGATGCGGCTCCCTGGATCCTACGGAAGCTGGTGAGTTGCCTAGCAACATCTGGAGGGCTACAATTTGAGACCACTATATAGTGGTCTCTACACTGTAGCCCTCCAGATGTTGCAAAACTACAACTCCCAGCATGCCCAGACAGCTGTTTACTGTCTGGGCATGCTGGGATTTGTAGTTTTGCAACATCTGGAGGGCCACAGTTTGGAGACCACTGTGCAGTGGTCTCTAAACTGTAGCCCTCCAGATGTTACAAAACTGCAAATCCCAGCATGCCCAAACAGCTGTCTTGGCATGCTGGGAGTTGTAGTTGCCTACCTCCAGCTGTTGCATAACTACATTTTCCAGCATGCCCTTCGGCGATCAGTACATGCTGGGAGTTGTAGTTTTGCAACAGATGGAGGCACACTGGTTGGTAAATAAGTTAAGTAACATAACCTCCATCTAAGGATATACTGGCTAATGTCTAAATTTTACATCAGTTTTGAGGGTTGGCGTTGTAGTTCCGCAACATTTGGCCCTTCAGATGTTGCTGAACTACAACTCCCAGCAGGCCTGGACAGTCTGGTAATGCTTTGAGAAGTAGTTTTGCAACATCTGGTGGTCCACAGTTTGGATACCACTACACGGTGGTCTCCAAACTGTTTTCCTCCAGTTGCTGCATAACTACAACTCCCAGCATGCCCTTTGGCTGTCATTACATGCTGGGAGTTGTAGTTTTGCAACAGCTGTAGGTACACTGGTTTGGAAACAGAGTTAGAGTCTGTTTGCGAACTCAAAGTTTCCTAACCGTGTGCCTCCAGCTGTTGCAAAACTACAACTCCCAGCATGCACTGACAGATCGTGCATGCTGGGAGTTGTAATTTTGCCACATCTGGAGGCACACTGGTGGGAAGACACTGAGTTAGTCAGTTACCTAATTTGGTGTTTCCTCACCAGTGTGCCTCCAGTGCAGGCTGGGAGTTGTAGTTTTGCAACAGCTGGAGGTTTGCACACCCCTCCCCCATGTGAATGTACAGGGTACATTCACACAAGCAGGGGTTTACAGTGAGTTTCCGGGTGCAAGTTTGAGCTGCAGCAAACTTACCGCTGCTGCTTAAACTCCCAGCGGGAAACTCAGTGTAAACCTCCGCCCATGTGAATGTACCCTAAAATCACTACATATTCACACTAACACTGCCCCCTCCCTCCCCCCCCCAATAAAAATGAAAAACATCTGGTACGGCACTGTTTCCTCAACGGAGCCTCCAGCTGTTGCAAAACAACAACTCCCAGTATTGCCAGACAGCCATTGAATGTCTAGGCAGACTGGGAGTTTTGCAACAAAAGGAGGCACCCTGTTTGGGAAACATTACCGTAGGTTAATTTTGGTATCAGAGGCAAGTGTAATTCTTACATCCAGGTCCGCCCCCATGCAAATCTCCAAATTCTTTCTCCAAAAGCGCTCCTTCTCTTCTGAGACCTGTAGTGCACCAGCAGGGCACTTAACGACCACATATGGGGTATTTCCTTACTTGGGAGAAATTGGGCTTCAAACTTTGTGGGCCTTTTACTCCTATTACCCCATGTGAAAATAAAAAATGTGGGGTAACAAGCATTTTAGTGTTAAAATCGAATTTTTCATTTTTACAGCCCACTGTTAAAAAAAACCTGTGAGGTATAAGTACTCACTCTAACCCTTGTTATGTTCCTTGAGCGGTATAGTTCCAAAATGGTGTCACATGTGGAGGGTTTCTGCTGATCTGGCACAATGGGGGCTTTGTAAATGCACATGGCCCCAACTTCAATTCCAGCCAAATTCTCTCTCCAAAAGCCCAACGTCGCTCCTTCCTTTCTGAGCCCTCTAGTGTGCCAGCAGAGCACTTTTCAACCAAATATGGGGTATTTCCTTACTTGGGAGAAATGGAGTTTTAAATTTTGGGGGGCATTTTCTCCTATTACCCCACGTGAAAATGAACAATTTGGGGAAACACCAGTATTTTAGTGTTAAAAATTTTAATTTTCACGTCCAACTTTAACAAAAAGTCATCAATCACCTGTGAGGTGTTAAGGCTCACTGTACCCCTTGTTACATTCTTTGAGGGGTGTAGTTTCCCAAATAGTGTGCCATGTGGGTTTCTTTTGCTGTTCTGATACCCTGGGGACTTCCTAAATGCAACATGCCCCCAGAAAAAATAAAGTGCAATATTCATTCTCCTAAATCCCAAAGTTGCTCCTTCCACCTGAGCCACGTTGTGTGCTTGCAGAGCACTTTACATGCACATTTGAGGTATTGTCATACTCGAGAGAAATTGAGTTACAAATTTGGGGGGGGGGGGGGGGGATTTTTCTCCTTTACCCCATGTATTAAAAAAAAAACAAAAAAAAAAACAACATGTTGGAGATTTTGAGTTTTCTTCTCCTCTTCTATTCCTGTGAAACGCCTAAAGGGTTAACAAACTTTCTGAATATCATTTTGAATTCTTTCAGGGGGTGCTGTTTTCATAATGGGGGATTTCTTACAGAAAGGCCCCTTAAATCCACTTCAAACTGAACTGGGCCCTGAAAATTTCAGATTTTGAATTTTTCATGAAAATTTGGAAAATTGCTGCTTTACTTTGAAGCCCTCTAATGTCTTTAAAAAGTAAAAACATGTCAACTTTATGATGCCAACATAAGGTAGACATATTGTATACATGACTCAATATATAATTTATTTGGTATGACCATTTTCCTTTCAAGCAGAGAGTTTAAAAGTTCGAAAAATGCTATATTTTCTAATTTTTCATGAAATTTTGGAATTTTTCACAAAGAAATTATGCAAGTATTAACAAAAATGTACCACTAACATAAAGTACAATATGTCATGAAAAAACTAACTCAGAATCAAATTCATAAGTAAAAGCATCTCAGAGTTATTATGAATTCGGGTAGAAAACAGACATGGTGCACATCTACAATCTTGTATAATGATCTGATTGCTTCTCAGCATAATATCAAAAACTAACAGGTTGTTAGTATACATTTTTGATCAAAAAGTACAAGCCCACTCGCCACATCAAGGCCACCTATTCAGAGTGGGTCCCTAACGTCCCTAGCATAAAATGGCGCAGCACTGGGCGGCGACCACCACCGCCGCCGCGACACCAGAGCCCACGGGGGGGGGGGGGGGGGGAACGACCCACTGGCAGAGTGGCCCCAATGCCACTAAAAACCAGTCTATGGGCCGCACCTCCCCGCAGACACGGCAGCAACGGACACCGCACAGCACCACACCAGTGTGAACAAGGTGTAATAGCTCACTTACCATGCTCTCCCAGTCAGACTGGGAGGCTGCTAGGAAAGAAATGGCCCTTGTGTCGCTAACTACTACTTATATAGGGTTGGGCTGAGGGGGTGGGGAAGAGTGCAGCACATGTTCAAACAAAAAAAAAAAAAAAAAAGGAGGGGATCTCAGAGTTATTAATGCTTAAAGTGACAGAGGTCAGATTTGCTCCCGTCCTTAGGGTCAAAATGGGCTCCGTCCCCAAGGGGTTAAACAGACTTCCCCTCTTTGCTGCCTCATTGATTAACCCCAGGTGGAGGTTTCTCCAGGATCAGGTAGGGAAATACACCCTTTCCTTGCCACACTGTCACAATAAATAAAACCTGTGCAAAGGAAAAGTTGCCCAGTTGCCCATAGCAACCAATCAGATCCCTTCTTTCATTTTGCAGAAGCCTTTTTAAAAATGAAAGAAGCAATCTGATTGGTTTCTATGGGCAACTGGACAACTTTTCCTTTGCACAAGTTTTGATAAATCTCCCCCACAGTGTGTGTGTGTGTGTGTGTGTGTGTGTGTATATTAGGGGTGTGAATCGCAAAGAATTTGGCGATTCGATTCGAATCGCGATACCAGTGTGGCGATTCGATATATCCCGATATATCGCGATACCGTCTAGGTGACGATACATCGCGATATATCCCGATATATCGCCCACCTGGGAGCATTCATAGATCCCAATAGACGCCGCTGTCAGCTTTGACAGCGGCGATCTAGTACTCCGGTGCTCACTTTTCTCATGTTATCCCGTCCGGGCTGCAAAATAAAATAAAACGCACTTTATCTTACCTGCCAACGAGCCCGCGGAGCTCCGGTACAGTCCGGTACAGGTGTTCGGTCCCCGGGCTGTATTCTTCTTACTTCCTGTTAGTCCGGCACGTCACATGGAGCTTCAGCCTATCACCAGCGGAGGCGGGACATCGCTGCGGCTGGTGACAGGCTGAAGCTCCATGTGACGTGCCGGACTAACAGGAAGTAAGAAGAATACAGCCCGGGGACCGAACACCTGTACCGGAGCTCCGGGGGCTCGTTGGCAGGTAAGATAAAGTGCGTTTTATTTTGCAGCCTGGATAGGATAAAATGAGAAAAGTGCGCACCGGATACTCCTTTAATAGCCAGCCGCGGCGATTGCCGCATGCTGGCTATTAGCGGCGGCCCCCGGCTACTGAAATCAGCCGGGGGCCGCATAGTACGGAGTGGGCACGAGTCGGAGCCCGCTCCATAGCCATGTCAGATCCGGCCTGCCCGGCTCCACAAATGTGGAACTTTTATCTCCTGATGCCCGGGACATGACATGCTGTTCCGGGCGTCCGCAGATAAAAATTCCACATCCCTAAAAGAATCGATTCAAAAATATTTTGAATCGATTCTGTATCGGCAAATGAAAAAATCGCGATTATCGCGAGAATCGATTTTTTTCTTACATCCCTAGTGTATATATATATCTGTATATGTATTGTGTTGGCATATATATTTGCTCATAATAAAATTTAGGAGTCAATTGTAGGCAGACAGATTGCTAAGCATGTATTGGGCTGGCATATATATCTGCTCATAAACGTTAGGGGGGGGGGGGGTGCAGTTTGGCTGCGATAAGTGCGGCACTAGGCCTTGGCCTTGTTGGCCTAGTAACAGATACAGCACTGCATATCACTTACAGAAAAAAAAAAAATATATATATATATATATATATACACACACATACAAAATCACAAATACACACACGTATATCATGTGTATATACATGCAGTACACACTATACACAAATGCATGTAACCGACAAAATGTTCACATTACACATGTATACACTTTACATCTACACACTACATACAATATACTTACTTTTATTGAAAGTTGGCTGGGTGCAGGGAAGACAGCAACAGCTAGATGTTCATGGCAGGACGGCAGACCATCTCCTCCATCAGCCGACAGGCAGCTAAACTTTGCGATCATACCACTGGCAGGAGGAGGAGGGGGGGAGGGGTTTGTTAAAGGAGCTTATCCCTGCCAGCACTATGGGGGAGATTTAGCAAAACCTGTATAGAGGAAGAGTGATGCAGTTGCCCATAGCAACCAAAGTGCTTTTTTTTTCATTTTTCACAGGAATCGATCTGATTGGTTGCTATGGGCAACTGCACCACAGTTCCTCTACACAGGTTTTGATAAATCTCCCCTCTTTCTCTATGCACTGTTATAGGGCCTTTCAGGACATGATGATGTCATCACAGGTCCTAAAACATTGCGTAACAGTGTTTGTGCTGCTCTATGGGCTTTGTACATATTATTGCAGTCTGGTAATTTGCGCAAATTGTGGCAAAATGCAATAATATGCCAACAGGGCATCTAAGGGCAGGTGCTGAGAAGGGGGGGGGGGCCCCGTTAATGCCTATGTGTGCATGTCCCTGGATGCCACAGCTGATGTACCAGTGGGTAATTCACTCATCTCACACAGAA
Source organism: Hyla sarda (assembly GCF_029499605.1). NCBI lineage: Eukaryota > Metazoa > Chordata > Amphibia > Anura > Hylidae > Hyla > Hyla sarda. Next base: position 151,502,607 of record NC_079192.1, read on the forward strand.
CACATCAGAGATTCGGAGAGAGTCCCTTTCTTTGCAATGTGGATGTGTGTGCTAATTCTTTCCCAGGAGCATGTTTGTAATTTTCAGCACTGTCGGCTAATGTTTGGCATCGGGGCTATTGAGTGATCACATGACAAGGCTGAGAACAAGTTCACCTCTCTTGTTATATACAAGAGAGGTGAACTTTCATTCTCTTTCTTATGTTGCTGGCAGTAAGACATAGAAATAATAAGGTTATTGGTTTCACCTCTCTCGGCCTCAATGAGCTTTGTAAATGTCTCACTGGAATTTTTGTGGTCTAAAATGTCAAACATATATTTTACCTTACTTACTACTGGGCATAGTATGAGAACAGCACCTTGTGCCCATCTGATGTCTAAGATCTGTTAAAACTTTAGGATTTTTTTTTTTTCCTAGCTACTTCTTGTGTCCCCCTGCACACTTCTGCTCTAGTACTGTGATCATACAGATCTAGCACCTGCCTTTACAAATGCATTGGGCAGGTTTGATCTACACAAGTGTATGTAAGCAGTGAGCACAGAATACAATGTACTGTATGCATTGCCCTACACCCACATAGGCCCAGATTAATCAAACTGTGTGAGAGAAAAGTGAAGTGATTTTCCCACAGTAACCAATCACAGCTCAGCTTTCACCAGAGCTTGTTATCGGAGCTGTGATTGGTTGCTTGGGGAAAATCCCCTCTATTTATTCTTTCACACAGTTTGATAAATCTGGGCCATAGTGTGCTACATCTGTACCAACCAATTTGTTGGTGCTATATACTACGGTTTTAGGTCCGGTCACAAAACCGGATATGGGGCAGAAATGAGCCAACCGGAGTCACTGTTTGACTCCAGTCATTAAAGTGAATGGATTTCAGTGCCGGTCCGGCTGGGGTACGGGAGTGCCCGGTTTTTCCCTCCCCCAGCCGGTTCCGGCAACCATAGGCTGCAATCGTGGTGTGAATGCAGCCTAACAGGGCAAGCCCCAGAGTCTGTCCAGTTAATAAACGGATGCTGGCATGCACTCAACACTGTGGACTCAGAGCCACTAGTGTTGAGCGGCATAGGCCATATTCGAATTCGCGAATATTCGCGAATATATGGACGAATATTCGTCATATTCGCGAATATTCGCATATTCGTAATGTCCTCGTTTTATTTTCGCATATGCGAATATCCGCGCGTGCGAAAATTAACATATGCGAAAACTTGGATATACAAAAATTAACATAAGCTAAAATTCGCATATGTGAAAATTATCATATGCAAATATTCGCATATGCGAAAATTCACACGCCAGTCTCACACAGTAGTATTAGAACCTTCTTACACCACATAAGCTGGAAGCAGAGAGGGATGATCACTGTGATGTGTACTGTGAAAAAAAAAAAAACTAAAAAAAAAAAAAAAAAGGAATATTCGTAATTACGAATATATAGCGCTATATTCGCGAATATTCGCGAATTCGCGAATATGCGATATTCGCGAATAAAATTCGAATTGCGAATATTCGCGAGCAACACTAAGAGCCACCTGACTCTTTTTGAGATCCCTTTACCCAGACTATTAGGATACCTCACCTTATTAGTCCATGGAGGAACTGTGCCCATAGCTCTATTGTATCTGATTTGCCCTTGCTTGAATGTAGTACCATTGGACATAACAAGCCACACCCCAAATACAACCCCATAAAAAGATACAACTCCATAACAAGACACCCCTCCCCCCAAAAAACACCACCCTATGACAAGCCGCAATACCAAAGGAGACCATCACCCAATGACATGCCACACCCTAAAAAACTCAGAGGCGGCTCTACCAATAGGCGAGTTAGGCAGCTGCCTAAGGCCTTGCATTAACAGGGGCCTCGCGGCCGCCTAACTCGCCTACCTAAGAAAGTAAAATAGGTGGCAAGGCATACAAATCACCAGTCAGTATTGTACAGGAGCAGGGAACATGAATCCCTGCTCCTGCACTCACAGCCTTGTAGCTCTTACCGTGCAGGCCGGTCACAATGACATTATCTCATTGCGCATGGTCTGTGCCGGAAAAGATTTAGGCCCAGGAGGAGGACAGGAGGTGGCTGAGGAGCTCAGACTGGGTGCAGCTGAGCAGACAGAGGACATCAGGCGAGGGGACAATAACAGCTGGGGAACAGAAATATAGGAAAGTAGAAGACAGGGGGAATATTAAAGGGAGCAGGGCCACTATTAAGGGGGAAAGGAGAAATCTGTAACATGAGGGGTCTATAAGGGAGTAAAGGAGGACAAGTATTTTAGGGGGGGTAGGAGGAGAATATTGCTCTATATAAGGGGGTACAGGAGTGCAGAAAAAAGGGCTTTATATTAAGGGAGACAAGAAGAAAGAAAGAGGGCTGTATATAAGGGGGTACAGGAGGAAAAAAGAGCTCCATCTAAGTGGGTACAGGAGGAGAGGAGGGGTATGTAGGAGGGGACAGGAGGAGAAGAAGGGTATTTAGAGGGGGAACAGGAGCAGTTTATAAGGGGGTACAGAAGGGGAGTAGGGTGTCTATAAGGGAGGGCAGCAGAGCTGTTTCTGCTGCTTCCATTCTGCACCTCGCAGCACCCAGCAGGCCAGACACACAGCGGTGAGTACTTATTTTACACTTCCACCCACCAGGATGTCATTTCAGTCGTCTGTAATTAGTAAAGGAGATTTATTTAGATTTTATGGATTCTGAGGTTTCCCCCCCCCCCTTTTTTTTTTTTGCTTAAGGCGCAAAAGTCCACTAGAGTTTTTTTTATTGAGTGCACCAAGGGTTTAAAAGCAATGCAAAACTGTAAATTTGGAGCCACTGTAGGGACCTGCTCTGTTACTTGGCACCAATCATACCTGCTCAGGCAGCTGCCCAGTCCTTTACACAATACTGTGCTGCCAACCAACTCTACGTCAGTGAGGGCATCATGTTGAAGTTTCACCTAAGGCCTCACAAAGCCTAGAGGCGCCTCTGAACAAACTCCGCCTTGCTACAACCACACCCCAACAAAAAACAACTCCCTAACAATACAAATCAAATACAACCCTGTAACAAGATACAACTCCATAACAAAACACCACCCTTTGACAAGCTGCAATACCAAAGGAGACCATTACCTTTTACATGCCACACCCTAATAAACTCCACCCAACCAAAACCACTCCATAACAAGACACACCCCAACAAATACAATCCCATAACAAGACACACCCCAACAAATACAATCCCATAACAAGTCACCCCCCAACAAATAAAACTTCATAACAAGACACACCCTAACAAAACAACTCCATAACAAGACACACCCCAACAAATACAACTCCATAACACCACCCTATAACAAGCCCCAATACCAATGGAGACCATCACCCCCACATGCCACACCCCAACAAATACAATCCCATAACAAGTCACCCCCCAACAAATACAATCCCATAACAAGACACACCCCAAATACAATCCCATAACAAGACACACCTCATACAAATAGAATCCCATAACAAGACACACCTCATACAAATAGAATCCCATAACAAGACACACCTCATACAAATAGAATCCCATAACAAGACACACCCCAAATACAATCCCATAACAAGACACACCCCATACAAATACAATCCCATAGCAAGACACACCCCATACAAATACAATCCCATAACAAGACACACCTCATACAAATACAATCCCATAACAAGACACACCCAACAAATACAATACCATAACAAGACACACCTCATACAAATACAATCCCATAACAAGACACACCCAACAAATACAACCCCATAACTACGCCAACAAGTACACCATGACAAGCCACATCTCAGCAAATACACCCCCTTATCAAATCACACCCCAAAGACGCACCTTTTGACAAACCACAATACCAATGGAGACCCTATAATAAGACACCCCTCAAACAACCATCACCCTATGACATGCCACACCCCTACAAAACTCCATCCAACTACAGGTCACACCCCCAATAAATTTGCCCCCCTCTCCCCCCCCAAAAAAAAATAAAAAATCACACCTCTAACAAAGTCCACCCCATGCCAAGCCACATCCTATACCTCACCTGTCATAGTGACATTTTAGAAATGTCCCATTAAAGCGCCAGATGACCTCCTCCCCGTTGCACTTTCCACGTGATTCAGTGAGTATAATGTCGTCGCACACGTGATATTCTGCCCCCTAGTTGACAGGTCTGGACATACAGGTGTCTGTACAGGAGTGCACAGCTGCCGCTCGCCCAGTAGGTGGCAGTGTGGCGACTGTCCAGATTTCGGATTCCTCTCAACAATAGAAGGAAGGGGTGGTCACCGTGGAGCAGGGAGGGAGGGAGGGAGGGAGCGGGGAGCGGAGCCGTGTTCGGGATAACACTGATAACTTCACAGCGGAGGGGACTCACTGAGGAAGGTGAGTGACACCCCATGTCCCCGTCCCGTCCTGCTGCTGGGGACACATACAAAAGTCTAGTACATGTAGTGAGAGGACGCAGAGTGCCCCTAGATAACACCTTACAGGTAACAGGACGCTGCCAGCTCTGCTATATCATATAGTCACACGGGGATGGTGGCGCTATAGAGGGTTACCTGGGACTTCTCCACACTGTGCGCTTTTTCCTATGTGATGACCTTGGGTGCCTGGGCTGTGTGTATTGACTCTGTAAACTGAAGTGATAAGGTGGTTAACCCCTGGGTGTCCAGGCCTGGTAATATAAGCTGTGGTATGTACTATGACTCCCAGCAAGTCTGCCAGATGGGAGTTCTAGTAGTTCAAGTTGTGTAGTGTCCGCTATGAACAAGATGTGAGCACCTTTATAAGTTTTACTCAAGTAGAATTTAGTGTGCGGAGCAGTGTTTTCCTAACAGTGTGTCTCCAGCTGTTGCAAAACGCCAAAGGCTGTCCGGGCATGTTGGGAGTTGTAGTTTTGCAACAGCTGGAGGCACAGTTTGGGAAGCATGTTGGGAGTTGTAGTTTTGCAACAGCTGGAGGCACAGTTTGGGAAGCATGCTGGGAGTTGTAGTTTTGCAACAGCTGGAGGCACAGTTTGGGAAGCATGCTGGGAGTTGTAGTTTTGCAACAGCTGGAGGCACAGTTTGGGAAGCATGCTGGGAGTTGTAGTTTTGCAACAGCTGGAGGCACAGTTTGGGAAGCATGCTGGGAGTTGTAGTTTTGCAACAGCTAGAGGCACAGTTTGGGAAGCATGCTGGGAGTTGTAGTTTTGCAACAGCTGGAGGCACAGTTTGGGAAGCATGCTGGGAGTTGTAGTTTTGCAACAGCTGGAGGCACAGTTTGGGAAGCATGCTGGGAGTTGTAGTTTTGCAACAGCTGGAGGCACAGTTTGGGAAGCATGCTGGGAGTTGTAGTTTTGCAACAGCTGGAGACACAGTTTGGGAAGCATGCTGGGAGTTGTAGTTTTGCAACAGCTGGAGACACAGTTTGGGAAGCACTGCTATGGAGGATTCGTGTTAGACATGTGTTTTTAGGGTTTATTCACACATGGCAGATTTGCCCCACTCTTTGGAATGGGATGTGTAGGAATCCAGGTACATGCTGAAGAGACAGGCGCATTCTGAGGTATGGAACGGAACATGTCCGCCATGTGTGACTATAGCCTTAAAAAAAACAACTATATCTTCATAGTGACTATAGCATACAGCCAAAGGCTGTCCAGGCATGCTGGGAGTTGTAGTTTTGCAACATCTGGAGGCACCCTGGTTGGGAAACACTGGCATACAGGCTGCGCCAGCCACACGGGGGGGGGGGGGGGGGGGTTCCTCCTGATAAGGATGTGGACATTAAGGGGGAAATGGGGGAAGGTCGGTCCTATGGTCAGGGTCCACCTTTAAACATCAGATTGGAAAGCCACTCTGCTCCGGAGGACCTGACAGGTAGTAAACATAGAGGCCCTTTCACTCACATGGAGCGCTGCTGGTAGGCTGCATTCACATCTCGTTTTTGCAATACGGGTCCCGTATCCCGTTTCTGTACGAAAAAGTATGTCTCCAAACCGGACCGAAACGTATGCAACCGTATATGCCTCCTCACGTTTTTAAACCGTATACGGTTTTGAAATAGATGTCCGTTTGCATACGTCTAAATACGTTTTCCTTGAAAAAAAACAGATACGGTTTTATGTTTGTCAACATTTTAAATAAAGTTCCTCTTTTTTTTAAATTGAATTCCCCCCCCCCCCCCCAAAAAAAGAAAAAAAAGAAAAACCGTATTGTGCAAACCGTATGTACCATACGCACATACGGTTCTATACGGTTCACATAGACTACCATTTAAAAAAAGTATCATGTTGGATACGGTTTTTTCAACCTTACTTCAAATCGTAGTAGACTACGGATTGGTGTGCGGAAAAAAAAGCATACAACCGTAAATGAAGCAAAACGTATGCCACCGGATGCTACGGTTGTCAATGTAATGTCTATGCATACAGTTTGGAATACGGTTCAATAAGTTTTTTTTTTTTTTTTGCTGTAACCGGATACGGCAACCGTATTGCAAAAACGAGATGTGAATGCAGCCTAAGGCCGGTTTTGTGATTTTCTGTAAATGTAGCTGTTTTCGTGTTTTTTTTTTTTTTTTTCTTAGACAAATGTTACATTGAAATCAAGGTAAATTTAAAGTGTGCAATTTACAAAGTGTGGTGGTTCGTGGTGCAGTTTCTTATAGGTAAATAACCGTTGGCCCTTTTAAAAAAATAAAAAAAAAATAAAAAATGTTAGGTCTGCCTTAACCAACCCCCCCCCCCCCCCAAAGAAAATCTAGCATTTATTTAAAATATCAACACAGACAGTATTCTGCAGATAAATGATGTGCAGAATTTGAAGCTGCAGATTTTATGCTCTACATTTCAATGTAAACTAAATGGTTGAACGCAGCGTCAAATTTTCAGCTTTGAATCCTCTGCATAAATATGCGCAGGATACTGTACATGTGAATAGACCCTAAGGGTGTATTTTTCTCATAGCGGAAACATATTTAGGGAAATACAAGTAGCCTCAGTTTTCTATGACATTTATGACTCTAATATGACTATTTGACATATTCTTTTATTGCAGTCATGTCACTTATTCTGTCTTATTTAAAGTGCACGCTGAAAAGATGTGTGCATTTCTGTTTAAAACAACGGGCGCGCAATGCATGCATTTTTCAGTGCATATTTTGGCACCTGGCGAACCTGGCCTTAGGCTAGAATTGCGCATACAGCACGCAGATTTTTCAATGCTGTGTGGACAATGAAAAACGTTTCCCATTTAAGTCAGTGGGAGACGGATTTTTGTAAAGAAACGTGCTGATTTGGACATTGGTTTGGATTTTGGGTCCCATGAAGCAGTCTGAACATGAGGGTATGGTAACGCTGAGGAATTAGAGAGGAATTCTTGAGGAATAATTTCGGTCAGGAAATTGTTGACTTCTGTCATTTTATCTATCGTGTTCTTAGGTTCACTTCATAAGATATATTTAAAGCACAACAAACACGTTTCTTGCCTGTAAATGGTACTTCATCAGGCGAGGTGATGCACATTGCCTGATGAAGTGCCCTTTAGGGGCAAGAAACGCGTTGTTTGTTGTGCTGTAAATAAATCTGATGAAGTGAACCTACGAATACCGTCATCTTCCTTCAACTGTAACTGCGCCCGATGAAGATCTACTTTTATCTCTGCCATTTCTGCTGCTATTACGAACCGGTGAGCGAGGACCTGACCGGAGGATCTAGGCTGCATACAGAGCTTTGTCTATCAATACACTACATGGTGTTGTGCCCTCAGTGCTACATCCTTTGGGAAGTGTAAGTCTTTACATTTGCCAAATATCTTACAGTACCGCACATGGGGCGCTTGTGCCTTTTTTCTTCTCTTTGCTATTTATCTATCATGTGGAATTTGTTCGGAATTCAAGCAGAAATGGATAGGAATAAAGGAGGAAGCTATTCAATTCTACTTTTCTGGAATCCGCTCGAATTTCAAGCTAAACGGATTTAATCAGGAAAAAAATCCCATTGACTTCAGTGGGCTTTTACCAGAGGATTCCGCCTAAAGAATGAACATGTTCTATCTTCAGGCGGAACAGTGTCGGAATTCTGCTAGTGTGAACAGGACAGCAGAAAGTCCATTAAATTCAATGGAAAATGACTTGATGAATAAATTGGAGCAGACAAAGCAAGAGGAATTACTTGAGTAAATTCCTCAGTGTGAACATACCCTTAGGGTGGATCGCGGTCAGGATAAAACATTGCTGTTTCTATTTTCTGATTGTACTACATTATTATAATGGCAGCCATCTTGGCTGAGCTATATTTAAATGGGCACTGTCACCAACTTTATTTTTTGATATGTTGTAGTACTTATGTACTACAACATATCTCTAATATACTTTTATTATTATTATTTTTTATTAAAATGGTTTAATTTACATTTGAAAACCGGCCACTAGGGGTCTCCCTCCTAGTGGCCGGCTGCAGCCTGGCGTGACGTCACGCCTGAAAAAGGACTGATTTTGGCCTGGCAATCAGTCCTTTTTCAGTTAGGCTGCACTCGCTCCCTGCCTGTCAATCAGACAGGCAGGGAGCGAGCGCATTGGCTCCCCGGCCACTGGCTGGGAGGCCACTGCTCCCGCACATCGCCGCCCCCGCTGTCCCTGCACGCCCGCTGCCGGACTCTGCAGTAAGTGTAATGAGGGAAAGGGGTATGCGGGAGGGGGGGGGGATGTGATGGAGGGAACGGGGTATGGCGCGGGGGGGAGGGAGACGGAGGGGACGGGCTAGCGCCGCAGCGCCACATGTAACTAACTAATAGTTTATCTACACAGGGTGCCTCCAGCTCTTTCAATACTACAACTCCCAGCATGCCCTGACAGCCAATAGATGTCAGGGCAAGCTGGGAGTTGTAGTGGTAAAACAGCTGGAGGCACCCTGTGTAGATGAACTAAGGGCGGAAGTCCCCCCCCCCCAGCAGGCATCAGTGACGTGGTGCCTGCTGGGGAAGTCTGCCTGGTAGTGAGCACACTGCCAGGCAGACAAAAGGCATTTTTAATATAGTAAAAATAAAAATTAAAACCAGGGAGGGGGTTAGGGATAGATTGGCAATAGGCAGGGACAGAAAAAAATGGGATGGTGGGAGCTACCCTTTAAAGGAAAACTGTCACATGTTCACTCCTGCACTATCCACAGGTACTGACGGATAGTGCGGGGGACGCTGAATCATATGATCCCTACCTTGCCCGGATCTGTCTGGCCGTTTGCCCGCAATCTGAAAACCCTGCCCGTGCCAGTTACAGCCACATTTGCATATATAGAAAAACTAAGATTTCGGGCGTACGGCTGGATGGATCCGGGCAAGGTAGGGATCATATGAATCAGCGTCCCCCCGCACTATCCGTCAGTACCTGTGGTTAGTGCGGGAGTGAATATGTGACAGTTTTCCTTTAATAGCATTTAGAGATTTGCAGGGATGTGAGGCTATGTTAAAATTACTGTTCAGCTCTGCTAAAAGGATGGAAGTTGAGCAGAGCAAAAAATACTGCATGTTTTTCTCTGCTCTACTCCCCTAAAATAACAGACACCTGACTGACCCCCTTCAAGTCATTGGGATCTGGTTCAGCTGCTTTATTTGGCTCCCAATGGACCCTGAACGGGTCAGAGCACAACAGTAATGTGAATGTAGCCTGATCTGTGCAAAACCAGAAGTCTCAGCTTAGTTTTAGGCCTAGGGGTCAGAATGAAAACGGCAAGATTTCAGGATGATTTTATTATGTAGATCAGCGGTCTTCCAGCATCCTCGGACAGTAAAATGGAAGATAGAAAACACATCCCCAAAAAAAATCTTCAAAAAATATGTTTAAGAAAAAAACTTAATGTATTAAAAAAAAAGTTTCTTTTCTCCTCTCACATTCCCTTTATATTTATACATTTGCTGTAATGGACTCTATGGCTACCTCTGAATTGCAGTCATCATGACCTTTGTTCAATGTATGTGGCTAAGCACACAAGATCTTTACATGGTGTATATGTGATGGGACTAGACTGTAATTCTGACACAATTGCACAGGAGTCTACCATGTTATCTTGGCCTTAAAGGGGAACTCAGGCCCCAAGACATCTTATCCCCCTATCCAAAGGATAGAGGATAAGATGTCTGATTGCGGGGGTCTCGCCGCTGGGGACCCCCACAATCTAGCATGCAGCACCCACCTGTAAGCACTGCTGTTATGCCTCCCGACCACGGGGACGGAGTAACGTGATGTCACGACTCCACCCCTGTGTGATGTCACGCCCCACCCCCTCAATGCAAGTCTATGGGAGGGGGCGTGGTGACCGTCACGCCCCCTCCTATAGACTAGCATTGAGGGGTCGGGGCGTGAAGTCACACGGGGGCGGAGTCATGATGTCACGATACCACGTCCCCATGGTCGGGAGGCATAACAGCAGTGCTTACAGGTGGGTGCTGCATGCTAGATTGCGGGGGTCCCCAGCGGCGAGACCCCCGCAATCAGACATATTATCCTGGGGATAAGATGTATTTGGGCCGGAGTGCCCCTTTAACCCCTTAAGGACTCAGCCCATTTTGGCCTTAAGGACTCAGACAATTTAATTTTTACGTTTTCATTTTTTCCTCCTCGCCTTCTAAAAATCATAACTTTTATATTTTCATCCACAGACTAGTATGAGGGCTTGTTTTTTGCGCGACCAGTTGTCCTTTGTAATGACATCACTCATTATATCATAAAATGTATGGCGCAACCAAAAAACAATATTTTTGTGGGGAAATTAAAAAGAAAAATGCAATTTTGCTAATTTTGGAAGGTTTCGTTTTCACGCCGTACAATTTATGGTAAAAATGACATGTGTTCTTTATTCTGAGGGTCAATACGATTAAAATGATACCCATTATTACATACTTTTATATTATTGTTGCGCTTAAAAAAAATCACAAACTTTTTAACCAAATTTAGTACGTTTATAATCCCTTTATTTTGATGACCTCTAACTTTTTTATTTTTCCGAATAAGCGGTGATATGGTGGCTCATTTTTTGCGCCATGATCTGTACTTTTTTTTTGATACCACATTTGCATATAAAAAACTTTTAATAAATTTTTTATAATTTTTTTTAAACAAAATGTATTTAAAAAGTAGCAATTTTGTACTTTTTTTTTTTTCGTTCACGCCGTTCACTGTATGGGATCATTAACATTTTATTTTAATAGTTCGGACATTTACGCACACGGCGATACCAAATATGTCTATAAAATTTATTTTTTACGCTTTTTGGGGGTAAAATAGGAAAAAACTGACGTTTTACTTTTTTATTGGGGGAGGGGATTTTTCCCCATAGGAGACTATTCATAGCAATACCATGATTGCTAATACTGATCTGTTCTATGTATAGGACATAGAACAGATCAGTATTATCGGCGATCTTCTGCTCTGGTCTGCTCGATCACAGACCAGAGCAGAAGACGCCAGGAGCCGGAAGGAGGAAGGTGACGGGACCTCCGTGCGGCGTTCTGAATGATCGGATCCCCGCAGCAGCGCTGCGGGCGATCTGATCATTCATTCAAATCGCGCACTGCCGCAGATGCTGGGATCTGTATTGATCCCGGCACCTGAGGGGTTAATGGCGGACGCCCGCGAGATCGCGGGCGTCGGCCATTGCCGGCGGGTCCCTGGCTGCGATCAGCAGCCGGGATCAGCCGCGCATGACACGGGCATCGCTCCGATGCCCGCGGTTATGCACAGGACGTAAATGTACGTCCTGGTGCGTTAAGTACCACTGCACCAGGACGTACATTTACGTCCTGCGTCCTTAAGGGGTTAAAGTGAGCAGACAGACACATTAGATGCCAAGCCTAACAGTTTGGTGGGACTGGTAACCATCCTATACATCCAGTGGTCTCTTGAGTCACCCCTAACAGTAAATCTCAATGGGCATAAGTCACTGACAAAGGTGTCTGGAGGGGGCTTTCTCCCCTCATGTAGGGTACAATCGATAGTGATCGCTGTGTGCTGAATGAATATTTGGCTGACAGCTGTCTTATTTGTATGTCTTGCTTTACAGACTGTCACCTGTCTATTGTTCTTGTGTAAAGTCACTTTCTCCTTCAGAGTGAAACTGCCTGCAAGGCACTGTTGACCTTCTGAGGTTTTTTCTGCCAGACCTTGTAGAGGTTGTCATCCGGGTGCTCGCTATGGCAGCACCAGGTCTAGTTGGGAAAGAGTTGGAAATCCTTAGTATGGCCGGTTTCACACGGATGTATTATGGAGGCATTTTTGCGTCTATCACTTCTACAATTATACGCCTGACCTGGGATGCTTCGGCTCATCAGACCTGTGGGTCAGGCTTGAAATCGCAGCCATAATATAGGTGTTTGGGGTCCCCAAAGTCGCATTCTGCAAAAAAAAAAAAAGTTTCCCACTGTATGTATGAATAATTCCTCTGCTAAGCTTTTTGATAAACGCTGACCCAGATATGTTTGGGCGACTGTCTGGTAATGGTCCCAGTCTGCAGGGCACAATGCCAGATCTTCTCACGTTTATACATGTACCAGCAGGGAGAGACATGGTGACACTGCTTCATTATCTGTTGTTGTTGTGTGTTACCATCTGTAGAATTGTATCTTTTTCCTATGGTATGACAATGGGTAGTAGTTGCTGTGTGTGGTAGTAAACACTGTAGCAGCACATGGAGAAGTGTCATTAGCTAAACCCGTAATACACGTGGGACCTGTCAGCGATCGGAGCAGGTTTCACCCTTAGGATTGTGGTGTCTGAGCTCCAGTATGCAAGTGCATAGCTAAAGTGGCATCCTCAAACAATACCCATTTTCTGTGGGGGTGGGGATGGTACGGAGTTTCCCAATAACATACTTTGCATTCCTGAACTTACTGTCATGAATTACTTAATTCCTGGGGTGGAGGAAGGGTGTGATTATTACTATATGGAGAAAAGTGTTATGTAATGAAGAAGACTTCATTGACTTTTATAGAGCGGGTTTAGTCGTGCAAGGATTTAGAAGCACAAGCCTGTTCCCTACAGGTTCACACATCGAAGAGTTTTCTGCTAATATGTCTATATGTGGTTTAGTGTATTAGATCTTTTACCCTGACAGTATGTTATGGTAAAATGGTATGTTCATTAGTATTATGTTTTTACAGCATGTTCACGTGGAGGTATACAGTGTCTGTGTAATTTGCCTTATTGCAACTCATATATTATTTATGTAAACCGGTTTGAGAAAGTATAAACTGAAAAGGGTTGTCTGATTTTAAAGGGAATTTATCAGATTCAATCTGCTCTATCTGATGCATAAATGTAAAGATGGGGACCTGATCCACTTGCTTCATTTTTTGTTTGTGTTCAGTTTTTTTTCCTTTTTATGCCATATTTTTGTTAAAATTGCTGTTCTCAGTAGTCTACAATAGAACATTAAAGGGGTTCTCCGGTGCTTACACATCTTATCCCCTATCCAAAGGATAGGGGATAAGATGCCTGATCGCGGGAGTCCTGCCGCTGGGGACACCCGTGATCATGCACGCGGCACCCCGTTTGTAATCAGTCCCCGGAGTGCGTTCGCTCCGGGTCTGATTACGGGCGACCACCGGGCCGGTGGCGTGTGACGTCACGCCTCCGCCCCCGTTTGACGTCACGCTCCGCCCCTCAATGCAAGCCTACGGGAGGGGGCGTGATAGCTTGATAGCGTGGTAGCCTACGGGAGGGGACTGATTACAAACGGGGTGCCTCGTGCATGATCACGGGCGTCCCCAGCTGCGGGACTCCCGCACCGCGATCAGGCATCTTATCCCCTATCCTTTGGATAGGGGATAAGATGTGTAAGCACCGGAGAACCCCTTTAAAAATCACTGGCAATCATTTGCAGGAATAACTGTCTAATTTCAGGTAGTCCGACTGCTTGGACCCCCCCAAATCAATCTCAAGCACTGTAGTCCGGCTATCTTTTGCACTTCATTGATGGTGAATGGAGCAAGAAGATAACTATCTATGATGGCAAACCTTTTTAACCCCTTAAGGACACAGCCAATTATTATTATTTTTTGCGTTTTCGTTTTTTCCTCTTTGCCTTCTAAACTTATTTCCATTCACAGACCCATATAAGGGCTTGTATTTTGCGCAACCAATTACCTTATGCTGTGTTTGGTCTCTTCATTCAATCACTGCAGGTTGCTCTGTAACCTCCAACTAATAGGACAGGAGTGCTAGTCCCCCCCCCCCCCCCTCACTTCCTGGACTTTGTCCTAACCTTGTGCTTCAGATTGGACAAAGGTGATGCTGCAGCCAGACAGAATTAAATTCATTATTTCCATAAAATGGAAATAACATTTTCTTATGAAGTATATTTTAACATATAAAAAGTTTTTGAATCTTGACATTGTCCATTTAAATGGAGCTCAGCTGTTGTCTGTTTACTGTTTAGCAGTGTTTCTGGGTATTACATACAGTGCATTCAGAAAGTCTTTAGGCTTTGGATTTAAGCCTTTTTATGTTGTAGCATTGTGCTAAAAGCAAAGAAAAACACAATTTCAAAACTTTTTGCAAATGTATTAAAAATTTGGCCTCACATTTTAAGGGTCATTTGTAGAAGAAACCAGACACTGCTTATCACCTGCCCAATGCCAATGCCTACATTGAAGCATGGTGGTGGGAACATCATGTGGTGGGGATGTTTTTCAGTAGCAGGGATAGAGAGAAGATTGTTCAGGGTTGTGGGAAAGCTGAATGAAGCAATATGCTGAGATATTCTTAATGAAAACCTGATACAGAGTGCTCTGGATCTCAGACTGTGCTGAAGGTTCACCTTCAAACAAGACGATGAGGGACATTTATCAAGCTTTTTACACTGCTGTTTAGAGTAAATTAGTTGAAGATATTCCACACTTGCAAAAAAAAGTGTGCAAAGGTGATTTTGACTAAAAGGACTGAAAGGGGTACTCCACCCCTAGACATCTTATCTCCTATCCAAAGGGGACCGCCGCTGGGGACCCCTGCAATATAGCATGCGGCACCCACTTGTTTCTTGTCCGGAAGCGTTGGAGGGTCTGGGTCACGATCTTCTGTTCCCGTGGTCGGGACCCAGACCCTCCAGCGCTTCCGGACAAGAAACAGGTGGGTGCCGCATGCTATATTGCGGGGGTCCCCAGCGGCAGGACCCCCGCGATCAGACATCTTATCCCCTATCCTTTGGATAGGAGATAAGATGTCTAGGGGTGGAGTACCCCTTTAAGTACACAGTTTTGGTTTTTCACTATGCAATGTTAAGAGATTTATGAAGTGCAATTTTTCTTAAAAAGTCATAATTTGTCTCATAGCCCTCAATTACCCCTCAAACATACACCAGCGCAGACCTGTCTTACAAAACTGACTGTAGACAACACTTTCAAAAAGTTGCACTGGGAAAAAAAAAGTCTCCGAAAAATCGCAGAGAAGGAATTGTATAAAATGGTGTCCTGAAGTGAATGTCACAAAATGTGTACAATCAACTGGTACCAGAAAGTTAAACAGATTTGTAAATTACTTCTATTAAAAAATCTTTACCCTTCCAGTACGTATTAGCAGCTGTATGCTACAGAGGAAATGCTTTTATTTTTGAATTTCTTTTTTGTCTTGTCCACTTGTTTGTTTTTGTCTTGTCCCCTTAATTCCCTGGTTGAACTTGATGGACATATGTCTTTTTTTCGACCGTAC
The DNA here is from genome assembly GCF_029499605.1 of Hyla sarda. Lineage (NCBI taxonomy): Eukaryota > Metazoa > Chordata > Amphibia > Anura > Hylidae > Hyla > Hyla sarda. The sequence goes on from NC_079192.1 coordinate 151,518,324, forward strand.
TAACTATGTAACTATGTAACAGTGCTCTCTGCTGACACCTGATGCCCGTGTCAGGAACTGTCCAGAGCAGGAGAAAATCCTCATAGCAAACCTATGTTGCTCTGGACAGTTCCTGACACGGACAGAGGTGTCAGCAGAGAGCACTGTGGACAAGACGAAAAAGAAATTTAAAAAAGAAAAGAATTTCCTCTGTTTAACTTTTCAGTGCAAGCACAATTTTTTTTTTCTCTGGCTTTTCTTGATCCTAAAATAATGGGCTTCACACTGCCGGAGACAGCCGGCAGTGTGAACGTAGCCTAACAAGGACAAAATATTCTACTTTTTTTTTTTTTTTTCAATTTCAGGAGTCACCTTAATTCCGTTTATTGTGGTGTAGTTATCACACAGTCATTCAAAGGTTCCATTCATTTTGAAAAGTGCAACTCAGATTTAACACTAAATAAGAAATGTTATATCTATCCATAAAAACCAAAGCAAAATGTTAGACACATTGCTGAGCACATTGGCCACTTTCTGAGATGTATCCACATAAACTGTATTGCAGTTCGGATTTCAGTGCTTGTCCTTTTCAGGATTGTACCTAGCTGAATGTGTATACGTTACATTTTCTCAGTGGGGTTCATAGTGAACACATGCCTGGAACCACGTAAGGCTAGGTCAAGATTCCCAGTTCAAAGTCAGTGTCATTGTTCCCAGTCAGCAAATTTACACACGGAGACATTCATTCATTTAGAAGAAAAGAGAGGTCAGGACCCTAGAACCTTTATGAATCGGTCTCTTTTCTTTCCCTGACTATGAAATGTGTGTTTACAGCCTCTCAGCAAGACACACAGGTCTTTGTGCAGTTTCATAATATAATATACTATATTGCAAAGTTATCTACATGACCTGATAGAGGTAAAATCTGGCATCTATTCTGATCAGTGGGGATAGCAAAGCCTTCTGGGTATAACATTCATAGATGATCCTGGCCTCTGAGGACCTTTTTTCAATCCTGAAGTCTATTTTGTGGTGGTGTTTCCAAATATTTTTCCACATCAGTGTGATAGTCTGGTTTGACTGTTTGTTTTTTATTTAATTTTTTTATTTTTCATCTTTTGTCTTGTGTTACTTGTGTGTAGATAATATGCAGTTAAAGGGGTACTCCGCTGCTCAGTGTTTTTTACAAACTGTTCCGAAAGCTGGAGCCGGTGTCGGGAACTTGTGACATCATAGCCACGCCCCCTAATTACATCACAACCCACCCCCTCAATGTAAGTCTATGGGAGGGGGATTATGGCTGTCACTCCCCCTCCCATAGAGTTGCATTGAGGGGGCGACGCATGACATCATGAGGGGGCGGGTCTATGAGGTCACAAGCTACCGGCGTCTGCTCCAGCGTTCGGGACAGTTTGTTCCAAAAGTTGAGCAGTGGAGTACCCCTTTAAGAAAGGCTGATGGTCACAACTCACTTCCTCCTCTTCCCTCCCTTGCTCATATCTAGAACACTCAGGAAACAATGAGTTAGGGCCAGAATATTTTCCCCCTGTGGTCCATATAGATGCTGTAAAGTGTATCTGTAAATGCTGTTAACAGAACAGAACCTCTGGTCAAAATGGCCCCCTCCATTATGATGAGCAAAAAAAAAAACTGAAAATGTTTGTATTTTTTTAATCTTTTTATTACATTTTTCTTAGTACATTACAAAAAGAGAAAAATAACACAATAAACATCAAAAACCATTAGAAGGGTGAGGGTAGGGGGTGAAACTCACAAGCATTGGCCCCTCCGACCTCCCTACATTTACACCTAATCTTGTACCCTTCCACTATCCGATTCTCTCTCTCTCCCCCTCTCCCCCTCTCCCCCTCTATACTTCTGAAGAACATTTTAAAAAACGTGGCGACGTTAAGCACTCTGTAACAGTCTATATCATGGGGGTCTACATCCTCTTATCTCTTTTATTTTTTGTATCCAATTATCCCAAATCATGCGTTTAGCATCCAGTGAAGTTAAGCTATCTATTTTATCTAATCTTAGTCTTTCCATTATGCATACATGGGTTAGAGAATTCTAAATTTTCTATTTTACTAGGGACTTTAGTAGATTTCCAATTTTTAGCTACAGCCGTACAGACCACGTATAACACATGGAAGCTTACAATCCTATCTTTAAGTTTATCCAACCCAATATTTAAAAGAGCCATTCCAGGGCCCCATTCTCTATATTTACCTAGGATATTATTTAGAAGAATATTTATTTCTTCTCATAATGGCTGTATCAATCGGCAGCTCCACCACATATGTAAAAAGGTGCCCTGTTCCTGCTTGCATCTCCAACACACTGCTTTGGTATTCTCCTTTTGGTACATTTTCGCCAGACACCGCTGGTGTAAGATACCAGCGGTACATGAGTTTACGTGAGGTCTCCAGATGTGATATACAATGTGACAGATTAGATGGTAGGACGTATAATTTATTCCAATCCTTGTGGAGAATTTGTATACCTAAATCATTTTCCCATTTTGCCTGGAAGCTAATAGTGGGGTCATATAATTTGTCCTGGCTTGCTTTATAAGCTTTTGAAATGGCCCCTCTGCCCCCCTTGGACAGTAAGAAATATTTCTCAAATTGTGTTCTGAGTCCTTGACTGTCTATTCTATGTGACCCCAGCAAGTGCCGAATCTGCAGGTATTTATAAAAATCTTGTGGAGATATATTATATTTCTTGGAGATATGTTCAAAGGGTAATAGTTGACCCTTGAAAATTTTTGTATTAAGTGACAGGTGTGCAGACTTGGTTATTTCATTAAAGGGGTTATTTCATTTTTATATATCAACTGGCTCCAGAAAGTTAAACAGATTTGTAAATTACTTCTATTAAAAAATCTTAATCCTTTCAGTATTTATGAGCTGCTGAAGTTAAGGTTGTACTTTTCTGTCTAAGTCCTCTCTGATGACACGTGACTCGGGAACCGCCCAGTTTAGAAGCAAATCCCCAAAGCAAACCTCTTCTAAACTGGGCAGTTCCCGAGACACGTGTCATCATAGAGCACTTAGACAGAAAAGTACAACCTTAACTTCAGAAGCTCATAAATACTGAAAGGAGTAAGATTTTTTAATAGAAGTAATTTACAAATCTGTTTAAATTTCTGGAGCCAGTTGATATTTAAAAAAATTTTTTTTTCCTGGATAACCCCTTTAAATATATTCCGGTTAAAAAAAAAAAAAGAGAGAGCCTAAAGAAACGTGGTAAGCAAACGGTTGTATTATGGGGACCTATAGAAGTTCATAAGGCTTTTATTGGACCTTTGTATGCATCCAGTTAGATCCAGATGGTTTCTGTAATGGACTCTGTACTAAATGTGACATGCTCTGCACCTTTCTACCTCATAAATACCATACCATAATTATAGCAGTTGACAAAACATTTTACAGTGTCACATGGGGTCCCATACAGCTCCATAATACAAAACCAATGTGCCACCATACAGGCTTCTTGTCATGACTGTGAGGCCCTACACTTCTGACTTTATTTGCATTACTGTTGCTTCACGTGACTTTTTGATCTATGCCAGAAGTATATGAATGTATAGGAGCTGACTATTTACTTTGCAGTTTGGCACTGAAGTCCGTAATTCCTTCTGCACTGAAAAGATGAATTGTCTTGTGTGGTTTCGGTGAGCAGAATTAAAGCTAGAACAAGTTTTACAAGTGTTGCCAATCAGGAACAGGAAGCAGATTGCTCGTATTCCAGCCTTCCACATCCTCCTCAGCTGGGCAGGAAAGTGCATGACATCAACCTCAAGTCCTTGTTTCGAGACACACAGAGCACGGTGGTGAAACCTGCAATTCGAGCCATATGAAGAGCAATTTAAGCTGGTACATTCTGTTTTTCATCCTGCATAAGGAACATACACACATATTCAGCCACCTGAAAGGAATGTGATATTACGTTGATGAAAATAGTAATAGGGTCCTATAATTTATTACTAAAAAAAAGAAAAAGCCCCGTACAAACTCCTGGTCCAATTTACTGTGATATGGAACACATACTTCATAAGGCAGATTTTTACATAATACTGAATTATCATGGCATCTCGGTGCTTGGCAAGGCTGGAAACTCGACTAAACACACAATTGCTGAAGGGCAATGCAAAAGTTACTTGAAGAACACGTTTGCAGAGCAGGATTCTGTGCTGCCAGAGCAGATATCAGTACTGGCCAAGGGAAAATGTTAAAATAAGATAATGGGAAAATGGAACAAATGTGACTTTTATAATCAAAGGGTGGATAAAATCCTACTGACTATAGGAGGCAGCTTTACCCTCTGTGACAAACAATGAGAACTGACATATTTTTGTTGGGTTGGGTAGCTGGTTAGGTGTTCACTCCTGCCAGTGATCATGATTTCTTTGGTCACTTACCCGATCATTGTATCCTATGTATTAGCCTTAAAGGGGTACTCCGGTGAAAACCTTTTTTCTTTTAAATCAACTGGTGGCAGAAAGTTAAACATATTTGTAAATTACTTCTATTAAAAAATCTTAATCCTTCCAGTACTTATTAGCTGCTGAATGCTACAGAGTAAATTCCTTTTTTTTTTTTTGGAACACTGATGACATCACGAACACAGTGCTCTCTGCTGACATCTCTGTCCATTTTAGCAACCATGCACAGCAGATGTATGCTAAGGGCAGCATGGTGGCTCAGTGGTTAGCACTGCTGCCTTGCAGTGCTGGGGACTTGGGTTCAAATCCCACCAAGGACAACAATAAATAAAGCGTTATTATTATTATTATAAGAACGTCAGCAGAGAGAACTGTGGTCGTGATGTCATCAGAGAGCATTCCAAAAAGAAAATAATTTCCTCTGTAGTATTCAGCAGGTAATAAGTACAGGAAGGATTAAGATTTTTTAAAAGAAGTAATTTACAAATATGTTTAACTTTCTGCCACCAGTTGATTTAAAAGAAAAAAGGTTTTCACCGGAGTACGCCTTTAAAGTCAAGTGTATCAGTGTGTCATAGTTATAGTGTGAATATTGTCAGTATTTTTTATACACCGTCATTTTTATAAAATAGCTAAGGAGGACAAAAGCATTGAGGGGGCATAGCTTCACACTTCACAAGAGGCGTGGCCGTGACATCACGACCCCCGCAGCCCACAAACAGCGTTCAGAACAAAATGTTCCGAACTCTGGGGCAGTGGAATACCCCTTTAATGGGAAATGTAATATTTCATTTTAACTTTATTAACACTATTTGTTAGAAGGAAAAATGGCTGTACTTATATACTGTTGTATTTTTCTTTTTTTTTTTTCATCGTTCGGACAAAATTTTGGATTGGTTACATACTCAGTGTTGGGAATCCTTATCATGGATCACCTCATGGTTAAAAATTTTAAATGTGGCTTCAGTTAATTGTTATTAAAGTGATCTGTATAAAAAAGGAAGTCTGCTTATTTTTAGGCCTGATGGCTAGAATTAAAACTGCAATATTGGAAATAATCCTCAGCAGTGAAGGAAAAATTGTCCAGCGCAGGCTCGATGCAGTATTCGTTGTTTATGGATCAGCACATACAGACAATGCACATGGTGAAGCGTTTCGGCGACAAGTCCGTCGCCTTAGTCATAACTTTTAGTATGACTAAGCCGACGGACTTGTCACTGAAACAAGTCACCACGCGCATTGTCTGTATGTGCTGATCCATAAATAAAGAATATTGTATTGAGCCTGCGCTAGATGATTTTTCCTTCAATTGCTGAGGCAATTAAGGGGGTGAGCTGAAAATCGTTGTGTTGGTAATATTTTAAATAGGATTATTTTATAATCTAGATGGTAGAAAAAATTACACACCTTTTGATCAGGGAGTTATGGTTAAAAACAAACAAAATAACTTGACTGACTTGTTCCCCCAAGATCACCGGAATTCCTGAGCTCCTGTCTTTGCAGTGCAGTGCTTCTGGGTTTATAGGTGTGAAGCCAACCTGCTCATCCAATTACAGTGGTCCCTCAAGTTACAGTATTAATCGGTTCCAGGAGGACCATTGTATGTTCAGACCATAACTCTATGGAAACCTGATAATTGGTTCTGAAGCCACGACAATGTCATCATAAAATAGGAAAAAGTGAGGATTACACATATAAGTAGAAAACTAATATAGATAAAACAAGTCCTTAAATATAAAAGTAAGAAAGAACTGCTGGAAGCTGTAAATAACTGTCTAAGTGGAGGACAGAAGCTTCTCCTTTCTGAAAAGTAACATGGAGCCTTCCTTACTCGTGTCCAAAGGAGTAGCTAACTGAGGCACAGGTTAAGAGTAGTACAGAACATGTAGTACCGCCTTGTACTGTAGGGAGGTGCTATCAGACTGACAGTCAGTGGATACGCTTCAGTATTACAGGTGTTTTACCAGTTAATGCCCATTCTAATTGGTCAGTTCTTCCGGCCATTGACGCGTTTGACAGATCTGGACTGTCCGTAAAATTGTATGCTGAGAGTGGTTTCAAGTTACAATGGTCCAGAAAAAAACATTGTAAGTTAAGGGACCACTGTAGTAGCAGAGGTGGGACACCTTTGCAGCCACTGATTGGCTGAGCAGGCCTATCACTTCAGATCTACAAACCTGAAAGCTCTGCATAGAACAGAGCTTCAGGATTTTGGAGGAGCGAGGGTAGGTAAGGGATTTTTTCCTTTTTAATCTTTTCCTTCCATGTACCTGGACTTAATCAAAAACAGCTGGATATACACAAAGCTTTTTGTGACAATTTTATGACTTTTTGCCAGATATGGTGTGGCCAAATGTTACTTAACTAAAATATAAAACACAATACATACGATGGCCCTGATTTACTAAAAGTGGAGTGTAGTTTTTTTCCCCCAATATGTATCTTTCCACTGTATTTACTGATGGTTCCCTATGTTTTGCACTGTTTAATATTTTTACATCTGCTCTGAGCTGACGGGTTTTCCAGAACTCAAATCCACAACATTTTCTGTGGAAACTTTATTAAATATGTTGGGATTTTTTTTTTTTTAAATGTTGGGGGCACGCCCCTTCCAGCCACTCCCCCTTTCCACAACAACCACTTTTTTGGGGTTTTCTAAGTAAATGGAGAGTTTCACAGGTTTTCTGGCGCAACTTCTGTCAGACACAATTTGCGGCGCAATGTGCCAAGTTCTGTGTGAGGGGAAAAAAGAGGTGATTTTTCCACAATAACCAATTTTACCTTTTACCAGAGCTCGTTAGCTGAGCTGTGATTGGTTGCTGGGGAATATCACTCTATTTTTTTTCTCTCACACAGTTTGTAAAATCTGGACCATTATGTGTTCATACAGCATGCCTGAGATGTAACCTGTGTATTTTCTGCTTATGTGCTCAGCAATGATTTTGACCTCAAAAAGGGAGGATGGCTGAAGGCTTCCTCTACAAAATACTGTTAGTCCAATAAAAAGGTATTACAAGATTCTGCAACATTCTATGATTTTGAATCACTGGACTAATATGGCTACTCCAAAATACTAGAACATTAAAAAAAATATATTTTTATTTTCCTGTAATCGAAGTGGTTTTTATGTGCAATAAAATCTCTTAGTGGCCACCCCTCAATAGGGGACACCTCCCAATAGCGAACAGTTTTTTTTTTTATTCCCTGGCATAGTTCCATAAGCTTATTGTATTTGCACCCTCTGAATAGGGGACACTCCTAATAGCGGACACACCTGTGCCGAGCAACACTCTTCCAATAGCAGACAACCTGTACCTTGTAGACAGGGCTGCCATCCCGGGCGTACAGCCAGTACCCCAGTAGCCCCAGCCCAATACCCCCCTGCAGCAGCCCCAGCCCAAAACATCAGTCTCCTGCTTCTGTACGTCTGCCGGACATATCATTGCCCCCCTCGTGCCACTTTATTCCCCCCTGTACTAAATCACCCCCCTCTTTATTAGCCCCTGTGTCACATCATTTCCCTTTGATCCTCACTGTGCCATTACATTCCCCCTTTATTACCCTCTGGGCAACTTTATCTCCCCTCTTTACCAACCCCTGTGCCACAACATTCCCCCCTTTCTTCCCATGTGACACTTCATTCTACCTCTCTCAGCTGCTCTTTGCCGGCTTGAAGTCCTCTGTGCTTGACTGCCGGCACAGACGAGTGACGTTGCAGTATGTTATAGTATTATAGTACAATGACTGTTTTGTTTTTAAATACTGTATTTTAGTAAATCATTACTTTTCCTAATTGATTGCATTAAGGTTTCTTTTTTGTTTTGTATTTCAAGCCTTATTACAGTGAAAAATGTATTTATTTTTTGGTGGTTTTTTTTTATAGGTAGTTATACTCTGGAGTGATTACAGTATTCGATCATTTAGAAAGATTTTTGAGCCTTTTTTCCCAATAGGGGAATAGCAGACACTTCTTCCCCCCCCCATCAACTCCCCGCCCCTTAAGTGTCCACTATTGGGAGAGTCTACTTGAATATACATAACATTAAGACTAATTTTTTTCCATAGTTTGTACTAGAGCTGGGCGGTATGACCAAAAATGTATGTCACAGGTTTTTTTTTTTTTTTATGTTATGGCGGTTCCACGGTACATCAACCCCCCCTCCCCCCCCCCCCGGGTTTATCAGCGCTGTCCCCCACATCAGGGAACTAATCATGTTACCCACAAGCACCGCTATCCTCGTCCTCCTGTGAGTTGCGGGCCGTTGATGGCTCTGTGACATTTCCATCCCCAGTGTGAGGCCATTGCCGGAGCAACGGGGGGGAACGTAGGAAGCGGAGTTAAAGCTTATTTTGTTTATTTTTGCAGCCCGGGCACAGGAATATGTAGTACAGTACAGTACAGTACAGCATTGGCGGCCCGCAACTCACAGGAGGACGAGGAGAGCGGTGCTTGCAGGGTGACATATGATTAGTTCCCCGAGTGGGGGACATCGCAGTGCGGGGCTGATAATTCATTGGGAAGGAGAGAAACAGAACAGCACCTGGGGGTCACATATGATTTGGGACAGCACGCTGCGGCTGATAATTCATTCATTCTAGGGGGGAGGGGCCCAACTGGTATTGCGGTATGGGAAAAATTCATATCGTACAGGAAGAAAATTTCGGTATTCGGTATGAACCGAATCGTTCTTAATACATATGAATGCTGAAGTGAAAGTACACAGTATAATAGTGGTTTGTTTGATCAAAATGTAATACATGACACCCAGTAGTTTTTCATTCTATGACTTGTTTAGCTTTTGTGGTTTGAGATCAGAGCTTGTGGTTTGGTGTCAGAGACTCTAGGGCATTTTAGTGCCCTGCAGCAGTTAATAAATGTGTTTACTATGTTACTGTACTGATATAAAAATCACAGAACTAGGTAGATGTATATGAATGTAGGGGTCATTGTATCATCATGGCCAAAAGGTTTCAGACTGACACAAATTATTATTATTATTATTTTTATAACAGTTTGCTCTTTGTGTTTTTAGATCTTTTAGTCAGATGTGTCTATGGTAAAATGTAGTACTGTTATAAGCTTTTCATACATTTTACTGAGAAATACATCAAATATATGCAATATTTACAGTCTTGAGCCTTCTTTTTCAAGACTTCTGCAGTTTACCTTGGCATGCTGGATATTCACTTCTGGGCCAAATCCTGACTGACTACAACCCATTCTTGCCTAATCAGTGCTTGGAGTTTTTCCAATTTCTCTGTTTTTTGTTTGTCTTCTTTTTAAGCATTGACTACAGGTTCTTATAGACCCAACCACGGGTTCTTTTAGGACATGGTCCTGGCACTTTCTTGACTTTCTTGGGCGCCCTAAAGCTTTCTTTACAGCAATTTAACCTCTTTCCTTCAAGTTCATGATGATCCGATTAAATAGTTGATTGAGGGGACAATTTACTAACGGCAATGTCCTTGCCTGTAAAGCTTTTGGATGCAAAACAATGATGACTTGGAGGCAACGATAGTTAACAGAAGAAAACAATGATTTCAGGCACCATCCTCCTTTTAAAGGGGTACTCCGGTGCTTAGACATCTTATCCCTTATCCAAAGGATAGGGGATAAGATGCCTGATCGCGGGAGTCCCGCCGCTGGGGACGGGGGCGGAGGTGTGACGTCACATGCCGCCGGCCCCGTGGTCACCGGTAATCAGACCCGGAGCGAACACGCTTCAGGGACTGATTACAAACGGGGTGCCGCGTGCATGATCACGGGCGTCCCCAGCGTACCCCGTTTGTAATCAGTCCCCGGAGCGTGTTCGCTCCGGGTCTGATTATGGGCGATCACAGGGCGGGCGGTGTGTGACGTCACGCTTGTGCCCCCGTGTGACGTCAAGCTCCGCCCCTCAATGGAAGCCTATGTGATAGCTGTCACGCCCCCTCCCATAGGCTTGCATTGAGGGGCGGAGCGTGACGTCACACGGGGGCGCAGGCGTGACATCACACGCCGCCCGCCCTGTGATCGCCCGTAATCAGACCCGGAGAAAAACACGCTTCGGGGACTGATTACAAACGGGGTGCCGCGTGCAAGATCACAGGGGTCCCCAGCGGCAGGACTCCCGCGGTCAGGCATCTTATCCCCTATCCTTTGGATAGGGGATAAGATGTTTAAGCATCGGAGTACCCCTTTAACCAGTCTGCCATTTTAACTCAGAATATCAGAATGATATTAACCGGTCACTTTTTGGCAGAGCTATAATTTAGTAAAAATGTGTGATTTTTTTTCTTGTGTGTTTTTTATATATATTATTATTATTATTATTTTTTTTTTTTACTATAATTAATTTTCATGACAAGGAATAACTTTGTAATTCATCTGATCACCCTTCATAACAATCTAGAGTTAGTGCAAATTGCAGCAAAAATTATAACAAATTTGTGTCAGTCAAGACTTTTGGCCATGACTGCATGTGAACTTACCCATTGCCAATTTGATAGGATGGTTATTGTTACATTGCAGCCAGTTGTTTTTCTTTTAACCCTTTAGGGATAACGGGCGTACATGTACACCCTAGTCCTACTCCCGCGGTATAAAGCTAAGCTGAACAAGCTTCATACCCGGTGAGTTCCAGTTTCTATCAACAGCCAAGACCCATGGCTATTGCTGGACATCGCCAATTGGCATTAAATAGGGAAAAAAACACTTGCTGGACTAAAGATGAAAAAGTTTAATAAATGTGAATAAGCCCCTTCTTTAATAAAAGTTTGAATAATTGAATAAAAAATTAAACATATGGTATCGCCACGTGCTTAAATGTACCAACTATTAAAATATAATTAACCTGCATGGTCAATGGCGTACATGTAAATAAAAAAAAAATACCAATGGTCAGAATTGCATATTTCTGGTCACTTCATATACTGGGAAAAAAAAATGAATGAAAGCGATCAAAAAGTCCAATCACAGCAAAAATGTACCAATAAAAAGTACAGATCATGGCACAAAAAATGCATACATAAGCGTTATAGAGGTCAGAAGAGGACAATTTTAAGCATACATGGTTTTTGTACAAAAGTTTCCAAAATGAAAGCCCCTAAAAGTTGCCAAATGTTTTTTCACTTTTGACCCACAAATATCTTTTTAGTATTTGTTTTGCTGTAGATTTGGTGGTAAAATGAGTGTCATTACAAAGTACAATTGGTAGCTCAGAAAACAAGCCTCATATTGGTCTGCCGGTGGAATATTGAAAGTGTAATGGCTATTAGAAGGTGAGGAGGAAAAAATTAATGTGCAAAAATTAAAATAAAAAAACAGATGTCTTAAGGGGTTAAAGTACTTGCAAATTGCTAGGATATGCCATTACTTTATGATCACTGAAGATCCAAATTCTGACACCTTCACTGAACCTGAGTGTGAAGAGACTGTAGCACTGGCGGTGTGTGCATCTCTTATGTCAGGGTTCACGGCAGGAATTTGTGCGGAATGTCCACATGTGACTAGGACTGCTCAGAAATGCGCCGTCTCATAGATGACTATGCGTTTCCTTACAGAATCTGCAGAAAGAACAGACTTTTCTATTCTTTCTGTGGTTGCCAGAATCAGAGTTTCTGGGGCAGAAATATCTGGAGCAGAAATTCTTCAGTGTGAACAGTGCAGCAAAATCCCGTTGAAATCAATGGGACTCTGCTGCAGTGAAATGTTCGTGCAGAATATTTTGTGCGGACATTCCGCAAAAAAAAGTCATGTGAACAAACCCTACCTAGGAAAGAGATCACACTAGAATGCATCATGGTGGTATTCTCTAGTGGCAGTGGCCTCTTTCAGCAAAATAATCCCCTCCCTTTCACACTACATAAATTCTCCATGAATGGTTTAAGAAACATGACAAAAAGTCCAAGGTGTTGAATGGGCCTCCAGATTTCCGGTTCTCAATCCGATCGAGCATCTGTGGAATGTGCTGGAAATACAAGTCTGATCTATGGAGGCCACCACCTTGTAACTTATAGGACTTAAAGGATCTGCTGGATATTACAGGATACTTTCAGGGGTCTTACAGAGTTCATGCCTGGTGCTGTTTCAGAGGCACAAGGAGAATTCACACGATATTAGAAAGGTGATTATCAATGTATGGAACAGGACATACTACTATTAATACTTGCTCCAAATGGCAGCTTTGATTTTGGGAGCCCTTCGTCATGTCATCTTATATATGTTGCAAAGTCCCTTTAAATGCTAAACACCCTACAGGGGTTAAGTGAAATATTTAACTAGAATCAATAGCGGGACCAGAGTTATGTGCAGTTATGACAGTACCTGTTGATCTAGCGGTCTGCATGAGATGGGTTGTGCCTGTGACGTCTCTATACACCTGTCCTGCATCACCTGTTAGCAACTCTCAGCTGAAGGATTTTCATTTCACACTTTTATTGCGGATGATAAAAATGTAGAAAATAGTCCTATACAAGCCTGCCAGATATTATCATTGTTATGTATACATTCCTGTGTTTACTGAGTCATGAATCTGGCATGTGCCCAGTATATACCAGTTTACCAAGGGTTCTTTATATAATTGATCTTTGGATGATGTGGCTTGGTTTATATACTATTAATGTAAAATAATTCAGTGTTAAATCAATTGTATTGAGTCATACTCGGAGGCTGATGCTTTACATTCAAGGCAAATTATTTGTCATTGTTTTCCATCCTAGTCCTTCAGTTTACTAGTTCCTAATATTAATTCTTAGTCATCCAGACATTTATGCCTACGCTTTAGTTTACCTTCCCATGATATACAGATTCTTTTTACATTACTCATACATGAGAATCCAGCCCTGTATGCTGTGAATACATCACTCATGTGGACAAAAACAAAATTGGATCTTCCCAGGAGTGTAGCCGTCTGGTAACTGCTATATTCACGAACGACTGGTTGTGCTTATTGCTGGTAGAGCGGAGAGGAAGAGTTCCACCTGTACCCAAGTTTAGTGGAAGAGGCCTGGAGTAGATCTGCAGGTAACTTGCCTTTCTGTCAGCATATTTTCATTCTTTTCTTTCAATGTTTATGTTCTACCTTACCAGTACAGTATATAATCTCTCAACCTCTTTTTCTGCATTTTAAATGAACAACAAGTCAAATTATGCCAAGTATGTGACCCTGTTGTGCATAATACTGTAACAAAGAGGGAGTAGGTTTAACCCGCAGGGGGAAAGAATATAAAAGGACAACAAGGAAAAACGGCTCAGTTTTTAGTATCCTATATTGCCCAAAAAAAATGGAACAGTCCAATATCCCAATAATATAGACCTACTGCTGTAAATGTATATAGCATTCTGCATGAGATGGGTTGTGCCTGTGACATCTCTATACACCTGTCCTGCATCACCTGTTAACAACTCTCAGCTGAAGGATTTTCATTTCACACTTTTATTGCTGATGATAAAAGTGTAGAAAATAGTCCTATACAAGCCTGCCAGATATGATCATTGTTGGACAATAAGGAAAAATTACTTTTAGTATCCTATATTGCCCAAAAAATGGAGCAGTCCAATATCCCAATAATATTGACCTACTGCTGTAAATGTAGACTACCATCATAAGTAAGGTGTATTTCAGAATTATTTTTGCATATGCATTTCAGCACTATTTTACATATGTCAGCTTAATCTGTAGTGCATGTATATCAGGGGTGGCCAAACCCTTTGTGACCCTTTACTAGGTGCCATGCGGTTCACCTCCAGCCCCTAATCCATCCGACCGCTGATACTTTAATGCAGCAGCCCTCTGCTCTGCCACTTAAACAGAGCAAAGACTGCTGGTAGCAGATGTGCAGTGCATAGGCAAGTTTGCTTGAAGACACCGGCTAGGGACATTGACCACAACATCCCTCTCCCTGCTTGCCAAAGAGAAGCTGGAGCAGAACAGCCGCTTTGACTTTTGCTAGATAATTCACTTTAGCAGGGGTAATATGGGTGGGATGCTTCTGCTACAAGGTGGCTGCTGCTACTACAGGGGACTGCTACTTCCCACAGAAGGGCTGCTACATGTATATCTTTTTATGTATGTGCATGTCTTGTGGCTCTCAAACATCTGAAGTCTATCGAATGTGGTGGTTATGTTTGAATAAGTTTGGTCACCTCTGCCATATATAATAGTACTAGTTGACTAACTGTATACTACTGTATTATTTAATTTCATGGCACGAAAATGTCTATTAAGAAAGAGAATTTGCAGAGAATACACTTCTTAAAGTGAACCTGACAGAATAGAAAGATGCTGATAATATGTGTGTACATGAGTAGTAGAAACATTCTCAAATTAACTTTTTCTTAGGAAAATACTGTCCACGGCTTCCTCACTTAATGCAATAATGGGTTGCTTGCAAACCACGATTCGACTCCCAAATAAATTATTTTGCCTGACATGTAGATGATTGTATGAACATAGACATTGGTGGACACTCCTACACATTCCATCCAATCTAACATTTACAGAACAGTCTGCACCTGGTTTCTAGTACAGTCAGTTTTGTAAACTGGTTAGCTACATGATTTTCTATGATGCTGTCAGATTCTGCAATGTTTAATTTTTAAGTTGACAAAAAGTTGAGAGAATGCAAATGAAAAGTGCATTATGCATTGCCGATGGGTGTGGGGTAAAAAAAGCTCTTAGTAGAACCTGTTACTCCACTTATTGAAGCTAGGACTATGGGTAAACAGTGTTTTTGGGGCAAAGAAAAAGAGAAGTAGTAGTCCAATCGGATTCAACCTTTTAATTTGGAAAATTAAACCAGAGCCCCAACTGGTTGGCATGTGCTACTCCACTGCTTTTCTTTTGCACCAGTTTGTATAAATCTTTCTCTAGTTTCTTGTAATTCTACCATGCTTAGTAGACAATACAAGCTCGAAGAGGTTTAGTACACCTTATATCTAAAAGTGAATGTCTACCTTTCAAAACAATGTTAGGGTATGATCACATGGTTATAAAAACCATGGGGGAGATTTATCAAAACCTGTGCAGTGGGAAAGATGACTAGTTGCCCATAGAAACCAATCAGATTGATTCTTCAATTTTTAAAACGGCCTCTCAAAAATGAAAGAAGCGATCTGATTGGTTGCTGTGGGCAACTGGGCAACTTTTTCCTCTGCACGGGTTTTGGTAAATCTCCCCCATGTGTGTAAATAGCCTGGAAAACAGCCTCCCAAACACCTTACAAAGTACCGGTCACCAAATAAACTTTTCTAAAATAACTCAGGCTATGTTCCCGAACTACTCCTAACGCCCCTCCCACCCTTAAAAAAAAAAGATTTCAGAGCTTTAAAGGGTTACTCTGGTGGAAATTTTTTTTTTTCAAATCAACTGGTGCCAGAAAGTAAAATAGAATTTTATAAATTACTTCTATTCAATCTTAATCCTTCTAGTACTTATTAGCTACTGTACACCTATAAGCCCACTGAGGGTGCACACATATACCCCCCCCCAAAAAAAATATAAAAGATAATAGATAAACTGAATAAAATATTTTATATGAACTTTATCATTATGAGGATACAATACACAGAATAAGGGCAGAATAAAAATTTACATCAATATATATTAAATTAAATTGGATATATATGGGTCTGTAAATCTATACAGAAAGCAAGCAGCTGCACAAAGAAAAGACTAAAAAGGTGCTAATAGTGACCAAGGGAACATAACACCGGCAAAAAATGCCAAACGGACATCAAGTGTGAACTATAAGGTGCGCAAGTGCAAACAAGTATACCTATATCAACAAAAAAATAATCAAAAGAGGCAGTGCAAAGAAAAACATAAGTGGCAGCAGCAACAATAGCAGCAGGTACATACAAGGCAGGACTCTGTAACTCTGCTCTGAATTTTATTAGCTGCTGTATACTACAGAGGAAGTTGAATTGTTCTTTTCTGTCTGACCACAGTGCTCTCTGCTGACACCTCTGTCCATGACAGGAACTGTCCAGGGCAGGAGAGGTTTGCAATGGGGATTTGCTTCTACTTTGGACAGTTCCTGACACGGACAGAGGTGTCAGTAGAGAGTCCTATGAGAGTCAGACAGAAAAGAACAACTCCAATTACTCTGGAGCACACAGCAGCTGATAAGTAATGGAAGTTTTTGTTTAATAGAAGTGACTTACAAATCTGTTTAACTTTATGGAGCCAGTGGTATGAAAAAAAAAGTTTTCCACCGGAGTACCCCTTTGAAAAGCTCTGTATCATACCTTTATTCTTGCTCACTTAGTGCAATCTCCCAGCAGGAGAAAGTGGGTGTTTCCCAGCAGGCATGACATCACTAAGGCCTGCTGGGGGACCACTTCCACCCTCACATGGTTGCATTGCTGGGATGAATAGAAGACCTCAGGCTCTGTGCATCTTTCAGTGAGTCTTTATCCATGTTTCAGTGAGGCTCTGTGCAGCTGTCAATCAAGCTCAGTGCAGGGAAACACTTAAAGGGATGCGGAATTCCTATCGCCCAAAGCACGGGACATGCAGTTCCTGGCGACGGGCATGTACATTTTTCCAGCCCTTAGCCCGGCTTCCGGGTAAGCAGGGCCGATCCTGTCAAGCACGGCGGTGCTCAGAGGGGAGAATGGAGCGGGCTCCGGACTCTCTCCTGCTCCGTATTCTGCCCCCAGTGGATTTCAGTAGCTGGGGGCCGCCGCTAATAGCAAGCATGCGGCGATCGCCGCTTCTGGCTATTAACCCTTTAGATCGCTGCTGTCAAAGCTGACAGTGGTGTCTAAAGGGACATGTGAATGCTCCCTGGTGGGCTAGTGGGGTGGATCGCCAACCCCTTCCCCCCCCCCCCCCCCGCAGCGTGATCGCGAGGGGGAGATCCACTATAGAGATAGCCAGATGACTTACCTCTGTTCTCTGGTTTCCGTGGCTCTGTCATTGATAGAGCCTGGCTGGACTAGGCTCTATCAATTGACCGCAGAGCACACAGATCAATGGAGTTCAATAGTGATTCCTCCTAAAAGTCTAATAAAGTGTAAAAATAAAAGTTTAAAAGACACACATTAACCCCTTCCATGTTAGTTCAAATCACCCCCTTTTCCTATATAAAAACATGTAAACATAATAAAAATAAACATTTAGTATCGTTGCGTGCAAAATTGTACCAACTATTAAAGTATAACATTATGTATCCCATATGGTAAATGACGTAAATGTAAAAAAAATACCAAACCACAGAATTGCGATTTTTATAATATCCCAGGGACAAAAAAAGGTAAAAAGCGATTAAAAAGTCAGATCAATACCAAAATGTTACCGATACAAAAAAACAGATTGATGCAAAAAATGAGCCCTCATACAGTCTGGTATGCGGAAAAATAAAATAAAAAAAAAGCTACAGGGGTCAAAAAATGGCAATTAAAAAAATTTGAAAAAGTTCAGAATTTGTTTTAAATTAGTAAAACATGATGGAAACTATACAAATCTGGTATTGCTGTAATCAGGCCGCCCTAAAGTATCAAAACAACATGCTGGCTCAACCACAAGGTAAATAGCATAGAAAAGAAAAACACCAAAATTGCAAAATGATCTTTTTCTATTTCAATTTCACTTCACTAATTTTATATACTTTTTTTGGTTCGGAGAATGTTATTGAAAAATTAAAAGGTATCATTCTAGTAGGTAGTTATGGCTATTATGGGGTGAGGAGGAAAAAATGAGTGTAAAAGTGAAAATTGGCCCGGACAAGTGGATCGTCATGAGGGACAAATAGATTTTGCTCAGTTTTAGTCCCATGGACAAGCAGTTTTTTAAAATTAAATTTCCACACCCCTGACTTGCTAAATTTGGTCTCCTGCCAGGCCTGGAGGAGACCAAGCTCGCTGTATTAATTGTGGCGGGGAACAGAACAGAGCCACGTAGTGGCGTTTTTTTTCTATTACACTTTAAACATATTTATATTGATAATTTTAAAAGCAAGTGAACGGAAAAGTGTCTTCTGCCAATTATACAAGGAACACTATATTAAAAGTTTTATTTGGCGACAGATACTCTTTAACCCCTTAAGGACTCAGGGTTTTTCCGTTTTTGCACTTTCGTTTTTTCCTCCTTACCTTTTAAAAATCATAACCCTTTCAATTTTCCACCTAAAAATCCATATTATGGCTTATTTTTTGCGTCGCCAATTCTACTTTGCAGTGACATTAGTCATTTTACCCAAAAATGCACGGCGAAACGGAAAAAAAAATCATTGTGCGACAAAATAAAAATAAAAAACGCCATTTTGTAACTTTTGGGGGCTTCCGTTTCTACGCAGTGCATATTTCGGTAAAAATGACACCTTATCATTATTCTGTAAGTCCATACGGTTAAAATGATACCCTACTTATATAGGTTTGATTTTGTCGCACTTCTGGAAAAAATCATGACTACATGCAGGAAAATGTATACGTTTAAAAATGTAATCTTCTGACCCCTATAACTTTTTTATTTTTCCACGTACAGGGCGGTATGAGGACTCCTTTTTTGCGCCGTGATCTGAATTTTTTATCGGTATATTTGTTTTGATCGGACTTTTTGATCACTTTTTATTAATTTTTTTTAATGGTATAAAAAGTGACCAAAATACGTTTTATTTGGACTTTGGAATTTTTTTGCGCGTACGCCATTGACCGTGCGGTTTAATTAATGATACATTTTTATAGTTTGGACATTTACGCACGTGGCGATTCCACATATGTTTATTTTTTTTTTGTTTTTACACTGTTTTATTTTTTTTATGGGAAAAGGGGGGTGATTCAAACTTTTATTAGGGAAGGGGTTAAATGACCTTTATTAACACTTTTTATTTATTTTTTTGCAGTGTTATAGGTCCCATAGCTTTGACCGCCGCTTCTAAAGGGTTAATACCGCACATCGCCGCGATCGGCGATGTGTGGTATTAGCCGCGGGTCCCGGCCGTTGATGAGCGTCGGGACCGACGCGATATGATGCAGGATCGCGGCGCGATCCCGCTTCATATCGCGGGAGCCGGCGCAGGACGTAAATATACGTCCTGCGTCGTTAAGGGGTTAAAAACCATGTGTAAAAACCATGCTAATTTAAAACCATGCTAAAGTATGATGGCCACCAGCAGTTTTTCTTCCATTCAGCCTGCTCCCTATCTGGCCATCAGAAGGATTGTCTTCTACTTCCATCTATCCCCCTGAAACGCATTGGGACATCTAATATTTGTCTTGCATACCAGTCTAGCAGATTGATAAGTATTCTTTACTTTTCTTTTCTTTTTTTTTTTTTTTAACTCTGATTTTTTTAGTCACCATTGACCAAACTGTAACCGCTCTGCTATAACTGACTTGGTTGGCAGTTGACATCTATCCAGCCATGGCATCATTGCTTTAGCATGATATTGTGAGGATAAAGTGCAGGTTTTTGGTTTTGTTATGACTGTAGGGTGGTAATATCATCATTACTTAAATTGTTATCTGGGGGTAATCACTTGACCCAATATCCTTTACGTACATTATCTGATTTATCTAAAGGTAATTATTTAACTTACCATCCTGCACGCATATACCTTCCTCATTTTTCTTCTAGTGTATACATATTGTTTTCTAGTGTATAAACTTTTTATTTTCTTTTTTTTTTTTTTTTTTGCGCATTGTGGATTTACCCTATATAGGAGAAACTCACTGTTGCATTCTCCTTTTTTTGGCACATTAATATTTTATCCTTTTGTGTCTATTTTTAGGGCCATCTTTCCCTATCCCAATAGTTACTCAGGGCACCCCAGTGAGACAGAGAGCCTCTTTCCTATTTATCCTTTATCATAGGGTGTACAGGAACAGAATAGAACTAGGTTCCAGAGCGGGGCCGCCCTTGTCAGGGCACAAACTCCGCCTAGGGGTAGGTCTCAGAGAGAGAATGTATTAGGGTGACTGTAAGGTAGAAGCCAACCACATCAAATTGGCAAATCACTACCCCCACTAGCTCCTCCCCTCTCTTACCTCTTCCTTTGCCCCACCTTTAGTCAGGTGACTATATTTATGTTTTGTTGTTTTTTCCTGTGTTCAAAATCTAAAATGTAAAATTGGTGGCATCTATATCATCTGGACCGGTTGAGCAAATGTATCTTGTTGTTACATGACTCTTGTCTTTCATTGGTTACTTGTTCCTGGCAGTAGAGTTGTTGTTTTCTGTCTGACCACAGTGCTCTCTGCTGACACCTCTGTCCATGTCAGGAACTGTCCAGAGTAGGAGCAAATCCCCATAGTATGCCTCTCCTGCTCTGGACAGTTCCTGAAATGGACAGAGGTGTCAGCAGAAAGCCATTTTACAACTTCCTGTGTAATATACAGCAGCTGATAAGTACTGGAAGATTTTTTTTTTCAATCCTGGTGCACATTCTGGTGCAGACAGAATTTCTGGAGCACAACCTGACCAAACATGTGGGGTTTACAATTGTAAATCAGGGCCATTGTTGTGAGGAATAAGTGATTTGACCTATAATTACAATTTTTGTGTGGTATGAAGGCTTGAAGTCTTCACGCTGTGTTCACATTTTCCATTTTTCACACATGTTGGCCATGTTTTTGCTTCAATTTTCCAAAAACACACTAAAAATTGACCAGTCTTTACTGTGATGTGCCCAATTGCAGTAAATGGCACAATATTTTCCCACAATTTTGGATAAATCTTAGTAAAAATAGAAAAAAATGGCAAAAGTACAACATTTGAACACTGCTTCAGGAGAGGTATATAACTAGTATATATTCTGATCCCATAGAGATAGCAGCAGTATACAGATAGAGCTGAGTGGGAAAGGGATGGGTCTAGGAGCTGCCAGGAGAATCTGAAAGGTGAAGATGTCGCCCTGTTCACAGGAAGTCAGCTGACCCAAGACGGACCACTTCCTCTGACACATTAAAGATGTACGCCGCTGAAATGGTTTTTTTGTTAATCAACTGGTGCCAGGAAATTAAACAGATTTGTAAATTACTTATATTCAAAGTCTAGTCCTTCCAGCTGCTGTATGCTCCATAGGAAGTTCTTTTCTTTTAACATTTGCTTTCTGTCTGACAACATTGCTCTCTGCTGACACCTCTGTCCATTTTAGGAACTGTCCAGAGTAGGAGCAAATCCCCATAGCTATCCTGCTCTGGACAGTTCCTTACATGGGCAGAGGTGTCAGCATTGTGGTTAGACAGAAAAGAAATTAAAAAAAAAAAAAGAAAAGAACTTCCCGTGGAGCATGCAGCAGCTGATAAGTACTGGAAGGATTAATATTTTTAAAAATAAGTAATTTTCAAATCTGTTTAACTTTCTGGCACCAGTTAATAAAAAAGAAAATAATAAATTACAGTAGAGTACCCCTTTAACCCCTTAAAGGAGTAGTCCAGTGGTGAACAACTTATCCCCTATCCTAAGGATAGGGGATAAGTTTGAGATCGCAGGGGGTCCGACCGCTGGGGGCCCCTGCGATCTCCTGTACGGAGCCCCGACAGCCCGCGGGAAGGGGGGCGTGTCGACCTCTGCGCAAAGCGGCGGCTGACACGCCCCCTCACTACAACTCTATGGCAGAGCCGAAGCGCTCTGCCATAGAGATGTATTGAGGGGGCGTGTCGGCCGCCGATCGTGCGGAGGTTGACACCCGCTATCTTTAAGGACCCAGACAATTTTCAGTGTAGGACCCGGCCATTTTTTGCACATCTGACCACTGTTACTTTATGCATTAATAAATCTGGAATGCTTTTACCTTTCATTCTGATTCCGAGATTGTTTTTTCGTGACATATTCTACTTTATGTTAGTGGTAAAATTTAGTCGATACTTGCATCATTTCTTGGTGAAAAATTCCAAAATTTGATGAAAAAATTGAAACTTTTGCATTTTTCCAACTTTGAAGCTCTCTGCTTTATAAGGAAAATGAATATTCCAAATAAATTATATATTGATTCACATACACAATATGTCTACTTTATGCTGCATCATAAAGTTGACATGTTTTTACTTTTGGAAGACATCAGAGGGCTTCAAAGTATAGCAGCAATTTTCCAGTTCAGTTTTGAAGTGGATTTGAAGGGTCTTCTTATTAGAAATACCCCATAAATGACCCAATTATAAAAACTGCACCCCTCAAAGTATTCAAAATGACATTCAAAAGGTTTGTTAACCCTTTAGGTGTTTCACAGGAATAGCAGCAAATTGAAGGAGAAAATTCAAAATCTTCATTTTTTTTTTTGTAGAGAAATTTCTCCCGAGTAAGGAAATACCTCATATGTGTATGTCAAGGGCTCTGTGGGTTTTGGGGGGCATGTCATATTTAAGAAGCCCCTATGGTGCCAGAACAGCAAAAAAAAAAAAAACACATGGCATATTATTTTGGAAACTACACCCCTCAAGGAAGGTAACAATGGGTACAGTGAGCCTTAACACCCCACATGTTTGACGACTTTTCGTTAAAGTTGGATGTGTACATTCATTTATTTTTTCAACTAAAATGCTGGTTTCCCCCAAATTTTTAATTTTACAAGGGGTAATAGGAGAAAATGCCCCCCTAAATTTGTAACCCCATCTCTTCTGAGTATGGAAATACCCCATGTGTGGACGTCAAGTGCTCTGCTGGCGCACCACAATGCTCAGAATGGAAGGAGTCACATTTGGCTTTTGGAAAATAAATTTTGCTGAAATGGTTTTTGGGGGGCATGTCACATTTAAGAAGCCCCTATGGTACCAGAACAGCAAAAAAAAAAAAAAACACATGGCATACTATTTTGGAAACTTCACCCCTCAAGAAACGTAACAAGTGGTACAGTGAGCCTTAAAGGGGTACTCCGCCCCTAGCATCTTATCCCCTATCCAAAGGATAAGGGATAAGATGTCAGATTGCCGGGGTCCGACTGCTGGGGATCCCCGGGATCTCTGCTGCGTCACCCCGCTATCAATACTGCACAAAGCAAAATCCCTCTGTGCGTAATGACCGGCGATACAGGGGCCGGAGCATCGTGACATCACGGCTCCGCCCCCTCCTGACATCACGGCCCGCCCCCTTAATGTAAGTCTATGGGAGGGCGTGTGATGGCTGCCACGCCCCCTCCCATGGACTTATATTGAGGGGGCGGGCCATGACATCACAATGGGGTGAAGCCGTGACATAACGATGCTCCGGCCCCTGTATTGCCCGTCATTACGCACAGAGCGAGTTTGCTCTGCGCAGTAATGATAACGAGGTGCCGCAGCGAAGATCCCGGGGGTCCCCAGCAGCGGGACCCCGGCAATCTGACATGCTAGGGGCGGAGTACCCCTTTAACACCTCACAGGTGTTTGACGACTTTTTGTTAAAGTTGGATGTGTAAATGAAAAAAAAAAATTTCACTAAAATGCTGGTTTTTCCCCAAATTTTACATTTTTTACAAGGGGTAATAGGAGAAAATGACGCCCAAAATTTGTAACCCCATGGACCCCCCCACATGTGACCCCATTTTGGAAACTACACCCCTCACAGAATGTAATAAGGGGTGCAGTGAGTATTTACACCCCACTGACATTTGACAGATCTTTGGAACAGTGGGCTGTGCAAATGAAAAGTTACATTTTTCATTTTCACGGACCACTGTTCCAAAAGTCTGTCAGACATCTGTGGGGTGTAAATGCTCACTGTACCCCTTATTACATGTCACATGTGGGGCGGGTCCATTGTTCTGGCAATATGGGGGCTTTGAAAACACACGTGGCCTTCAATTTCAGACACATTTTCTCCTCAAAAGCCCAATGGAGAGCACTTTACATTTACACATGGGGTATGTTCTTACTCAGAAGAAATGGGGTTACAAATTTTGGAGGGCTTTTTTTTCCCTATTTTCCTTTGTGAAAATGAGAAAATTTAAGGTAACACCAGCATTTTAGTGAAATTTTTATTTTTTTCATTTTCCCATTCAACTTTAATGAAAATTCATCAAGCACCTGTGGGGTGTTAAGGCTCAGTATTCCCCTTGTTACGTTCCGTGGGGGGTGTAGTTTCCAAAATGGGGTCACATGTGGGTATTTATTTTTTTGCATTTGTCAGAACTGCTGTAAAATCGGCCACCCCTGTGCAAATCACCAATTTAGGCCTCAAATGTACATAGTTCGCTCTCACTCCTGGGCCTTGTTGTGCGTACGCAGAGCATTTTACGCCCACATATGGGGTATTTCCGTACTCAGTAGACATTGCGTTACAAATTTTGGGGGTCTTTTTTTTTCCTTTTACCGCTTGTGAAAATAAAGTATGGGGCAAAACCAGCATGTTAGTGTAAAAATGTTTTTTTACACTAAAAGGCTGGTGTAGCCCCCAACTTTTCCTTTTCATAAGGGGTAAAAGGAGAGAAAGACCCTCAAAATTTGTAGTGCAATTTCTCCCAAGTACGGAAATACCCTTGAAATACGTTTCCTTGAAATACGACAGGGCTCCGAAGTGAGAGAGCGCCATGCGCATTTGGGGACAAAATTAGGGATTGCATAGGGGTGGACATAGGGATATTCTAGGCCAGTGATTCCCAAACAGGGTGCCTCCAGCTGTTGCTAAACTCCCAGCATGCCTGGACAGTCAGTGGCTGTCCAGAAGTGCTGGGAGTTGTTGTTTTGCAACAGCTGGAGGCTCCGTTTTGGAAACACTGCCATACAATACGTTTTTCATTTTTATTGTGGGGGACAGTGTAAGGGGGGTGTATATGTAGTGTTTTACTACAGTTTTTTTGCAAAACTACAACTCCCAGCATATACTGATTGCCGAAGGGCATACTGGGAAATGTAGTTATGCAACAGCTGGAGGTACGCAGCTACAACTCCCAGCATGTTGAGACATCTGGAGGGCTACAGTTTAGAAACCACTGCACAGTGATCTCCAAATTGTAGCCCTCCAGCTGTTGCAAAACTGCAAATCCCAGCATGCCCACAGGGCAAACAGCTGTCTGAGCATACTGGGAGTTGTAGTTTTGCAACATCTGGAGGGCTACAGTTTAGAGACCACTGTATAGTGGTCTCCAAACTGTAGCCCTCCAGATGTTGCTAGGCAACTCACCGGCTTCCGTAGGATCCAGGGAGCCTCATCGCCGTCCTTTTCTGCTGCCGATCGCCGCCCGCTGCCGCCGCCGATGGGTAAGTGGACCTTCATAGCCGGTCCTCGTCGGTTTCCCCATTCTGCCCAGCCTACTGTGGGTGGGCAGAACGGGGAAACCGAAAGTTACCCCCCCCCCCCGCCCCCGATCTACTATTGGTCGTTGCTTCTAGACGACAAATAGCAGGGATAGCACCCCTGCCACTTCACTCCTATCCCTTCAGGGGGATCGTGGGTGTCTTAGACAACCCTGATCCCCCTTATTTTCCGGGTCACTGGAGAACCGTATGACCCGGAATTGCTGCAAATCGCCGGTGTAAATTCACCGGCGATTTGCGGCGATCTCCAACATGGGAGGTCTGATGACACCCCTGGGCATTTGCGCGGGGTGCCTGCTGATCGATATCAGCAGTCACCCCGGTCCGGTCCCTGCCCGGCGCGCGGCAGGGACCAAAATTTCCACTGGCGTACAGGTACATCCTGGGTCCTTAAGTACCAGAGTGTCAGGACTTACCCGTACGCCTTGGTTCCTTAACTGGTTAAACACGGAGTTTCTGTGGATCTGACTTGTGATCACATGACCCAGTTACAGTAATGAAACACATGGATGCCACTGTGCTGGAATGAAAAATGGTGCTGTAGGACTACTGATAGTTTTTGCCCATATCATGCACACTCTAACAAACCTGGAGGGCTCATTTAAGCAGTTTATTTACATTGTGTATTTCTTATTATCTAATCCCAACAGACTTGTGGTTAGACAGATCCCTATAATGCAGTATTACAATTTGCTTCTTCTACATGATTAATATACAGTACTGCGTACACAGAGAACCCATCCCACTATGTAAATCTAGTCATATCAAGTAATATCTATTTGCAAAACTACCCGCCTATGTATACGGTATATTTATTAATCGTATGTGTTAACTGTAAGATGGTGTCCTATATTGGACATTTGCCATATCTAGACCAGTAAAAAAAAAAAGCATTGTAAAATCCCATTCCTGTATAAATGTTATTTTGGTGAAAGGGCCGTTAAAAGCTAGTAGTCTCAGTGTGCATGGATGTATATCCCAACACTTAATTCATCTAGTTTGTGTTTGCAGGTGGTAACAAGCCATAATGGAGCCCCGATTTGATTTTAAATATCGACCAAAAGATTCTGTTGTTTTAAACCAACGTAATGAAGACAAGAAAAGAAAATTCAGAAATTCCCAAAATGTAACAGAAGGTTCCTACGGAGTAAGCATCAGAGTCCAAGGAATTGATGGCCATCCATTTATTGTTCTAAATAATAAAGAAGGGAATGTTTCACGAAATGTTTCTATGCCTGAAACAGATCGATTTTCTCAAAGCATAAGCTCTAAGGACAGTCAAAATAGCCTAAAGGACATTATTGAGGATTTCCCTGAAAACCCATACAAACCAGGCATTAGTACATCAAATAAAGTGAATTTTGTACATTCTGGAAATGGCTCTTTGGAATTTAAGGAGGGATCCCTAAAAACAAGCCTGTTAAATTTTCAAAAACATCCTGAGATTTTGAAACCATATGATCCAAATGAACATTTATTAAACATAGACAGCTATAATAAGGCTCCAAGTATGATACTATCTCCTACAGAAAAAGAAAACAAAAAAGACTATTTGTCTTTCATGTCTATGCATAAAGATTCATCCATAAAAAATGTATCCACAAACTTGGTAGATGGCAAGGACATGTCTGCCAAGCAAGAAAACCAAGAGAAGTCTCCAACAGATAATGCTAGTATTTTAAGCAGTACTAGTGATACTTGTACCTCAGAGTATTTTACTTCTAGTAATGGATCACCATATAGTACAAATTCTACAGCAACTACTGAATCTAAGAAGACCAGACCTGATGTTCTTCAATTCAGAAGACAAGATTCAAGTGGGCCAGTTCTTGAGGGATCTCGATCACGTAGGTCTTCTTGTTCATCAACAACTGCAACCTCATCTCATTCTTTGCAAAAATTTTGGCTAGAAGAACAAGAAGATGCTATCTATGCTGATAATGTAAACCGACATGAAAACAGGAGATATATACCTTTTATACCAGGGACAGGCCGTGACATTGACACTGGGTGTATTCCAGGAGTTGATGAGTTGATTGAGAAGTTTGATTCAAATACTTCTACACAAAGACGTGGCAGATCAGCCAAACGGAATAGGATTAATCCAGAAGACAGAAAAAGGGCAAGAAGTGTTGATAGTGCATTACCTTTTGGTCTTCAAGGCAATGCAGATTATTTGAATGAGTTCAGTAAGAATTTGGGGAAATCTAATGAACATTTGTTGAGGCCATCACAGATCTGTCAACAAAAATCACACACACAAAATTATAAGCTACCCTTCAGGAAACAGAACACTGTGGGAAGCCTTGCCAGTCCATCTGCACCATATGAAAGTGTTCATAGGCAAAATTACAGTTCCCTACAATATCGCAAAGACATACAGAATAACAAAGTTACTACTTTGGATCAAATCGATTCAGCCACACTGCCAAGAGCAAGCAAAAGTAATGGAGATCTTACAAGTATGACCTCTACACTAAAAATACAGAACAGAATTGGTGTCCCATCGGATGAGGGAAATAGGAAGGTGAATGCACACAGTTCAGGTCAACGTGCACAGGTTAGTGCTAATATTTACCATGTAATGGATAATGTATTTGGTTTAAAAAATGAATGTGGAAATACAACCTGGCATGATACATGATGAATTTTTAGAAAATAATACAGTCAACATTAACATACCAAAGAGAGTTTTCTGGGACTTCTACATTGTAGTGGTCCAACTCCAGTCAACCAATTAAAAAAGTTTAAATGTTTATGGTAACACTGTGGCCTCTTGTTTTCCTATCAAGATTAGCCCTGTACATACAATCTGACTCATATGTACTCATGCAGTATGCTCCCACACTGTGGCTTATGTAACATAAATACAAGCTATTATATGTAGCTTCCTTTTTGCTTTTGCTGAGAAGAGCACACGGCATTGGTGTTATGTGACATTGGGGGAGATTTATCAAAACCTGTGCAGAGGAAAAGTTGCCCAGTTGCCCATCCAATCAACTTGCTTCTTTCATTTTCAACAAGGCCTCTGCTAAATGAAAGAAGCAATCTGATTGGTTGCTATGGGCAACTGAGCAACATTTCCTGTGCACAGATTTTGATAAATCTCCCCCAAATGTCTTTTCTTAGCTTGGCATGAAGTGGTCTTCGACTGCTTCTGCAGGAAGAGATGGAGCTTGATGCTGATGGTGAAAACATCCAGCTTACATGCTTTTGGCATTAGGTAGACACACCTGCAGGGACCAAGCACAATTTTATTTTGTCTAGCCTTATTTTATCATTACTTTTTCTTTTATAAAGCCATTTTAATCTGGAATCTGGCCTTCTTGACGTTCAGTATGATTGTTACGACTAAAAAATCTTCCTAGCTGAACAGAAGATGGAATAATAAACAAAGTATATACTGGTTAAAGTAAAAGTTTAATACCTGTATTTCAGAAGGGTATACTTTGGTTTGTTGAATTAGGGAGCAAACAGACCACTAGGACAAGGTGGCTCCTTTCCAGAAGTCAAAGCACGGCCACCTAACTGGCAATAACATGAGCTTCGTGGTGCCCTTTCACAATGAACTTTGATTGACTTGGCTGTTATAGAAATCCTGAGCTACTGCTGTGCTCCAATCATTTTAATAAATGCCTTGTCAATCTCATTAACCACTTTGCTGTAGTTGGTCTATGCGATGACTGTTAGAGGGCAATATGCCAGCCGGGAAGAATAAAAGCCTTGCTAGCCACCTTCTTAAGTATGATAATTATTCGGCCTTTGTGTTATTTTCCTGATGTTTTGAGGTTATTCTACTAGCCTCATTTGTAAAGTATTTATAGGGTTGGGAAAAATTATTTTGTTACTTAAATGACTATTAATTTAGTTAAAAGGATCATCCAGTGTTTTTTTCCTTCTTTTTCTTATTTATCCTATATTCCTTGGCTGCAACTAACCGATCGGTATCCTGTCCTCTGGCCCCAGTTTTCTTCAGCATTTTGGGGCCCGGCATGTCACACTATGCAGAGCTTATCGGCGGACGCAGTTTTGTCCGGCCATAGCCGGTTATACACTGAGTGGCAGTGTGGTGTAACGGGCCCAGCCGTCTTCCTGGTGTCTGGGCCCATTACATCACACTGCCACTAAGTGTATCACTGGCTTAGGCAAGACATTCGAGAAGATCAACGCAGTGTGACATGTTGGCCTCCAGAATTCATAAGAGGACGGGAGCCCAATATCGGTGCACTAGGGGCGCAGCGGGATGTAAGTTAAGGTTTGTTATAGAATAAATAAAAAAATGGGCTGGATAAACCTTTTAAATCAAATAATGGCAAATAAACTTTTACATGAAAATATAAATACTAACATTCTAAGTATTATTGGGTGGTAATGTAGAGTCTCTTGTGTATGCCTATTTTTAGTTGATGTGGCATGCATAGGTTGTCTGCCATTTTTATTCCTATTTCCCCATCTTTCTTAAAGACATTTTATCCCAGATTCAAGGGATAGGGGATAAGATGTCTGATCACGGAGGTCCTGTCGCTGGGGACCCCACAATCTCTTATGCAGACACCCACCTGTGGCAGCTGCACAGAGCGATGTTCGCTCCGTGTCTGAAGGGTCACGATTACAGGGTCAGATGTTCGTGAAGTCACGACTTTGCCCCCTTGTGACGTCATGCCCCCTCAAAGTTTATGGGAGGGGGCTTCTATTTACTCCAAGCACCGCTTTGTTCTGTTTTCATGCACAGGACCCACACCTGGAAGTGCTGGAGTACGTCTTTTTAACCCCTTAATGACCAGCGCAGTACATGCAGTCATGGCCGTAAATGTTCGCACCCCTGAAATTTTTCTAGAGAATTAAGTGTTTCTCACAAAAAAGGATTGCAGTAATACATGTTTTGCTATATACATGTTTATTCCCTTTGTGTGTAATGGAACTAATCCAAAAAGGGAGGAAAAATAGCAAATTGGCCATAATGTCACACCAAACTCCAAAGATGGGCTGGACAAGATTATTGGCACCCTTAACTTAATATTTGGTTGCACACCCTTTGGAAAAAATAACTGAAATCAGTCGCTTCCTATAACCATCAATAAGCTTCTTACACCTCTCAGCCAGAATGTTGGACCACTCTTCCTTTGCAAACTGCTCCAGGTCTCTCTTATTGGAAGGATGCCTTTTCCCAACAGCAATTTTAAGATCTCTCCACAGGTGTTCAATGGGATTTAGATCTGGACTCATTGCTGGCCACTTCAGAACTCTCCAGCACTTTGTTGCCATCCATTTCTGGGTGCTTTTTGATGTATGTATGGGGTTATTTTCCTGCTGGAAGACCCAAGATCTCGGACGCAAACCCAGCTTTCGGACACTGGGCTGTACAGTGCGATCCAAAATCTGTTGGTAATTCTCAGATTTCATGATGCATTGCACACATTCTAGGCACCTAGTGCCAGAGGCAGCAAAAAAAAAAAAAACAACAAAAAACATAATTGAATCTCCACCATATTTTACCGTAGGTACTGTGTTCTTTTCTTTGTAGTCCTCATTCCATTTTCGGTAAACAGTAGAATGATGTGCTTTACCAAAAAGCTCTATCTTGTTCTCATCTGTCCACAAGATGTTTTTCCATAAGGATTTTGGCTCACTCAAGTTCATTTTGGCAAAATTTAGTCTTGCTTTTTTTATGTGTCTGTGTCAGCAGTGGGGTCCTCCTGAGTCTTCTGACATAGTGTTTCATTTAATTTAAATGTTGACGGATAGTTGTCACTGACGCCGATGCTCCCTGAGCCTGCAGGACAGCTTGCATATCTTTGGAACTTGTTTGGGGCTGCTTATCCACCATCCGGACTATCCTACGTTGCCTTTAATCCAATTTTCTCTTCCGTTCATGCCCAGGGAGATTAGCTACAGTGCCATGGGTTGCAAACTTCTTGATTAATGTTGTGCACTGTGGACAAAGGCAAATCTAGATTTCTGGAGATGGACTTGTAACCTTGAGATATTTTTCCACAATTTTGGTTCTTAATTCCTCAGACCGTTCTCTTCTCCTTTTTCTGTTGTCCATGCTTAGTGTGGCACACACAGACACACAATGCAAGGACTAAGTGAACTTTTCTCCTTTTTTATCTGCTTTCAGATGTGATTTTTTTTTTTTATATATTGCCCACACCGGTTATTTGCCCCAGGTGAAACAATCTTATGTTTCCACCATTTTGAAAGGGTGCCAATAATGTTGTCCAGACCATTTTTGGAGTTTGGTGAGACATTGTCTAATTTCCTTTTTTTCCTTCCTTTTTTGGTTTAGTTCCAATACACACAAAGGGAATAAAAATGTGTATAGCAAAACATGTGTTACTGT
This sequence comes from Hyla sarda, assembly GCF_029499605.1. Taxonomy (NCBI): domain Eukaryota; kingdom Metazoa; phylum Chordata; class Amphibia; order Anura; family Hylidae; genus Hyla; species Hyla sarda. Next base: position 151,550,250 of record NC_079192.1, read on the forward strand.
AATCATTTTGTGATAAATACCGTATATACTCGAATATAAGCCGACCCGAATATAAGCAGAGGCCCCTAATTTCACCACAAAAACCCAGGATAAATTATTGACTCGACTATAAGCCTAGGGTGGGAAATACATTAACCCCCCCCATGTCATCATTGACACCCCCGTCATCGTCACCCCCGTCATCGTCACCCCCCCCCCCCCCCCGTCATCATCACTGCCTGTCAATCCCTTTCAGTGGTCTTCAATCTGCGGACCTCCAGATGTTGCAACATGCTGGGAGTTGTAGTTTTGAAACATCTGGAGGTCCGCAGATTGAAGACCACTGCGGCCTTCGTCATCATCCAGACCCCCCTTTGGTTTTCTACTCACCTCCCCTTGGTGGGAAGGAAGGGTGAGCTGGTCCGGGCCATATATGCTGCAGTGATGGGGAGGATTAGTAGTTCCGGGCTGTCCATCTTCACTTGGAGGCCCTCTTCTCCGCTCCGGGCCGGCCCCGTACTAGTGACTTGCCTTGACGACGACGCTCTGGGCCGGCCCCGGACTAGTGACGTTGCCTTGACGACGACGCACAGGGACATCCATGCGCAGCAGATGTCCCTGCGCATGAACGTCCCTGTGCGTCGTCATCAAGGCAACGCCACTAGTCTGGGGCCGTCCTGGAGCAGAGAAGAGGGCCTCCCGGTGAAGATGGACAGCCCGGAACGACTTACCCTCCCCACTGGACAGTCCCTGCAGCATAGATGACCCGGACCAGCTCACCCTTCCTTCCCACCGAGGGGAGGTGAGTAGAAAACTAAAGGGGGGTCTGGATGATGACGAAGGCCGCAGTGATCTTCAACCTGCGGACCTCCAGATGTTTCAAAACTACAACTCCCTCCATGCTGGGAGTTGTAGTTTTGCAACATCTTGAGGTCCGCAGGTTGAAGACCACTGATGAAGGGATTGACAGGCGGTGATGATGAAAGGGGGGATGATGACGAGGGGGATGATGACGGGGGTCTGGATGATGACATGGGGATGATGTATCTCCCATCCTAGGCTTATAGTCGAGTCAATAACTTTTCCTGGGTTTTTGAGGTGAAATTATACTTGAGTATATATGGTACCAGGGAAATAACAGGTAGTAAGTGAGATGCCTGAGTAATCAAGTGCACATATATCGCTTGTACAATACTCAGCTGTCAGTCAATGCGTATACTAGAAAAATCTCCTGGGTAAATCCCAAAAGGCCCTTTATCTGGCTCCTACAAAACAATATGGAACAATGACAGGACAGGACCAGAATATGTGAAAGACCGTGCCCAGCCCCACCCCACAACGCCAGTATTGAGGGGGAATATTTGGGTTCAGTTTGTTAAGCAGTGCAGGAGTGTGATACTTAGTTATATTTTAATAGTTCCGACATTTATGCATGCGGTGATACCAAATATGATTATGATTATTTACATAATTTTATTTGGAAATGGGGGGGGGGGTGATTCAAACTATTATTAGGGAAGGGGTAAATTCACATTTATTAATAATTATATGTATGTGTATATATTTTAACACATTATTATAAAAAAAAATTTTTTGTCCCCATTAGATTGCATACAGTGATCAATGCTCTGCCATAGCACAGCATTGATAATTGTTATCAGTGCTCCTTTACTTCTGCCTGTCGTAGCTGGCTGCAGTATAGGAGAGACTATCAGACAACACGGAGCACAGTAAGGGACCTCTGGCCATCCTCTCAGCTGATCGAATCACAGCGATTTCAACCCAGTGAATCCCGATTAGCATCCTTGAGCTAAACTGCAGTTAATTTCAGGACTTTTAGATGCCGCAGTCAACTTTGATTAAGACATCTTAAGGGTTATTGCCAGACATCACCACGATAGGTGATGTTCGTCATTAGCCACAGGTCCCTGTTAGGATGCACGGCCAGCTGCTGAGTATGCCGCATAGTTCAGTAGCATGCACAGGAAAGCTCTGTGATACCTACTGGTGGGAGTCTCGCCGGCAGATATCGGATTAGGTATCGGGGACATTTGCACTAGTAAAAGTACTAGTGGAAATGCCCAATATCGGTACCGGTATCAGAATATCCCTAGTCTGAGCTATCATGAGAGATGTAATAGATAATGATGTAATCATGTAGATCAGAAGTCAGTAACACATGGCAGAATTTCTACACATTAGTGCATGCAGTTTTCTGGTTTTCACAGTAATGAAATATATGTGTACAGTTTACCTGTCATTTAAGACATGACACTGCGTGAATACTGGTGGGGAGTAAGCATTATATGGGGGGGGAAAACAGAGTGCTTTCTTAATCCCTTGGCAACCCATGATAGTTCCAATCCATCAAAGTGCTGCTTAAGGTGTATGAAGTGGGCTCCTGACTCGAGCTTGCTTCATACTCGACAACTCACACCTTCAATAGCTAATAGCCGACATACATAATCTCTGCGGACAGTTATTAACACTTTAAATGCCGCTCTCAAAGTTACCAATGGCTTTTAAATGCATGTTAGAGGTATCGTTAGTTGTGCAGTAAATTGGATCTCCTGGCCGTGACAGTATTGTGGTCAGGAAATCCATTATCCCTCCAGCCTGAGGGCTTACCTGAGCCATTGTGGCTGCCAATGTGCTCCTATTGATGGCTTCTCTGTAGCAGGTTCTACAAGTAGAGCACAGGTTTCATTGATCAATGCAGTCCCTAAAGGGGCTTAAAATCCCCCCCCCCCCCCACACACAAAAAAAGTGCAAACTCCTTCCATAATAAAATTTTAAATCACCCCTTTTTACCATTTTTCTAATGAAAAGTATAAAAAGAAAAACCATAACCATCAACACCAAAATTGTGCCAACAAAAACTACAAATCACTGCAAAAAGTGAGACTATTTTGCTGAAGAAAAAAAAATTATAGGGGTCAGAAAATGGTAATTGTAGAATAAAAATAAATTTCTAAAGTAGTAAAGTAATTAGTAGAAGTAGTAAAACATGACAAACTATACAAATTACGGTAGGTATTGTTGTAATCGTACCGGCCTAAAAAAATCAAGATAACATGTCTGCTTGACCCCACAGTGAATGGCATAAAAAAAAAAAAAAAAAAAAACCTAAATTGGCCTTTTTTTTTTTTTTTTTTTTTTTACCTCACAAATAATTTTTTGCGGGGGTTTTGAAGTATGTTATGGAAAAATAGAGGAAGTTATTACAAAGTACAATTGGTCCCACAAACATCAAACGTTCATATGGGTGTATAGATGAATAAATAAGAGTTATGGCTATGAAAAGGCAAGGAGAAAAAAAAATTATAAAGTCAGACATCGAAAATTCGCCCAATCCGGTACTACCGTGGAAAACTTTTTTTTTTTTTTTTTAAATCAACTGGTGCCAGAAAGTTAAACAGATTTGTAAATTATTTTAAAAATCTTAATCCTTCCAGTACTTATTAGCTGCTGAATACTACAGACGAAATGGTTTTCTTTTTGGAACACAGTGCTCTCTGCTGACATCATGACCACACTGCTCTCTGCTGACATCTCTGTCCATTTTAGCAACTTTCCAGAACAGCATATGTTTGCTATGGGGATTTTCTCCTACTCTGGACAGTTCTTAAAATGGACAGAGATGTCAGCAGGGAGCACTGTGCTCATGATTTCAGCAGAGAGCTCTGTGTTCCAAAAAGAAAATAATTTCCTCTGTAGTATTCAGCAGCTAATAAGTACTGGAAGGATTAAGATTTTTTTTAATAGAAGTAATTTACTTACTGTTTAACTTTCTGGCACCAGTTGATCATAATAAAAAACGTTTTCCACGGGAGTACCCCTTTGAGGGGTCAAACTGTTAAAGGAGAATTCTGTAGTTTATTCATTTTTTTTTCATTTTAATAGCAAAAAGCTAATTTTATATTGTGCACGGTGATACAGTTTGCTCATATAATAAAGGATGTCCTATGCCTTACATTTATTGTTTATTTTGGCAGATATTGTAGTGGTTTAAAATTTTAATTTACAGTTGTGCCAGATTTGTACAATACATTGTAAGATTTGTCTTCTCACTCAGAAATTGTTATAAAAAAGACATACGGTAGTAACTTTCTTCCAAAAACAGGGCCATACCTGTCCTCAGGTTGTGTGTAGTATAACAACTCTGGTCCATTCACTTAAATAGAGCTAAGTTGCAATACTATACACCAGGGTTTCCCAACCTAGTCCTCAAGGCACACCAACAGTCCAGGATTTTAATTTTTCCCTGTTCTATTCCAATGGAGTAACTGAAAAAACCCGGAATGTTGGTGTGCCTTGAGGACTGGGTTGGGAAACACTGATATACACAACCTGAGAACTAAAATGGGGCTATAGCTTGAAGAGAGCACCTAAAGGTTTCTAAACTTGTGCAGAGTAAGTTTGACCAGTCTCCTATAGTAACCAATTAAATTGGTTCTTTCACTTTTAACAAATTATGGGTAACTTGTCAACTCTTCCTCTGTACCTGTTTCAATTAAATCTCCCCTAATAATACTACCAGTGCAGGTATCTGAAGGATAAAGTCAGGGCCGGTTTTAGACTGTGTGGCCATGGGCAAAAATTTTAAATGGGGCCTCCAGATTGCGTGACCAAAGATCACCATGTTGCGCTCCCTGAATTATGCTACATCTCAGCTAATGTAAGTAAATGAGATTGCACTGCAAACCACAAATGGCTGTGACTACAACATGGCAAACGTAATAATTCCATCCAGGATGTATTTGTGGCTGGGGTAATTTTGGTTCGCAATGTTACCCTATTTAGTGCAAATCAGCTCAGCTCCCCCCTCTGCAAGAACAAAGTGCACAGACAGCTGTGGAGTAACAGCAACTTGTAATGACACATGTAGAGAAATCCAGCGCAAATCAGTTCTTGCTTTTTAGGTGGTTTATTAAATGCTTAAAACAGCATAATAAAAAGTGTGGTCACTGAAAACCATACATTTTATAATGCAGTTATCAGCATTTAACCTCTTAAGGATGCAGGGCGTACCCCTTGTCATAGCGGGTCAGTCCCAGTAGCTAAGGAAAGCCGGGACCCTGGGCTAATGGTGTGCAGCACCGATTGTTGTGCCGCATGCTATTAACCCTTTAGACGCAACATTCAAAGTTGATCACCGCATGTAAAGTAACAAAAATTACACTCCCGGCAACTCAGCCGGGCTGATCGGGACCATTGCAGTGAAATCGCGATGTTCCGATCATCTAGAACGCAAGTGGAAGGTCGGTTACCTGCCTCCGGTGCGTCCGATTGGCGATTAATTGCTCCAAGCCTGAAATCCAGGCTTGAGCAATCGACCACCGATAACACTGATCCAGGGGTGTGGAAATTAAAAAAAAAACTACTTGTCCAAGGGACTAAAGCGGAACACAATCTACTTGTCCCTCAAGAAAATCCACTTGTCCTGGTAGATAAAAGAATTTCAACCAAAATAGTACGATCCCCCCCCCCCCCCCCACTAGACCACCAGGGATGGTTATAAGATCCCTTTAGACACTACTGTCAACTTAGACAGAGGTGATCTAATGGTTTAATAGCGGCCACGGCGATCGCAGTATGCCGGGCTATTAGCGGCGGGAGAGCTGTAGCTAGATCCTTTTGTGCCCGAGGCAAGCCCAGAAAAGTCTAGATGTAACTTTTTGATCTCCTTATAAAACATTTCTCATATGAAGTGACCAAAAATTAATAATTCTGGACTATTTTTTACATTTACACCGTTCACCGTACGGTTTAATTAACATTATATTTTAATAGCCTGGACATTTCCACATGTAGCGATACCACTTATGTTTATTTTTGTACATTATTTTTATTTAAAGAAAATTGGAAACTTTTATTAGGAAAGGGGCTTATTCACATATAGACGCACTTTTTAAAATATTTTAATCACTATTTTTCAGTCTTCATAGGGACTTGTGTTACTGAGGGGTGTTCTGCTTCTCCAGTTTATATGGTGCATTTTGTGTCAGAAAATGCTGGAAGTTGCATTTAGTTACTAGATAACTACAACTCTCAGCATGCCCTGATACAGCCTATGGTTGTGTGGGTGTTGCAGCATGTTGCACTGTATAGTAGTACAGTTAAGGTTATTGTGTAACATGCTGGGAGTTGTAGTTTTGGTTCGGGTCAGCTGCAGAGCCATAGGCTGTGTCAGGGAATACTGGGAATTGCAGTTAGTAACTACAACTCCCAGCATGCCCTGATACAGCCTATGGCTCTGCAGCTGACCCGAACCAAAACTACAACTCCCAGCATGTTGCACTTTATAGTTCTACAGTTCAGGTTATGGTGCAACATGCTGGAAGTTGTAGTTTTGGTTCGGGCGTGTTTGCGTGCATCCGTGGGGCTCTTGGTCGGCGGGCAAGTATGAAGGGTGGGATTCTGGTGGTGCAATTTAGTGCGGGTGGCCAGAAGCCACTAAAAATAAATCAAATTAGATAGCACAACTGGCGCCCCCATCCCCCCCCCCCCCCCCCCGAGACACGGGCCCTTGGACACTGCCCTAATGCCCGACGTACCAGTCAGCCCCTATACACAACATACATACATACATACATACATACACATGTCATACATGCACCAGCCACTGTCCCCATATCATACATACACACATACCCCCGCCACTGCCCCCCCACATCATACATTACATACACACATCACAGATACATCATACACACATACACTCACACCATACATAAACAAACATCATACATACACCCACCGCTGCCACTCATCATACATTACATACACATCACACACAGACATCATACACACATCACATATACACTCACACCATACATATGCACACATCATACATACACCCGCCGCTGCCCCCCCAATCATACATTACATACCCATCACACACAGACAGACATCATACACACATTATACATTACATACACATCACACATCCACTCACACCATACATAGACAACCACCCTTCCTGCCGCTGCCACCCGTATTCTCGGTCTCCTCACCTGAGCCGCCATGACTGGACATCAGAGCTGTAGTCACACTGGCCGGTGTGAGGTGAGATTTCCGTCCTCTCCCTCACCCCCCCTGCTCTGTGTTTTCCCCGTGCAAACTAGCAACCTCCCCGTGGTGGATTAGGTCCTGTGGAGACAGAGCAGGGGGAGGGGGAGGGATAGAGCTGTGTGCGGGGGATGGAGCTGTGTACCGAGCTGTCTACATCCTTTCTCTCCCTCTGCTGTGTCTTCTGAGCTGCGTCCTCCATCCTCCGGGAGGGGAGATAAGGGGGCGTGGCTTAATTATGTAACGCAAACATGCGACCTCGGGCTCTGCGGTCAGCTGGGGGCCACCGCCCCCCCCCCCCCATACACTCTGAGTGCCGGTGTGAGGAGACTTGCATCCGCTCCTGCACCTCACACCGGCATTAAAGAAAAATAAGGGGGAAGTCGGTCTGTCCCTGCTTGCCCGATACAGGGCTAAATTTATGAACAATTCACCTGCCCGGCGCCCAATACTACTTGTCCCGGGCGTCGGGCGATAGGATTTCCACATCCCTGCTGATCATTGCCATGTTAATGCTTGGCAGTGATCTGTGTAGATGATTGTGTGCAGTATTATAGCCCCTAGAGGGGGCTATAACATTGCAAAAAAAAAAAATTTGTGTAGAAAACGTTAATAAAGATAATTTAACCCCCTTCCCTAATAAAAGTAATAATCACCCCCCTTATTCTCATTTAAAAAAAAAATTGCAAATAAAAATAAACGTGTGGTATCTCCAAGTGCGGAAATGTCCGAACAATAAAAATATATCATTAATTAAACTGCACGGTCAATGGCGTATGCACCAAAAAATTCCAAAGTCCAAAATAGCGTATTTTTGGTCACTTTTTATATCATGAAAAAATGAATAAAAAGCAATCAAAAAGTCCGATCAATACTAAAATGGTACCGCTAAAAACTTCAGAACACGGCGCATACTGCCCCGTACGCGGAAACATGGAGGGGGCATGTCGGCCACCGTGCCGTGCTGGGGTCGGCACGCTCCCTTCCAGCAGACTGCCAGGGCCCTGTTCAGGAGATCATGGGGTCCGGCTGCTGGGACCCCCCGCAATCGTTAACTTTGGATAAGGGGATAAGTTATGTTTCACTACAGAACGCTTTTAATAAACCACCTAAAGGTTTGTGCTGGATCTCTCTGTGTGACCACATTTACTTAAAGGGGTTCTCCGGTGCTTAGACATCTTATCCCCTATCCTAAGGATAGGGGATAAGATGCCTGATCGCGGGAGTCCCGCCGCTGGGGACCCCCTGGATCTTGCACGCGGCACCCCGTTTTTAATCAGTCCCCGGAGCGCCCCGTGTGACGTCATGCTCTGCCCCTCAATGCAAGCCTACGGGAGGGGGCGTGTGGTCGCCGGTAATCAGACCCGGAGCGAACACGCTCCGTGGACTGATTACAAACTGGGTGCCGCATGCAAGATCCTGGGGTTCCCCAGCTGCGGGACTCTCGCAATCAGGCATCTTATCCCCTATCCTTTGGATAGAGGATAAGATGTCTAAGCACTGGAGTACCCCTTTAATTAGCTGAGATTCAGCATGATTCAGGTGGAAAAAATGGCGATCTTTGACTGTGCTACCCATTTTTGTCATGTAGCCCTAGCCTAATAGTGTGACCTTATGTTCTTCATACAGTCAGTCGCCACACACACTAATACAGTGATCTTTTCATTGCTGCCTATCGGTAATAGCGCTTACATATACTATAACAGTGATCTTCTCAGTGCTGCCTGTCAGTAATAGCACCCACATATACTGTAACAGTGATCTTCTTAGTGCTATCAGTAATAGTGCCCACATATAACAGTGATCTTCTCAGTGCTGCCTGTCAGTAAAAGCACTAATGTTATTCTTCACACAGTAATAGTTCTCCTCTTAATGCCCCACATCTTTGTGCCTCCTACTGTGTAATAATGTCCACCTTTTGTGCTCCAGATCATTTTGCACCATAATCTGTACTACAGATCATGGTGCAAAATATTAGCCCTCAAGCAGCCCCATATATGAAAATAATTGAAATTTATAGGAGGACAGTCTTTTTCATTTATAGCAGTACAATGCTAGAAAAGCATATAACATGGGTATCATTTAAATCATATTGACCCACAGAATAAACAGAACTTGTCAGTTTTACTGTAAAGTGCACTTTGTAAAAACCACACAAATAACTCAAAAAAGGCTAAAACGGTCTAAAGAGGCGCTGCTTTTGGAGGTCACAAATCTGAGAGACTCAGGCCAGCACAGGACAAGAAATTTTTATTTGCAAAAAGGACAACGCGTTTCAGCACAGAGTGCCTTCCTCAGGTCCAAACGTATACAGCACTCTTCAATTACTGATTGACTGGGAGCGGGATACCTGGGGGCACGGTGCGGGGTCAGCATCTCTTACACCCATCAGTAATTGAAGAGTGCTGTATACATTTGGACCTGGGGAAGGCCCTCTATGTGCTGAAACGCATTGTCCTTTTTGCAATTAAAAATTTCTTGTCCTGTGCTGGCCTGAGTTTCTCCGTTTTGTGACCTCCAAAAGCAGCACCTCTTTAGACCGTTTTTGCCTTTTTTAGTTATTCGTGTCGTTTAACTGTCTCTTCCGCCAAGAGTCCAGTCCTGGTCAGAGTGCAGCAGCCTCCTATTACCTCTATCCACCAACTCTCAACAGAGATTTGCGCCAACAAGTGAGTAAAATCACCTAGGTGTGGTGGAGGGACCTACAGAGTCTTTTTCTTCTTACAAAGGGATAGCCCCCTTTCTCTCGCTTTTTATCCTCCATTTCTGTGTAAAAATTAAAATCCTCCAAAATTTTCAAAATTGCATTTTCTTTTCAATTTCCCCACAAAATAATAATAATGGTTGCACCATACCTTTTTTTTTATAGTAAAATGAAAAGTGTCATTACAAAGTACAATCGGTGGTGCAAAAAACAACAAGCTCAAATGGGTCTGTGGATGGAAAAATTTGAGTAATGGCAAAAATATAAATTAGCTGTGTCAACAAGGGGTTAAAATCTTAAATCACTCCCCACAATATATGTTACTGGTTCCACAGTCACTAGGCTGCAATATATGTGCTGAAATTGAATATTTTAACCCCCCCCCCCTCTCCTTCCATACTTTCCCCTATTACCTTCTCCTTTCTTTATCCATTGCACAGAGCCCAAACACGGCACACACAGACTTACAATGTAACTGCAAAGACCTGGGATGACCTAATCGGGAAAGTCCTAGCCTATAGGATTCATCGCAGGTCCTATCTATGGGCTTCTGAATCCTGGACAGATTTTAGGGCTATACTCGGCTTACTCGCACTACTGTATTTTGCAGTGATTTGCTAAAAATGTTGCAAAATGCAATATTGTTAGTATAGACCTAAAGCTTTTCAGGGGGCTTTTGGATGGGGGCCCTGGGCAACTGCCCAGGTTGCCCCCCTCCTAACGTCAGCCCTGGATGAAGTTATGGCATAATTAGGTATTATATTTTTGGCTCATACTGATGTTACATTACTTGGGATTGAATGGGATTGAATTATTTAATGTAAGAAAGTCGTGTACTGAGCACAAATAAAATGCAGATTTGCACTTGTAGTTCTATGTAGATAAATCAGTCATGGTGTTTTTCCTATTGATGTTGATATGGCAAGGATGACAAATCGTGGTCTTGTCAGACTGTATTACTAATCCCTACTCCACCCATTTGTCTATCTGATGAAAATATATGTACATAGTAGGGTGGAGAATGTAAATGAAGACCTTTCCTGAGTCCTCTGTTCCTCCCTTTAGAAAGAATGCACCCTCTTTCAATCATTTGTTCAGCTGTTGAATGGTTAAATATATCATGTAATGCTTTGTTCTAAATGTGTTACTACAAAGATAAAGTCATAACCATAAGAATTTGTTCCTGTGGTGAAGCCAGGAGTGCTAAACTAATGGAAACAGCCTTGAAATGGCTTCTGAACTGCAGGGTTCCATATATCTCTCCAATATATGGTTTATGTCACTTAAATGTCACTTTCCTTCTGCACAACACTTTTTTGTTCTTATTACTAAATAAATACAGTGCTTGTATACGCATTTGGTGACTTTGAAAGAAATGGCCAAACTTATGTCATCATTATTGGTTATACAAGATATAAAGGGTACCCTCTGACATTACCATAAAAGAGAACCTGTCAGGTCATTGGGGTCAGAACCTGTTCTCCTTAGCTCTTTGTGTTCCCACAGGGAGCTAATAGCAACTTTGAATGGGTCCCCATAACCCATTATCCAGGCAAAGGGGAGGGGATTCTGCAGCTTTAGGTCACTCTCTCCTCACCACCCTTTCACCCTGACAGACTTGATTTACAGCCTGAGTGCAGGGCTTTTCTATACACCCAGGCTGTCAATCAAGTATAATGTGAGAGGGGGGTGTGGTGAGCGTAATTGGAAGTCACCAGGTCTCCTCCCCTGTGACTTGATGACTAGTCACATGAAGCCCATAGAAAGTTTTTTTATTTATCTATTTTTTTAATTTTTTTATAGCTTTCTGGGGGAATGCTGAGGATAACAGTGTTGGAACACTTTTCTCCTCACCTATTAGGGCCTGGATCCCTTCCATGAGGACCTGGCAGGTTCATTTTAAAGGGATTATCCAGCAGTTTGAAAAACAGAACTAATTTCTTTAAAAAATTGAGCTAAGTTGTAATACCACACACAACCTCTGGAATGTTGTGGTGCTGTTTTTGGAACTAATTCTCTGTTTTTCTGTTGCTGGATGACTCCTTCCTCAGGTTGGGCCATCAGTATTAGATTAGCTGGGATCTGACATCAAACACCCTTGCTGATCAAATGGTTAAAAGGGCCAAATCACACGTGGGTACTGCTGCCGCTTCTGTGTTTACAAGTGATTCTATTTGCAATTGGCGTACTACATAATATTGATAGCATATCATGAAGATGAGTCATCAATTTTTAAAGCTTAGATAGCACCTTTTAAGGTTGCCTATTGCCAATTTTTTTTTTTTTTTGGGCAGAAAAAAGGTAATAAATTCATTAAATATTTGTGACCATCTTAATGGCAAATTATTTACACATGTAATAAGAAAGCCAGTCATGGCTGACAGCTGTTCTTTCTGGCTTCCCAATAAGCAAGCACACTCTTAGATTTCATTTTTAGGGCAATGTCACTTAATTATACTTATTAACAATGAAATTGCAACACCAAGAAGGAAAAGTTGTGAAATTATGGAAATCATAGGATCGATAGACATGTTAATGATATGTAAATGATAAAAATAGAAACAAAATATTTAATACATCTTGATTTATGCCACATTAAGTATGAGCACTACGCACAGAAATACACACACTTATACGCCTTGGCATGCTATCATGCTATGAGATTATTAATGGTTGTCTGAGCTATGTTCTGCTATGCTGAATGCAAGATCCACCGCTGGAAGCTTCCTTTGCAGTTGCTGACCAATGACATGCCGGATGTGTTAATGGGAGACAAGTCTGAAGATACTGCAGGCGGTTGGAGCACATTTAGGCTATGCAGGCTGCTCATGGTAGCAGGAGCAACATGCAGCCTGGTGTTGCTGTGTTTAAAAAACTGCTCTTGGGACACTGAGGAAATTTGACCGTACCTCTGGTCCCACAACCAAATCACTATAACGACGAGCTGTTGGTATACCTGGAATGAGAGGCCCAGCTACTATACATTATGTATTCCTATGCTATAATACCTGTATTAGGACAGGTGTGATCTTCTCTCATGAATGCCTTTTCATGTCATTGCCCACATGGTCTATTTACCAAACTCAGGCTATCATTGCGTCTGAGACAAAAGGGAGACTCTTTCTTCAAGAGGATAGACCTTTATTGCTGTCTTACTCTGCACCATGATAGTCTTTGAGAGCTGTGGCAAGAGGCTAATGGAACATCTGTAGCTGGGCATCTGACTCCTAGCCCAATGTCTTGTAAGAGCCTTCTAATGGTTTGTGTAGACACTGTTTGATTCCCTTGGCTTGATATGTAATGTCCACTGGATTACTACATACCATTCTTCTAATTTTACTATATGCCCATGCAAATATTCACCTCCTTTTTGCTGTCATTACAGATAGTTGTTGGTCTCCCAACCACAGTGATAAAACAGTGATAAAATCTTTGCCAATGTGCTAGTGATGTGCTGGAATGATAAACCAAGGTGTCTCAGTTTTAAGGATTATGTCACTCTGTGGGATGATAACTGACACCCAGATGAACAGGAGGCATGATGTGACTGTACTGACTTAAACCGATTTCTGAGGTTTCATGTGGCTGAATAAATTAGCCTTTTAAATCTTTAAGCTTCTCACACATGCCGCAGTTTGGAGCTAGGGGCTGCAATTTCAATGTTGATGTTATTTATTTATAAAAGATGGAGTCTGCCATCCAGATAAAAACTAAGCAGTAAGTATTACCAGGATGGGATAGTCCATTTAATTTGACAGTACCCAGCCTAATAACACCACCTCAATTAAGACCTGAGGGTACCTGGCTCTTCTTCTCGTGGCATTGGGTACCTGGGTAATAATGGCAGAGGGGGGATGTTAGGGCTTGCTGTTTTATGGACTAACACTTTGCACTTGCTTAATAATGTATGCAATCTATTAGACTGCTTCACTACGAAGTCTAGAATAAGTTTAAAAAAAAAAGCACATGACAGTAAAAAAAATTAGAATAAAAACACAAAATGTCCCTTATTAACCATTTGTGTTAAATTTATAAATTAAAATAATTTTTTTTTAAACTATACGCTGCTAGTCTGACAGTTCTCATATCCATTGTAGTCCTAAACAATCCTGCAAATTTGTCAGAAGAGTTTTAATACCAAAATGCCAATGGCAGCCTCCTGGTTGTGATATATATGTGTGTGTGTGTGTATATATATATATATATATATATATATATATATATATATATTACACACACAAATAGAGACTTAAAAATGGTGATGAGAGATCACCGAAACTTTGTTTGCTACCTCATGGGATAAAAAGCACACGTTTGTTTCACGCAATCTGGTGTGCTGCATATATATCTACTTTATATAAACAAATGGATAGATATATCTATTACTTGTTTATTTTTTTGCGTCGCTACATTTTGCTTAGGCATACCTTTTTACTGATATCCCGATCTAAGGTGTAATGCTGGCTTATTTTTGTGTGTTGATTTCAATACCTAGAACAGAATGTTCGAAACTCAACTTGCCCAACTCTTCTTTACCCCATTGTCTGCTTTTGGGGAGACCGTTGGGCTGCCCCACTGTAAGTTTTTGTTGGCCATTTTTTTGCCTCTGACATCCTAAAGTTATGAAGAAATGGCACTCTTTATTTAAATGTATTTAATGCATTTAAAGGGGTAATTCTGGCATTAACCACTTCCCGCAGAATACCTTATATAAACGTCGGGTTATGCAGCTAGTTCACGCATCCTACCATTTATATAAAGCATTCAGTTAATCCGGCGATGCGCGGCATCGCATGGGTTAACTGGCAGAAGTCCCACTGTTACTGGCAGGAGACAACTTCTGCCTGACATCCCAGGACCATCTGTGATTGGTCCTGGTCAGCGATCACAGTGTATCAGCTTCTTTGTTACAGTAATACCGGCTCTGATGCTCTCACTTCTGTCTGAGTAGCGGTCGGAGCCAGAGTTGGTGTAGCAGAAGAAAGATACTGTAGAAAAAGCTTTTATAAAAGATAAGAAAAAGTAAAAAAAAAAAAGTTATAAAACAGTGCCCAGCAGTGCCCCTTACCGCAGCTGCTGTTCTCCCAGTCTGAAGTCTGCAGCCTGTGTCTGCAGTGAAGATTCTTGTCACTGTCACTGAATACAACAGTGACAGTACAGTGCCCAGCAGTGTCCTTGCAGTGACCCTTACCCTGCTGCTGTCCTCCCTGTCTGACGTCTGCAGCCTGTGTGATCTGACAGACTGCAGTGAAGAGCCTTGTGATTATAACAGTGACAATACAGTGCCCAGAAGTGTCACAGTGCCCCTTACCCTGCTGCTAATTCTTTCATTCATTTATTCATTCACCAGCTGCTGTAACCTGTGATAGTGAACAGGCTACAGTGAAGAAATCTATGTCGGTCACTGACCATAACAGTGACAGTGAAGAACAAATAATAAAAATTACTGACTGTGCCCCTGAAGTGTCTGTCACCCTTTTATTTCAGTTTTTCCATAAGTTACAAAAAAAAAAAAAAAAAAAAAAAAATATATATATATATATATATAATATTTTTTTTTTTTTTATATACTGGTCCCACCGTAAGCTTAGTTCTAGGGATTCAGGACAACGGTGACAGTTTGCCACTGTTTTCTTGTTTGTAGCGCAGTTCCATTTTGGTTGTTTGTTTCCAGATATTTGATACAGTGGACTGTGCAAATGAAAAATTTTATTTTTCATTTTCACAGACCACTGTTCCAAAAATCTGTCATACGCCAGTGGGGTGTAAATTCTCACTGCACCCCTTATTACATTCCTTGAGGGGTGTAGTTTCCAAAATGGGGTCACATATGGATATTTATTGTTTTGCGTTGGTCAGAACTGCTGTAATAATCAGCCACCCCTGTGCAAATCACCTAAAATGTACATGGTGCACTCTCCCTTCTGGGCCTTGTTGTGCGCCCCCAGAGCACTTTGCGCCCACATATGGGGTATCTCCGTACTCAGGAGAAATTGCATTACAAATTTTGAGGGCCTTTTTTCCCTTTTACCTCTTGTGAAAATGAAATGTATGGGGCAACACCAGCATGTCAGTGTAAAAACTTTTTTTTTACACTAACATGCTGGTGTAGACCCCAACTTCACCTTTTCATAAGGGGTTAAAGAAGAAAAAGCCCCGCAAAATTTGTAAGGCAATTTCTCCTGAGTACGGCGATACCCCATATGTGACCCTAAACTGTTGCCTTGAAATACGACAGGGCTCCAAAGTGAGAGAGCGCCATGCGCATTTGAGGCCTAAATTAGGGATTTGCATAGGGGTGGACATAGGGGTATTCTATGCCAATGATTCCAAAACAGGGTGCCTCCAGCTGTTGCAAAACTCCCAGCATGCCTGGACAGTCAATGGCTGTCCGGCAATACTGGGAGTTATTATTTTTCAACAGCTGGAGGCTCCGTTTTGGAAACAGTAGCGTACCAGACGTTTTTCATTTTTTGGGGGGAGGGGGGCTGTGTAGGGGTATGTGTATATGTAGTGTTTTTTACTTTTTATTTTAGGTTAGTGTTAGTGTTAGTGTTAGTGTTAGTGTTAGTGTAGTGTAGTGTAGTGTAGTGTTTTTAGGGTACAGTCACATGGGCAGAGGTTCACAGCAAGTTTGCCGCTGGAAGTTTGAGCTGCAGCGCAAAATTTGCGCCATCTCAAACTTGCATCACTCACTGTAAACCTCCGCCCATGTGAGTGTACCCTGTACATTCACATTGGGGGGAGGGGGCAAACATCCAGCTGTTGCAAACTCCGAACATGCCCTTTGGCTGTCCGTGCATGCTGGGAGTTGTAGTTTTGCAACAGCTGGAGGCACACTGGTTTGGAAACACTAAGTTAAGTAATAAAATTTCAAGTGTTTTGCAACCAAACTTAGTGTTTCCAAACCAGTGTGCCTCCAGCTGTTGCAAAACTACAACTCCCAGCATGCATGGTCTGTCAGTGCATGCTGGGAGTTATAGTTTTGCAACAATTGCAACAGCTGGAGGCACTGAGGTAGGAAACGGACAATGTTTCCCAACTAGTGTGCCTCCAGTTGTTGCAAAACTACAACTCCCAGCATGCCCAGACTGCCCAGGCATGCTGGAAGTTGTAGTTTGGCAATATCTGAAGGATCAGATGTTGCCGAACTACAACTTCCAGCATGCTTGGGCAGTCTGGGCATGCTGGGAGTTGTAGTTTTGCAACATCTGGAGGTCCACAGTTTGGAGACCACTGTATAATGATCTCCAATCTGTGCTCTTCCAGATGTTAGAGAACTACAACTCCCAGCATGCCTGGACAGACTGAGCATGCTGAGATTTGTAGTTTTGCAACATCTGGAAGAGCACAGATTGGAGACCATTATACAGTGGTCTCCAAACTGTGGACCTCCAGATGTTGCAAAACTACAACTCCCAGCATGCCCAGAAAGCCAAAGGCTGTCTGGGCATGCTGGGAGTTGCAGTTTTGAAACTCCCAGAGGCAGCAGTGAGATCGCTTTACGGCGATCTCACTGCTGCCAATGAAGATGCCGCACTGCTGCCGGAAACTCACCGCCGGGACCGCCTGGAGGACGTCGCTTTCGCCGGGACCGCTCGGGACACCGCTCGGACGGGTAAGTGACGCCGGAGGACGGGTCAGGGACACTTAGCAGAGCGGTGTGTGTCCCGATCCCCGTGATCGGGACTCGCACACCGCGCTGCTATCAGCTAGTCAGATTTGACTAGCTGATAGCAGCGATCGCTGGGGGGGGGTGGGGGATGAAACCCCCCGTGGTCACATGGTAAGATGGCTGGCTATCAGTGATAGCCACCATCTTACCGGGCGCTGCGGGATGCCGCGACTAGCGGCAAAAATGTTCATGACGTACCTGTATGTCATGGGTCGGGAACACCTTGCCACCCATGACGTACAGGTATGTCATAGGTCGGGAAGGGGTTAAGAGGTTAAACATTTTTTAATATATTTATGTACACACACACACACACACACACACACACACACACACACACACACATATATATATATATATATATATATATATATATATATATATATATACACACACATATATATATATACACACACACACACATATATACAGTCGGATGCAAAAGTTTTAAGCACCCCTAAGAATTTCCATGTCCATATTCGGGTCTGGGAACTGGGATGGCCATTCCAGAATGTTGTACTTGTTCTTCTGCATAAATGACAGAGTAGAATTTGAGCAGTGTTGGGTCATTTGTCTTTTCGAAATATCCAGCCCCGGCGGAATTTTACCTTTGTGACTGATTCCTCTTCGTTGTTCTCAAGTATCTGCTCATATTGAGTGGAATCCTTGCAACCCTCAACTTTAACAAGACTCCCAGTACCAGCACTGGCCACACAGCCCCACAGCATGATGGAACCTCCACCAAATTTTACTGTGGGTGGCGTTTGTCTTTAAATGCTATGTTGTTTTGACACGATGCATAACTCCTCTTGTTATGACCAAATCACTCCAAATTTGTTTCATCAGTCCACAGTAGCTTCTTCCAAAGTGAAGCTGGCTTATCTAAATGTGCATTTGCATGCCTCAAAATTAAATTACTGATCCAACGGCCCAATTATTTATAAATAAAAATCCTGGAAATTATCAGGAAGCCTAAACTTTTTCATATGAGAGAGAAAAAAAAACATTTATTTACAGAAGTAGAAGAAACAAGAGCTACATCGGTATGTGTGGGGGACTAGGTATAGGGACATATAGTTTTTTCCTATGGCCCCAGTTGTCTATAATTTTTTTCTTTTTCTTTATAAATGTTGCATTACCTATTTAAAGGCACATACCTGGCTGCAAAAATCCATAAAGCAGTATTCTAAATTGCAAAAGTTATTCTCTATTCACAGGCTAGAGGATAACAAGCTGATCAATGGAGATCCAAACGCTGGGACCCCCACTGATCCCAAGAATGGAGGAAAATTATCCCCTGAAGGAATGATCCATACATTAGGGGGACAATTCTCTACTGTACTTGTTATTAATGGGGGTCCTACGGCCGCTTCCCCACCAAAATTCCATCCTATGGATATGATATAACTTTTGGCATTGGAAATTCCAATTTACCTCTTTTTTTTTTTCTTCTTATTACCATGGGCAGCCTTCCACTATATGTGCAGTTTTCCCATCCCCCATTTCATATTTTTCCAAGGGAAACATCTGCATCCCTTAGATACTGCTATATTGTAATATAAAATGATTATGCACTGGACATGAACATGGGTGTGGACCTAGCTTAAAGGTTCTGAATGGACAAAAAAGGCAGAATGCCAATTCCTTTTTTTTTTTACATTTTTATTAATAGAAAATAGTATTATCTGATATAATGTGTTCATGGCTGTAGGCACTTTGCCAGAGGTTTCTAATGGAGGGGATCCAAAGACTGTTGTTTTTATTTTGGAGAAATAATTTTTGATGTGAATTTCTATGTTTTCAGGCGACTCCAGATCTTCTAAAGGGGCAGCAGCAACTTGCACATCAGACCAACGAGGAAACGGCAAAACAAATACTATTCAACTACTTAAAAGAAGGGTCAGTAAAGTTAACTAATCTCCTGTAATACATGAATCATTTTGTTGTTGGGTAATTTGGATTTAACTGCTCATGTTTTTACATTCCAGGCAGCTTTTTCCTCCATTTATTAGTATGTAAAATGTGTATATTAGAAGGAACAGATCATTAGACTCAAGTTTATTGCTAGACGGGCTCACACTATTCAACCTATTATATTATTTGTTTAGTTCTGCTTTATGATTATGCAAATTCAGTCTTGGAAATAAACTGGCTGCAGGTAAGGCTCTGTTCACATTTGTTTCAGGGGTCCAGTTTGGAGTCTGATTGGCAAAATATTTGATGGAAGGATATGCGCTGTGCATTATTTTTCTTCCCATCAAAACATAGTACAATGGTCCCTCAAGTTACAATGTTAATTTGTTCCAGGACTACCATTGTATGTTGAAAACATTGTATGTTGAGACCAGAACTCTATGGAAAACTAAATTGGTAATTTGTTCTGAAGCCTCAGAATGTCATCCAAAAAAAGAGAAAAAGTGAGGATTCAAGAAAAATAAGATAGATATCAAATACAGATAAAGCAAATCCTTACATATAAAAGATCTCCTTCACAATCCTGAACTGTCCATACAATGTCCCAGCTAACCTGGTACAGATGAAGAGTAGCACAGAACATGTAATACCTCCCTGTACTGAACAAAGGTGCTACCAGACAGGCAGTCAGTGCATACAGTTCAGTAATACTGGTGTTTAATCAGTAAAATGCCCACTATTGATTAGTTCTTCCAGCCATTGAAATGTTTCACAGATCTGGATTTCAAGTTACATAGGTCCAAAAAAGACCATTGTATGTTTAAACTATGGTATGTTGAGGCCATTGCAAGTTGAAAGACCACTGTATTCATCAAAACAAAGCAGGGCACAAGTATGAACAGCCAAACATGCCTGTACCCTAGAATGGACTGAATTTTACCCTAGAAATTTTAATTTAAACAATGCTTTATAGCATTTTGCTTTGTCATAGTAAATAAGGGATTCAGACCATAGACAGACATAGCATAAGATATGTGATAGGTGAGGTCCCACTTCTGTGACACCTGCCTATTGGAGAACACAATTTCCATAACCACAGCTGTAGCAGTCTAAAGACTTTTTGACTGTTGTATTTTACATGCCTTTTTAGCTAGATACTGCCAGGTCAGACCAGTTATAGATGATGCCGTATTTCCCAAATTTGATGCACGACTTATATTTCATCACAAAATTACCCCTTTTGTTTGTTGTCACTTTTCTGCTTTCCAGGAGCCACGATAATGACGATGCAACAAAGAGAAAAGTCAATTTGGTTTTTGAAAAAATCCAGACCCTAAAATCTCGGGCATCCAGCACAGTGCAGGTGAATCTTCCTGCTACTTCGCTTGAATAGTATTTACATGTTGCACACCTTGAGTTATAAACAGGTTTATATTGTTTTGCCTAATGACCTTTTTATTACTTTAAGTTTTCTTTCTGTTATATTGTAATTGTTGTGGTGCTTTACTTTTACGATGGCTGGTTTAATTTACTTACAACCTAACAAAGTACCGTACCCTTTAGTGCTGCAGAACAATAAGAAGAAAAGAGTGTTTGTTTATTATCCTCAATATCCTATCACATTAGTTGTTTTACTTCTTGATTAACGTCTAATTGGTTTATTTAGATAAATACTAACTCTACAGAAGTTTTCTTGGAGTTTGCATTTTTTTCCCTTTTTTTATTTTTTATTTTCCTACCCTGGCTCAGGAACACAACTGAAACCAGCTGAGCCTAGAAATCAAAAAGCAGAATGTAAGTGAAATACAAATGTTTGACTTCCTTAAGTATGGAAGCATTCATTTTTTTTTTTCTTTCTTAATCCAAATCTCATGACTGCCTAGCAGAGCAGATTAAATACAGAATTTGGAGGCACCTTTAGAACATGCAGACAGATGCATGTGCCCATAGCCACATGATTATGTACCCTTACAAGTAATGAACTGTGAATTTACAATTGTGCCATTGTTCCTGGGTGTGCCTTCTATATCTGAATGTGTTATAAGGGATTACTTGATGTGTATTTGCTTTCCTGACTTTCATTCTCTTTAATGTATGTTAGAGTTTACTTCTAGGATATCAGACTTGACTGATCTTTTATTTTGTAGCTTTGAGTGGGCAATCTAAAATGTAAACAGGATAATTAGCTTTTACCATGTCCCAATGGATGATAAAGGACACACCCTATAGTTATGGCACCTCAGGACATCTCAGTTAAATGGGTTTTACTACAATAATATTTATTTACAATATATGTAATGACACTTTGTTGATTCTTATAGTATCCTTAAAAGATTTAGGAGATTCATCATTCTTTTCAAATGTATGGCTTTTATATGCCAATTTTTTTTAACTTACTTTTGCTTACATGCGGCCTATTTATCAAATAGTCGCACGACCTTGATAAATAAATCATAAGTAAGTAAAACCCAGGAAACCCACTTAAAAAGCATTTTTTAAAGCAGAAAATGTTTCCCTTATGTTAATAGCAGAGTTCTTTATCTACCCTTTATTACCAGTAGCGTTGCTAGAGAGTGACGGGGAGGGGGGGCATACCACATCGGGTGACACCCTGACTGGCCTGCCTGGCACTAAATAGCTATCCCGCAACAACCCATCCACCCTACTCAGAAATTAAAAAATATTAAAAACATACTATGCTGCAACATGAATATCCGTACTCTGGAGGCTTTTTTGTTTAATCTTGAGCCCGCATTTTGTGACGGTTGGTGGAGCCTTTTTTCGCTGTGCTGAGGACAGAATTTGAGTCAGGAAGGAAGAATGCGCAGCATCATCAGGCACATAAAAAATAGTGAAGCCACAAAAAAAAAAGGCTTGGTACGTTACCCACCCCAAAATATGCATATGTAGAAGCTGTATTACTATGGATTTTTCTTTGTTTGTTTTTTGTGTGCTATTTTAGCGTTATTTACGTAGTCTGTAACAATTCTTACACAATTATTTTGTGCCTTATAGAGATGAGCGAACTTACAGTAAATTCGATTCGTCACGAACTTCTCGGCTCGGCAGTTGATGACTTTTCCTGCATAAATTAGTTCAGCCTTCAGGTGCTCCCGTGGGCTGGAAAAGGTGGATACAGTCCTAGGAGACTCTTTCCTAGGAATGTATCCACCTTTTCCAGCCCACCGGAGCACCTGAAGGCTGAACTAATTTACGCAGGATAAGTCATCAACTGCCGAGCCGAGAAGTTCGTGACGAATCGAATTTACTGTAAGTTCGCTCATCTCTAGTGCCTTATTCTATTTTAACACAACATTAATTTAAAAAATTAATTTCTATAATTAACATTAACATTAATGTAGTAGCTTTGTTTCATGATGCAGAACAAGAACAGTTGTTAAAGTGGGTGTTAATGTCCTTTTCTATGATGTCTGCACTTTCTGTAAGCCAGGTTGGACCTGGAATACATATGAGACTTTTAAATGGAGATGCAACTTTTTTTCTTCATAAGTAGCGACTATCGCATTTGATAAATACATGACCACTGCAAAGTTAAAAAAAAAAAAATTACTACTTGAGCAGATTTCAGAAATGTGATTTGGAATAAGCAAAAATCAAAAAGTCGCATGTATAGAAAACTTGCACGTACTTGCAAGTACGTGCAACTTTTTTACTCAAAAAAAAATCTACAACGGAGCTTGATAAATCTCCTTCGTTTCTTAGATATTGACATCTAATAAATAAATGGAATCTACTCTTTTCTCTGCCATGATACTACTGAATACCCCTATCATCTCCCACCGGGATTTCTGCATAATTTGTGCCCTCTTTTTTGTGCCCTCTAGCACTCTTGTGCCGCCAGAATCCACCCTGCTTCCCAGTTAATCTACTTCACATGATCACGTTTTACTGCTAAATATTGTGCTGCTTCCCCCATCTACTGCCTTCTTCACTTACTTCTTGTAGATTGTAAGCCGTTGTGGGCAGGGTGCTTAAACACCTATTTCATATGTACAGCGCTCTGAAAATAATGGTATTTTAAAATAGGTAAGTGTTAAAATGAAGGTTAAAGGTGTACATGGCAGCTTATATCCGTCTCAGTTGTTGTGATATTATTTTAAATGAAAATGCGGAGATGTTCACTTTATACAGCTTTGTTTTTAATAAACTACCGTATATACTCGAGTATAAGCCGACCCGAGTATAAGCCGAGACCCCTAATTTCAACCCAAAATCCCAGGAAAAGTTATTGACTCGAGTATAAGCCTAGTGTGGGAAATACATCATCCCCCCCCTGTCATCATCCAGACCCCCTCATTAACATCCTCATCATCATCACCGCCTGTCATCATCCAGACCCTCATCATCATCACCTGTCATCATCCCACACCCCCCCTTCATCATCCCCATGTCATCATCCCCACCCCCCTTCATCATCATCCCACACCCCCCCCTTCATCATCCCCACCCCCCTTCATCATCCCCTTGTCATCATCCCACACACCCCCCTTCATCATCCCACACCCCCCCTTCATCATCCCACACCCCCCCCTTCATCATCCTCTTGTCATCATCCGCCCGCAGTGGTCTTCAACCTGCGGACCTCCAGAGGTTTCAAAACTACAACTCCCAGCAAGGAGTTGCTGGGAGTTGTAGTTTTGAAACCTCCGGAGGTCCGCAGGTTGAAGACCACTGCGGCCTTCGACATCATCCAGCCCCCTCTCCCCCCCCTTTAGTTCTGTACAGTACTCACCTCCGCTCGGCGCTGGTCCGGTCCTGCAGGACTGTCCGGTGAGGAGGTGGTCCGGTGGGATAGTGGTTCCGGGCTGCTATCTTCACTGGGGGCGCCTCTTCTCCGCGCTTCCGGCCCAGAATAGAGGCGTTGCCTTGACAATGACGCAGAAGTACGTTGGCAATGAACGTACCTCTGCGTCGTTGTCAAGGCAACGTGACTATTCTGGGGCCGGGCCCGAAGCGCTTAGAAGAGGCCTCCCCGGTGAAGATAGCAGCCCGGAACCACTATCCCACCGGACCACCTCCTCTCCGGACAGTCCTGCAGCACCGGACCAGCTCCGAACGGAGGTGAGTACTGTACAGAACTAAAGGGGGTGAGGGGGCTGGATGATGTCGAAGGCCGCAGTGGTCTTCAACCTGCGGACCTCCGGAGGTTTCAAAACTACAACTCCCAGCAAGCCTGGACAGCCGATGGCTGCCCGGGCTTGCTGGGAGTTGTAGTTTTGAAACCTCTGGAGGTCCGCAGGTTGAAGACCACTGCGGATGGAGAGTTCACTCGCGTATAAGCCGAGGGGGTGTTTTCAGCACGAAAAATCGCGCTGAAAAACTCTGCTTATACTCGAGTATATACGGTACATGTGTTTTCCCTTGTGTTGTGATGTAAATGTAAATCTTGTGATGAATCTTTCCTTTTATTCTGGCATTACGTTATTCATGACAGCTATGCGAAATGTAAATCTATTGTAAGAAAAACATATTTTCCCTAGCATTTATGTACATAAAACTAAATTTGTTGGTCTATTCAGACTCCAGATCCAGCTGCAGAAATAAAGGTTTTGTCTGATCAGAAAAATGAACTTGAAAATAAGGTTGCCACCCTCCAGAGACAACTCGATGAACAGATTAAGGTACTAAACCATGTGTCCAGTGTTATAATAAATACTCATATTCTCCATGAAATTACTATTGGAGTAACTTTTTTTGTTAGAGCTTTCATTCATCGGTTAATCCTCATGAAAAACAAAAATACTAGCTGGGTGCTACCGTTTTTCTCTCCAATTGAATTCTCAATACACATAAACACCATCAACACTGATAGGACAGATTTCATTGGAACACACCCTACTGACAATGGGAATGGGGCCATCCACTTGTCAGTTTATTAATACATTTCCATACATTTACAGTTTCTGCACTGGTTTAGTCTATTCATTATGCCTTGGTGATGTTGGATCCATAGTAGCAAAATGTCACATGGCACCAAAATGTAATGTTTATCATGGGACATCACATTCCCCAGTCATACAGAGTCCTTTCTTTTCAACTGCAGCAGAAACAACTTTTGGGCCTGATCTATCTGATGTTGCACCACCACTTCTTTCTGTGAATCATATTATGAACATAATAATATTTCTGTGACTATATTATAAACAAAAAAATAACATCAAATATTTCCAGGGCTTCAGTACAAATGTGGCACAAATACAGCATCCAGACCCCAACCTTTTAAGGTGGAGGCCTAGGTGCTGGGTTCATCTCTAGAATGAACAGGGAGAGAACGGCTTAGGTAAGCCGCTTCTCTCCCTGTTTCTCTCCTTGCCAGGGCCAGACTGGGGATAAAAACCAGCCCTGGAAATAATTGCATACCAGCCCCATAGCACTGTGGCAGCCAGTGGCTGCAGCGTGAAGGCGTGATATTTTACATGGATATGGATAGATATATAGATATATATATAAAATAGGGATCGACCGATATAGATTTTTTTAGGGCCGACACCAATACTCTGTGGAGGTAGCGGCGACACCGCTGCAGATCATTGATTTAAAGCGGGCGCTTTAAATCAATGCACTGCAGCGGCTTTTGCGGTGGCAGAGACTGCCGCCACCCGCTTCTCTCCCCCTGCGGTCCTCCTGAGTCCTATCACCGGTGCGAGGGGCGGGGCATTATTGGATTATCGGCAAGGTAATTGCCGATACGATAACGTCCAAAATCGTGAATATCGGCCGATAATATCGGCCAAACCGATAATCTGTCGATCCCTAATATATATATAACTTTTTTTCACTTCTTACAAAAAATATAGATTGCACGAAACCAAAAAACATATTCACCCGGTGCCAAAGTCTCTAGACATCCATCATGGATACGTGGGGGGGGATTTATCAAAACTTGTCCAGAGGAATAGTTGCCCATAGCAACCAATCCGATCGCTTCTATCACCTTCCAGAGGCCTTTTAAATAATGAAAGAAGTGATCTGATTGTTCCTCTGGACAGGTTTTGTTAAACTTCCCCGGGGTATTTAGAACCTCTCCTTCCCCATTGGGTGGACTTTGTTCCTGGCTGTTCCTAGTTGCACAGCCACGAGCCGCAGTAGCCGTGAAACCTCAGCAATCTACTGCTGCTCGCAGCTGTGTAGGTCCTCCCTCTCTGCCCAGAGGAAGGCAACTAGGAACGGCCAGGAACAAAGTACCCCAAATGGGGAAGAAATTCTAAAGACGCCATCTCTGTGATGGAAGTCTAGAAACTTTGGCACCGGGTGAATGTTTTTTGTATCCTGCAATCTATACTTTTTGTAAGTTACTAAAAATTACTAAAGTGAGGACTTATACCCCTTCACTTCTGGGTTAATTGTACCTTATTCAATGGCTGTATTAACTCTTTAGTTATATTCTACTAATAAATTAATTTTTTTCTCCTATGACCCAAGAACCAGGAAAGCAACAGGGAAGAGAAGACTAAAACAAAGGCAAATCTTAAAGACTTTCAAGAGCAACTTGAACGCAGCATGGAGGAAAATTTAGTTCTTCGTGGGAAACTAGGGGAAAGTGAGAGAGAATTAAGAAAACATCTAGAAGAGTATGTTTAAGTTAAATCCTTTATTGTTTAACTGCATTCCTGATTTCATACTGCATTGGGTTTTTAGAATAATTCTTAGGTCAAGCAAATACGATAAAATGTGTAGTTCTTTTTCAGTTTTTTTTCATACTTTGACATAAGTAGCATGTTAGTATATTGTTTTGTTGTCTAACGTGATATGATGCATTTAGGAAGCATGGGGTAGATGTTGACATGTGTAAGGAATAGTTCTTTAGTCTCTAGCTAGTTTTTTTTCTTTGTGTTCATTTCTATTGTATTCTTCTCATAGGGGGAGATTTATCAAAACCAGTGCAAAGGAGAAGTTGCCCAGTTGCCCATAGCAACCAATCAGATCGCTTCTTTAATTTTGCAAAGGCCTTGTTAAAAATGAAAGAAGCGATCTGATTGGTTGCTATGGGCGACTGGGCGACTGGGCAACTTTTCCTCTGGACAGGTTTTGATAAATCTCCCCCATAGTGTCTTGAAAAAAATTTAAGCAAAGGATCTCTGAAACTTTCAGAGCATATAGCTATAACACAACTCAGTAGCGGTTGTTGACATTATTCAGATTTTCAAGTCTGTCATTCCCTATTACTTGCAGAATGTTGCTGTAGATTTTACTAATGGCAGTACAATACAAGCACAGATTATACACATGTCCATTGCAGTGTATCATGTGCAGAAGGTTTGTTATGCTATGTGTGTTCAACTTGGGCCACTTTCACAAGGCAGTATTTGGATATATTTTTTGCATCTGTATTTGTGAACCATAAACAGGAATGGAACATACACAGAGATAAGATGCAATGGAAAGATACTGCATCCCTTTCGTGTTTTGGATCCACTCCTGGTTTTAGTTTACAAATACTACCACAAAATACTAACCTAAATACATGTTAAAAGGGTATTCAGACATGTGCACACAGGCAAAAACCTTGCCTAGGTGCATAATTTCTTAGGCTGCTTTCACACTACTGTGTATTCACCCATTATTGTACATCCGTTATCTGTATTAACGGATAATTAAAAAACAGATGAAATAACGTGTGCTAATGGCTGAATAACATCCTTCAAAATAACGGGCATATTCATCTTTTAAGACCCTTTATAACATCCGTCATGTACCGTTATTTTACGGCCATTTTAACACCTCTGCCTACAGACTCCCGCAGCCGTGACTACTACTACTCCATCATGGAACAGACTTGTTACCAATGATGTGAGTAGTAGTTTCTCGGCTGTGGGAGCCTGATGGTGGCTGAGGAGGCCACATTAGTGTTTTTACTACTACTCCCATCATGGAACAGACTCTGTTCCATGATGGGGGTTGTAGTACAGAGGCTGAGGGATTGATCGCATCGGGTCTCACTTCTGAGATCCAATGCGATCAGAAGTTATTAAACGGGAGTGGGTGGCATGCTCGGCTCCACTGCGATGTACGGTGTATTTCTACTTTCATTTTTAAATTCCCCGCCAGGAGCCCTGAATGGCTGACACCAAGGAGCCCTATGGATAAGCACACTGGGGCCAATGATTTGTTATAAATATGCACGGGGGACATACATTTGGGGGGGGGGGTCAAAGTAGTAGTTTAAAAACTCTGCCGGGAGCCCTGAATGGCTCCTCGGTGCCGGCCATTCAGGCCTCCTGGCGGGGGATTTCAAAATGAAAGTTTACACAGTAGTATGTACATCGCAGGGAATCGCAGCTTGCCGCCTGCTCCCCTGCTTTTTAACTGCTGATCGCATCGGGTCTCAGAAGTGAGACCTGGTGCGATCAATCCCTTATCCCCTCTACTACTACCCCCACATTGAACATACTCTGTTCCATGATGGGGGTAGTAGTACAAACACTGATGTAGCCTCCCCAGCTGCGGGCAGACTCCCGCAGCTGGGGGAACTACTATTCCCATCATGGAAATGAGTGTGTTCCATGATGGGAGTAGTAGTTGTCCCTCAGCACTGCAGGAGTCTGCTGATGTCACCTCTTCTGAGCATGCTCAGAAGTAATAACGGATATTAAAACCCGTGTGCAAACGGATGACATTAAAGGGGTACTCTGGCCCTAATACATCTTATCCCCTATCCAAAACATAGGGAATAAGATGTCTGATCGTGGGGGTCCCACCGCTGGGGACCCCTGCAATCTGTCATTCAGTACCCACCTTTGCGAGCTCGCAAAGGTGGGTGCTGAATGACAGATTGCGGAGGTCCCCAACGGCAGTACCCCTGTGATCAGACATCTTATAAGATGTATTAGGGCCGGAGTACCCCTTTAAAATCTCATCCGTTTGCCATAGACTTCAGTGTTAAAATTTTAACGGCCATTATTCCACAGTTATTTTTGAAGGAAGTAAATATTGTGCATGTGACGTTTTTTATTCGGTCACAAATAACTTCCGTTATTCATAACGGGTGATAGCGGATATTAAAAATATCTCATAAACATAAATGGGATTTTGTAACCGCCGTTTTTTAAGGGTTTTCTAACGTTTATAACGGATCTTTTAACTGAGCAAACGTATAGTGTGAAAGCAGCCTATGTCATATGCAATGAATACATTCTTAAAATGAATGGATATTACAATAATGTATAGTAGATTAATAAAAATAATAAAGCCTCCAGTACAACATGTCGGTGTCCCAGAATATGTATGCATGAAGATAAATGGTTTACAAAAATGTAAATTATTTCAATTATTTATTTTACTAGGGGATAGGCAAAATGCCTTAAACTCCTACTACTATTTTTTGTTTACTACGAGGTGAACTGGGGTAAAAGTCTTTCTTCTCAACACTTATAGCTGTAATACAGCACTGTTGGTTAAGATTCCAGTTTTTAGGTTTACAGTCCAAAATGTCGACACATTTTTTTTAATACTTTTTTTTAAGGGAACCTGTCATGTAACATGTAATCTAATCTGCCAGAATCATATTATAGTGCAGGAGGAGCCGAGCAAATTGATGTATAGTTTTATGGCAAAAGATTCAGTGGAACTTTTAATTTACTTTTCTTAATCCCTACTAATCCTAGATTTAGGAGATTGTAGGCAGTCTTTATCAGTGGCGTGCAGTTATTTCTGTAGTTCACTTGTGCAGAGAAGGCTGTCAATCAATGATTTGGACCGCCCACTGGACTCCTAAGCCTAGAATGATTAGGGATTTAAGTAAAAAAATTACAAATGCTGCTGAATCTTTCCTTTTAAAATATATATCAAGCTATTCAACATATGCTATATCACAAGCTGCCTGTAGCTCACATAGAATGTTCCATGTGACAGCTTTCTGTTAATCCAACATGCAGTATAAGACCAGAAGAGGAACACTGATCTGAGAAATTACCATTGATTGAATTTATATAAAGATAACATTTTTTGTGATACTATTACATTACTTCAATAGCAGAATCTCTAACTACTGTGGGTTCAGGTTTAGATGACAGGATGCTTACTTAGATCTTATGTTTTTTAATGTCGCTCATCATCACTGTAATGGTAGTACAAAACCTGCGGGCACCTAAGGTTTTTTTTACAGTGAGATTTCATTACAATGTACAGTTCAGAATGTACTTTACATCCACACTTTGAAGCCCCCATGCTAAGCAGTTTTCTGATGTGGTCACCGGACACATGTGGGAACAAGTGTTTGTTTACTTGATGACTGCTTAATATTTCTCTTAACAGATTGTTTGAACTAAAGATGGAGCAAGAGCAGTATCAGACGGAGATCAGAGACTTGCAGGAGCAGCTGTCAGAAATGCATGATGAATTGGATGATGCAAAGCGATCTGTTGTTGATGATGGGGAGAGAGAAGCTTTGATACAGGTCAGTTCTAAGATCTTGCATCTAGGGCTAGGAAAATATCACTATGTGCTATTAACTTACAAAATGACTGCATTTTACATAACAATAAAAAAACAGACATATAGGGGGAGATATATCAAAATCTGTCCAGAGGAGAAATTACTGAGATGCCCATAGAAACTAATCAGATTGCTGCTTTTATTTGAAAAGGCCTCTGAAAAAGGAAAGAAGAAATCTGATTGGTTGTTATGGGCAACTCAGCAACCTTTCCTCTGGGCAGGGTTCCCCTCATAGTGTATATTATATGCTATTGTATGTCTTTGTGTTATAGCAGATTATGTAATATACACTTAAAATTCGTCTTTGTTATTTTAAATCATCAATTAATACATTTACTTCAGCTTCATCTGGTAGTTCTTATGAGACAATCCAATGTCAGTCCTTTGTCCTATCTGGTGGCATCATCAGGGCCGTTAGAAGGAATTTGGGGGCCCCAAGCAAAATGGACATGGAGCCCCCCCTTGACGTTCACGCACGTCACGCTCTAGGGCCGGCTTCAGGACGTAGTAACCCCCCACATTAGGTGCAGCAGAGTTCCCCCCCCCCACATTAGGTGCAGCAGAGTTCCCCCCCCCCCCACATATTAGGTGCAGCAGAGTCCCCCCCCCCCCGTCCCCCCCCCCCCACATTAGGCTGGCAGTGTTCCCCACAGACATACAGCCTCCAGCCATATACAGTGTATGTCTGAAGGCTGTATGCCTGTGTACTGCCCCACTTCAGTGCTCCCACCAGTGCTCCTCCCGTCCGGCCATAGCATTAGTTCCGGGACTGAAGAAGCGGTGGTCGGAACACCGAAGATGGCGTGCCGCTGGTCATTTACCAAGCTGGCCAGCACGCGTCTTCCTCCTCCTCCTCAATGCTCCGGTCTTCTGCGCCACCGTTGCTATGGGCGCACGCAAGGGACGTCAGTGACGTCCCGGCGTGCGCTATCACCCGGCAGCCCCTGTGTTTTAAAACTTAACGCGGGGCCGCAGAGAGTTAACGGGGGCATCCCTGTGTCCTGAAAACATCTTTCGGGACACAGTGATGTCCTTAATAGTGATGGGGGGGAATTGCCCCGTCACTACAGGAAGGGCAAGCACCGGCTCTGCTCGGGGCCCCTGGCCAGCTCGGGGCCCCAAGCAATTGCTTGGTTTGCCTGTCCTGTAGCGACGGGCCTGGGCATCATTAACCTGGTGTCAGCGCCACCTCATTCAGAGACTGTATGTCTTACTTTTTCTCCTGATGCCATTTTTTGTAAAATCAAGATTAAGCTGGGACTCCAGAGCGAACGCTTGCTCTGTAGTCCCCAATATACATGAGCTGCAGTTCTGGGGTTCCATCCTGCAGATAACTGAAAGATTTCTGTCTGTACACTACATAAGCAGCTAGCTCTAAATTAGTGGTGGGTTGAGGGTCTGGAAGGGCGGCTCTCAAATACATTAGGCCACAGAGCTTCACCTTGCTTTATTGTCCCACGTAACAAATGCTGATTTTACAAATGCTGGGCCACCAAAATTAAAAACCAGAAGGCAGCTCCTGAATTAGGGTTTCTGTCACCAGGCTTTTTTCTTCCCTCATATAGGGCAGCATAAAACAGTGACTGGATTTCTTTACTTCTTTTCTGTATCCTGCTAATAAATGTTAAGCAGATATAATATTTTTTATACTATGATCATAACATTTTATTTTCAATATATTTGTTTAATATGACTTTTTTTTAGGAACTTATGCTTATGAAACAGGGAGTTGAAGAACTGTTGTTGGCCAGGGAAGATCAAGAAGACCTGATAAAGAAGCGAGAACGTGAACTTACAGCATTAAAGGGAGCCCTGAAAGAAGAAGTATCTAGCCATGATCAAGAGATTGATAAGCTGAAAGAACAATATGAGAAAGAGCTAAAGAAGATGCGGGAGAGTCTGGAAGTGGCAGTCAAGGTAAATTATAATATGACTCCAGATACTCATGTGAAACGTGTAACCTCTACAGTTTACAGAGCCATATTAGTACTCAGAAACAATTTAGAATTTTGGCTTTGTCAACTAATATTTTACTTTAATATTCTTTTTATGGTAATACTACCAGCATGTAGACATTCTTCTCCCATAGACCCTAGTAGACTATTTATTTTCCTAAGCCGAACCTTTTTCTACCACACCGCTTTCACAGATCCTTGGCGTAATTTTCAAGGGTGTACTTCTCAAATATCAGATACTTTATTAAATCTTATCTTGTGTACCTCGAAATGCTTGGTATGTACAGTGCTTCTTCAAAAACATTGTGCAATAACTGGTTCTTACTCAGCCTTTCTGCTGAAATTGACTTTCATACACAACGTACTGGGGACCTGGAATCCAACATGGAAATGTCTTCTTTTAATATAAGGCTTGAGGTTCTGCTGGCGGTTGCTGAACAGGGAAGAAAAAACAGGCAATTTTCGGGGCACACACCGCAAATTTCAGAGAACCATGGATTAGATTATAGTTCTTTTATTACCATAGACAACGCGTTTTGGGAGCGGTCCGCTCTATATTTCAAGTCCTTCCCATTTCTTTTAATATCAAGGATAGTTGAAAGGTACATATTAGACTAAACCACCGTGAAATGCATGTAGAGGCATTTCCTAATTGTGACAGGTGAAAGCAGAGATTATATTGGGCTCTGTTATACTATCACAGGCTGTTCGCATGGATTTAAAGGGGTACTCCAGTGAAAAACAAAATGTTTCAGATCAGCTGGTGCCAGAAAGTTAAACAGATTTGTAAATTACTTCTATTTAAAATCTTACACCTTCCAGTACTTATCAGCTGCTTTATGCTCAAGAGAAGAATTTGTATTTCTTTCTGGAGTTGTTTTCAGTCTGACCACAGTGTTCTCTGCTGACACCTCTGTCTGTATCAGGAACTGTCCAGAGTACAATCAAATCCCCATAGTAAATCTCTCCTCTACTCTTCTGGACAGTTCCTGATATGGACAGAGGTGTCAGCAGAGAGCACTGTTTTTGCCTCAGACCGATTGCTAAATCTCAGTCCATATCTTCTAGTGATCTCGTGTTGCATGCTA
This sequence comes from Hyla sarda, assembly GCF_029499605.1. Lineage (NCBI taxonomy): Eukaryota > Metazoa > Chordata > Amphibia > Anura > Hylidae > Hyla > Hyla sarda. The sequence continues at coordinate 151,584,090 of NC_079192.1, forward strand.
TATTAAAGCCTATAACTACATTCATGGATTTACTGGTTGTTACTAAAAATTATTGGACTTTATAGCATCACCGTTGTTATCGTATCCAAGGACAATTACCCTGTTTTATGTGTTTGAGAGATGGTGGAGATGCACAGACTTGACTGGTTTATATGGGGAAACTAGCTCCTGGCTGTCTTCACCAAATTCACGCGCTCTGCAGTTTCTCTGTCCGAGGTCAGTTCTGACTTTCCCTGAATTGGTGAAATTCTCTTTACATTGTTACCCCAACTTTTCTGTAGTATTCAGTGAAAGAAGACTTGGTTTTCATAACTCTCATAACTTTCCTCAACGATAAAGCTGAAATCAGAACCATGTTTGGAAAGCATCTGAGGGTCATCTGGGATGTTACTAATGGAGGGTCCTACCACAGGTGCCTTTCTTTTCCAAGATAGTTTGCCCAGATGATGGGCAATAATGCGTTGTGTCCAATAATGAAAATTGTCATATTTGTTTTATATTCTTTCTAGTCAGAAGGAATTTAGGAGAATTTCCACAACATAATTCCAGTTAATTAGTAAGTTAAAACAGTAACCAAGACTTGGTAGTTAGGTTTGTTTTACTTAGAGATTTGGTAATGGTTTTTAATGGCATACATTTTGAGGTAGTGGCAACATATAGTGCAGCCATATAGGTTGTCACCTTAGAATAATGTGGTCAGAAATGAGGAATGGTCTACTTACCTCTAGTCAGTATATATCAATATAGAACTGATGGCAAATAACTCTGTACCAGTTCTGCTGACACTTAAAAAATGGTAAATTTTCATGTTTAAGGTTGCCATAAGTGATGGGTTGTATGGCATGTATCACATAGGGAACCACATGAACCATAATTGGGTTTTCTTGCATGGCAGTAGTGCATAATCGCATGCTGATGCGCTTTAATTCTGGGATAGAGCTTGCATGGCAAACATGCTCATATGGCTCAAAGTGAATATGTTTCGGAGGATTAATCCAGTTTTTAAAGGGAAACTGACATTAAAGATGCTGTCCATTCTGCAGGCATCTTTTTATAAAGCAGGAGGTAAAGCTGAGTAGATAATATACTTCTGTGAGCTGGTGTCTAGGAGCCCACAAGGGGCATTGGCTTAAATGCTTAATCCACAGGAAAAAACAGCAAAAATCCTGAAAAGGTTCCAGTAAAATCCTTTATTACATGATGTATGAAATACAGACTGATATAAACTCTTAAAGGGGTACTCCGCTGCTTAGCGTTTGGAACAAACGCCTGTCATGCCCCCTCCCATAGACTTGCATTGAGGAGACGTGGCTATGACATCACAAGCTCCCGGCATCGGCTCCAGCGTTCGGAACAGTTTGTTCCAAATGCTGAGCAGCGGAGTACCCCTTTTAAGTCAAAAAGATTTTCAATTTTCTAGAAGCATTTCCTCTTATTCATAGTCTATGATTAAGAGCACTTGCAGCTAGAAATGGAGAATTGTGACCCAAGAGTTGTTATCCGTGTTATTTATACATCATGTAATAAAAGATGTGGATTTCAATGGAACCTTCCGAGGATTTTTGCAGTTTTTTCTTGTGAATTTTACATTAGCCACGCCCCTTGTAAGCTCCTTGACGTAAGCACAGTGAACACTTTTTTGGGATTTAGATTGACCTAAAGTTTTGTGGGAAAAGTTCCAGGATAACTTGTAATTTTTTCATGTTGATCTCTGCTTATTCTGGGCTAAGTAGTCGTGTAGGTGGTCCAACTCATTGACAACTCTCAATATGCACATTTATGCAGATAGTTGTCACACAGTGATTAAGACCTCCAACTAGTTAGTCCAGAATGAGCAGAGATTTACTTCAATAAAGAACAAATTATCCTGGAGCTATGCCCACAAAACTATATATTTTCAATTTGAAAGTGTAAAGATGTTGTGTATCTGGGTTTTTCCTTTTTTTCTAGCAGTCGTTCTATTAAAGTTGGTCCTCCACAAGTATGGACTGATCTGTAGAGCCCAGCAATGCAGTCTTAGACATCACACAACACTGCACCTTCCTAGAGGTTAGAAATCACATATTGTTGGCCCACAAAGGATTGTGCTACTAACAAATAAGTCCTTTCATTACAAAGGATGTGTAATCCCAGCCACTAAAACATTTGTAACATGTAACCTCTTTCTTATGCTTAATTATTTTTACATTTGTTGAATTAAGTTTTACACTGTTGATGTTGACTTTACAATTCTTCAATAATCCCAGTTAGTCTCTTTTAACTGTAGTCACTTTAATCTAAATGTTGGCCTTAGAATTTGTAAAAAGAACATTGTGTTACTGTGAAGTCTAATGAACTAATCTTTTCAGCCCTCTGTTTGAGGCTTTCTGGTCTTGACCTGATAATTCCCAGGAATGAGACCACATTCTAAACTTTCTAAGAAATAGAAGCATGTCAGCGTCCCAGGGCTGATTATCTGCCTTAGAAAGGGGCTTTGATTGCATTTTGTCCCTCACTATCGGCTTGTTTTATCTGTGTAGGGATTAGCCTGGCCTCTGATGGATGCTAATTAAATCACATTATTTTATTTGGCTGTGTCAGCAGCAGAAACAGTGATGTATGCCTTTAGAAATGGCAAAAGTATAATTTAGTGTTAAGGCTACAATGGTTTTAGAGAGAAACTGCTGCCAATCACATAGCCCTTACTCTTATAGCAAGCACCTATTGACCTTATAGCTTATATCTGTCTGTTTAATGAGAATTGGGTAACCCCATGATTGTGGTAGGTTTAACTTGTTCTGCTATAAAATGGGTTTGTCTGTTTAAAGGGGTACTCCAGGGAATTAAACCCATAGCTCATCCTTTCCCTCTCGCCAATCTATTTCATTGTCTAAATATTCCCCTCTTTAGTTGTCATTTACATGCATGAAGTGAGGGAATTACATCATCCAGCCATCCACTCTGTCCAAATCCCTCTCTGACAGCAGCCCCCACCCTCCTGAGAGAGGCAAACCATGTGGTTTCTGCCCTGCACTAATGAGTCATGCTCCCTTTAGTGCTGTGAACTGGGAGGTGTGTGTAGCCTTAACCAATCAGACATTGGGTCTCTCTATCTATCTATCTACATATATATTTCCCTGGAGTACCCCCTTAAGTTGTAAAATTGGCAGTTATTTAAATCATAGATAATATGGGATTACTCCTGGATTTGGGGATTTTTGCCATTCTTCTTCATATTCCTTATAAGCTCTTGTCAGGTTGGATAGGGACCATTGGTGGACAGGTCTCCCAAAAAAATATATTTGTTTGGGTTCAAGTGAGGAAGCTGTCCCTAAGCCACTCCTGTGCTGTCTTGGCCGTGTGCTTAGGCTCATTGTCTTGATGGAAGGTGAGCACTCTGGATCGCATTCTAATTAGGAATAGCTCTGTACTTTGCGCCTTTCAACTTTCCCTCAACCCCGATCTGACGTTGTGTCCCAGCCACTGAAACCCCCCCCCCCCCCCCCATAGCATGATGCTGCCACCACCATGCTTCACTGGCTGAGATGGGACACCACCGTAGCCAGTGAATGGCTGAGTGAACAGGTCCTGCACCGATCGCTTGTCTTGGTGGCAGGCTGAAGTTAAAAGCATCCAAGTGACCAGATTCTGAAGAACATGAGCTGCAGCAAGGGACTGAGGGTAGGTGTGTGTGTGTGTGTGTGTGTGTGTATATGTATGTGTGTGTGTATATATATATATATATATATATATATATATATATATATATATAAAATTCTCTCTATTATTCTACGGCCCCAGGAACATATTCTTTTTCTTCACAGCACCAGAATACACCTTTAATGGACCAAACTGAGTCTACTAGTTACTACATTTCCTGAATATATACTTTTTATTTTGCTGTTTTTATTTTTGCAGCACAGAGTCCTGCAATATTAAACAATACATTTGGAAAATGGATGGAACCTAGCCACTAGTAGACTATGTTTCCTCTGTTAAGCTGAATTTACTCACAACATATATGCAGCGTTATATGTTGGCAAACCATTTTTCCGGTATCCCAGTGTGTACTAAAGACCTACTTCCCAAGCCAGCATGAAACCAACATAATTAAAGAGCTTTTATTGTTTAAACTTGGTTTTGTTTATAGATGTTTCTAACTATTTGCAATCCTATAGCGACCACAGACTATGGTTTCTGGTTAGTAGTCACAGACAACCAAGTACCTGACCAATGGCTGCACATTTCTCTGTACAGCTGTTGAAGCCCTGTTTTAATAAAATCCCTCAATGACCATCTTAAAGTATACTTGTAAATATCAAGTTGTTAGCAAATCCAAATTGTATCCTTTTATATGTGGATGTTTTTTTACTACCTACTCTATAAGGGTGCGTTCACACTGAGCAATTCAAGAGGAATTCACGAGAAATAATTTCGGTCGGGAAATTGTTGCCTTCTCCATCAAGCAGAATTCAAGCAGAATTTCCATGCGGAAATGAAGAGGAATGAAGAAGGCGGCTATTCAATCTACTTTTCTTAATTCTGCTCGAAAACGATGTCTGGCAGAATGTTTTTTTTCTTACCATTGACTTCTATTGAATTCTGCTCGCGGATTCCGCTTGAAGAATGAACATGTTCTTTTTTCAAGCGGAGAGGAACTCTGCGTCGGAATTCTGCTAGCAGAATTTCCGTAGTGTGAACAGGACAGCAGAAATAACTTTAAAGTCAATGGGCAGAGGAGATGTGCATTCATTTGGAGTGGAGAATTAAAGAGGAATTACTCGAGTAAATTCCTCTTGAATTACTCAGTGTGAATGCACCCTAAGCATTTTTTATTGCATGGTATGGTATCCTCTATTATTTCCAGTGTTAACATTTTATTTCTTTTTTTCAATTATCAAAATTCTAAGCAATTGCATAAATGCAATGTTTTACATTTGATAATGTATCTTATGTTTTTTTTGCCTAACAATTACTGAATTGTGTGAAAATTGCTTAGCTGAGAAGCTGAAGAGAAAATAATGCTTTTTCCAGCCTGTTTCCCTCCAGACACTGGAAGCCAGCAGACAACGTGCAGCAGGCAGTGGAGGGTCCTGTAATTAGTCACAATTCATTGTCATGTCCGGGGAGAGCAGAATCGGCTGGTGACATATCTGTCATGGATTTTCATTGTCTAAATCCAAAACAAATGAGCCAGTCATTCTTTTCTAGTGTGAACTGTCCCAGGCAGGGAGGTTTCTGCAATGTTACCATTCTTCTTTTTGCCTCCACCTTGTATTTGTGGGCCTGAGAATAAGTCTTCATTTATTGTACATTGGGGCCTTAATTGCTGAATAATTTCTTAATCATTAGCATATGGAACACAAGTCATCTAATGTTTCTGCTTAGTGGAGATGAACAGTAACCTAACTGACTCCACATGCAGATAAATGGCTTTGATATACTTGTCTCTTATAAAGGAGACTCAATAGATGAGCCATGGGCACAGTTTTGTTTATAGTTTTATAGTAATCTGTCACTTTTATGTTTAGGGCTATTTTGTTTTGATTTTTTTCTATACTTATAGTAATATTTTCAGTTGTGTTATAAATACAAGAAAAACATGATAAAATGTGCTTTATGTGCATTTTCTGTATTCTACAACTATTTTCTCCAATGCAATTAAATATGATATTAGTGCATATTTAAATTTATGCTTGTAACCATTATTTTTACTGAACGTTGTAATGTACCCAGGCTATGACCTTCTTTGTAATGGAACATTATGATTTATCATTGTTAGCTTTTTGTGGCTTATGAGCTGTCAGGTCAGTTTTCCTCTCTTAGTGAAAGGCTGCTTTTCTTTTCTTTTACTAATACAAATAGGCACATGGGCGAAACAATTCTAACATACAAAACAAGTGAAGAAGGCAAAGTAGGGCGTAGAGAGTACAGAAGGTTGCGTAAATGTGTGATGATGCCTTTAATAGCCTCCAATATGGCTGGTAATAGCTGCAACATGTTGTCTGTATTTACAATTGAGACCAGCCCTGGAATAGAATCTGTTGCAGTAACAAGTAAAATACTGTGCAGAGCAGATTAAGACCCTGTTGACACTGCATCATTTTTGCAATCGCTCTGCTCCATTACACGATGTGAACAATGAAAATATGATCTCAATCGACTTTAATGGGGTCTATCTGGTTTCTGTCATAGTGTCCAATATTTTACTAAAAAAAAAAAAAAAAAAGCACTGTATGCTGATCTGTTTTCTGTCCATTTCTCTTTTGTACAAAATCTGCTATGGAATCTCCTACACAGATAACACAAACCAAAAATTTCATAAACATAAGTCAAAAACAACAAATTTGTTTCTTTATATTTCATGTGGAAATTCTCTTAAAAGTCAAAGTAACTTTCCGACCATTAAGACTAAAGGTCCAATATAGGCCTGGTTTTCAAGCCATCTGCGCTTACTACACTCAGACAACTACATATTGTTTCTTTTTTCTACTGCTTTTCACTTTTTTCTTGCAGGAAGGTGAATTGTAGCTTTGGTTTACACTGTCACCTTCTAAAATTTTCATACGTTTTCCTGTGTTCTTAGTCTAGACATTAGTTTACTTTTCACAGCAGCAATTTCTGTTCCAGAGTTTGAGGTGGAAATCCGTTTTATGTTAGATGAGAGGGACTTGGCCTGTTTTCTAATTTGAGGATGCTAGTTCCCATCTGCATCCTAAAGAAAGTCCTGTAGTTCATGTGATGGTCACACTTCCCCCTCGTGAAGCCTGTTTTCAAGTTCTTTTTTTTTCTATTACTCTGGCTGTGTGATAGCTTGTTTTTAATTCCCTTCTCTTGAATTTTTTTTTTTTTTTGCTTGTGTGTTTTTTTTGTGGGCTTAATAGTTGTGGTTTTAGGACACTAAACCACCAATGTTTCTTTTCATAGCCAGGTTTAGCATTTAGAAATTACCTGACAGGTTCCCTTTAAAGCAATTATCTCATTATACTATGCTGCCCTATGCAAGAGCAAGATAGTGTGGGTACAGGTCCTCGCTCCTTGTAGCCAAAATGACACAAAAATATTAAGTAACTTGGTTAATTAGAAGTGATTAGAATACACTAGACTCATAGTTTAAGTTTAGTGTACTTATATGCGAGCGTAACCTGCGGACTCCCCTCTGGACGTTTCAGCAGTGACTGATGGCTTGTCACTGTGAGCATGCTTCCAGACATATAAATATCCCAAATTAGGACATTTTAATCACTGTCACCCTGAAACCAACAAGTCTGCTCCTAATCTTAGCACTTTTTGTAAGGTTTCCATAAACCTTACCACTTTTGCAGTCTGGTTCCCAGAATTGTCCAGCCAGAATCAGAACATCTCCAATGAATATACTGGCTTATAAACTGTATTTTCTGATCTCTTCTGGTAGCCAAATGGCACTATATTATTTGAGCAATTTTGGCAAATAGAAGAGTGGACCTATACCCATATTCTTCTGTTCTTCTATGGGACAACATAGACTGATGACAGACCTGATATAAGAATTTTAGCAGATTTTCTGCTCTAAAGGGAGTGCGGTTCCTTGAAGTTATAAATGAGTAGATGTCTTCCCTGATGAACTTGGTATAACTGGTGTGTATAGCAACTTTTATTACCATAGACAAAACAATTAAATGCTTAGAGGGGTATTCTGGGCAAAAACATCTTATCCCCTATCGAAAGTATAGGGGATAAGATGTCTGATCGTAGGGGGCCCGCCACTGGGACCCCCTGCGATCTCCCTGCAGCAGCCCGCATTCTATGCTTAGCTGCGTCTGAAGTTTGGGAAACCGCCAGGCTTCTGAGACGGGGACGTGACGTCATGCCACGCCCCCTCCGTTCATTTCTATGGGAGGGGGCGTAACAGCCACAACGCCCCTTCCCATAGACATGAATGGAGTGGGTGTGATGTCACGTCCCCGTCTCGGAAGCCTGGCGGTTTCCCAAACTTCAGACGCAGCTACGCATGGAATGCGGGCTGCTGCAGGTAGATCGCGGGGAGTCCCAGCGGTGGGCCCCCCGCGATCAGACATCTTATCTATCCCCTATCCTTTTGATAGGGGATAAGATGTTTTTGCCCGGAATACCCCTTTAAAGTAAAACGTAAGGTAAACAATAAGCAGTATTCTATAGATAAGTAGTAATATTATATTAATATTGCATTCTGTGTATCTAAATAGGGGAGGCCTGAAGTTTGGCTTGTGTTAAGAAGGTGAAATAGAATTCCTTGTTTATGGAGAGATTGAGCAGACACTTGGCATAGCTGTGGGTGGCCTGGCTGGTGCTGGCTTACTGCACATTTCCTGTAAGGCACATATGCTCTATATTTCTATGACTGCGTCCTGCATTCAAGACATACTCATTCTCTGCTTTGAGAAAGTTTGCTGACCTGTTTTCAGGATTAGTGGACTGGCCGGTTTACATTACTCGCATATTTCTTAGGTTCCAGGTATTCTGGTTATGTCTGGCCACACATGTTTGCTTATTTCACTGTGTGCTGAGCCTTTCAGCATGTTTCTTTGTTCTGGCTGGAAAAGATCTGTTCTTTGGTTGCTTTTTTCTGTTATTCCAGTGTAGTAACCTGTGGATGAACTAAATGCTTTGTTAGGGTGGGAAACCCATGTAATGTTGAACACTAACTCATCTTATTAGCTTATATTACTGATATAATATAATATAATTTCCAAAGTAGTTGTTGTATTATTCATTTCACGCCCTTCTACAGTCTGTGAACTTTTGCTCCTGTAAGACCATTGCACAATTCTGAAGGCTTCTTATTACTCATGCTGAACACTCTACTGATACATGTTACTGAACTGCATGTGCATTCATTTTATCTTAGGTATGATGGGGGAGATTCATCAAAACCTAGAGAAAAAGCTTACCGGTTGCCGATAGCAGCCAATCAGATTGCTTCTTTAATTTCTGAAAAGGCCCCCGGAAAATTAAAGAAGCAATCTGATTGGTTGCTATGGGCAACTGGTTAACTTTTCCTCAGCACAGGTCTTGATGAATTTCCCTCGAGATGTATAACTGAAAAAATAAATTTAGGAATAAATGATCAAACGTTCTCACATAAATGATTTGCACTCGGGAAATTGTGACGTTTATTGTAGGAAAAAAAAACACAACGGAAATCTGCAGCGAACACTGTCGCGGATGTGCCAGCTAATCTGGATGCGGATTAGCCTCATTGTATTACAGAGGGACTAATCCATAGCTTTACTGTACAGAATTCATGCAGATAATGAGCGACTACAGCATGGCAACCATTCTATGGCATTTATTTTGCTGGCTTTATGTGAATAGAATATACTACCTAATCTATTTGCATAAGATGTGTGATGTAAGCGGAGGTGATAACTTGACATCTTGATCATGTGAACATAGCCTAAAATTACAAGCTAATAATTTTAACATCTGTGAAATTTTAAGTAAAATACTTACCTGTACTCGAGTATAAACCGACCAGAGTATAAGCCGAGGCCCCTAATTTCACCCCAAAAACCCAGGAAAAGTTATTGACTATCGATTATAAGCCTAGGGTGGGAAATAAATCATCCCCCCCTGTCATCATCCAGACCCCGTCATCATCCCCCCCCCCCCTTCATCATCACCGCCTGTCAATCCCTTCATCACTGGTTTTCAACCTGCTTACCTCCAGATGTTGCAAAACTACAACTCCTAGCATGGCTGGCCGATGGCTGTCTGGGCATGCTGGGAGTTGTAGTTTTGAAACATCTGGAGGTCCGCAGGACCACTGCGGCCTTCGTCATCATCCAGACCCCCCCTTTAGTTTTCTACTCACCTCCCCTCGGTGGGAAGGAAGGGTGAGCTGGTCCGGGCCATCAATGCTGCAGGCACCGTCCGGTGGGGAGCGTTAGTCATTCCGGGCTGTCCATCTTCACCGAGAGGCCCTCTTCTCCGTGCCAGCCCCGGACTAGTGACAAAACTGATTGATGTCCGGGCATGCTGGGAGTTGTAGTTTTGCAACATCTGGAGGTCCGCAGGTTGAAGACCACTGAGAAGGGATTGACAGGCGGAGTTTACTCGAGTATAAGCCGAGGGCGGCGTTTTCAGCACAAAAAATCATGCTGAAAAACTAGGCTTCTACTAGAGTATATACGTTACACAATAAATAATTATGATTTACAGGCTATTCCTGCTGATATCCTCATCTGTCCTGTTTTTCCCCTTATAAACAGTGGTGCATCAAAAACATGCAAAACTCTGGCAATTTAGTTACATATGTAGGCTCTCTAGCTGTATAGCTCATATAATATATTACAAAGTTGTGTTCTTTGGATTGCTTTTGAAATTCTGTTAATTCTCCTTTAAAAATCCTTGCAATGCAAAAAAGATTGTATTGGCAACAATATCCTAAAGGCCTTTCTGGGGGCTAGTGTAGTTTTGTTTAAATGCAGTCCAATAGTTCCCATACCAGCCAGCAATGCTGACAAACAAGATCTCACTGTAAGCACTCTCTAGTACCTCCTAATAGTCCTGTCTTGGCCCTCTTCCTATTCTTTGTCTAATGCTCGTCCTGAACACATTTGGAGCAGGTCAAGCATTAAAGGAAACATTTTCATTGTTTCCTTATTTGTTAAGCCTATTCTACTTATTTTCTGCTGACACAACGTCTGTAAGGAGTGTACAAGCACCAACTTTTTTTGTCTTGTTAGAGAGGGGAGGGCAATTGCAAGATTTATATATTTTGAGCTTTAAGCCTTAAGGACTGATCCCTTTTTCGCAATTCTGACCACCGTCGCTTTACGAATTAATAACTCGAAAACGCTTTTACCGAATATTCTGATTCTGAGATGATTTTTTTGTGACATATTCTACTTTATTTTGATGGTAAATTTTCGGCATTACTTGCATCCTTTTTTTGGTGAAAAATCCCCAAATTCCATGAAAATTTTGAAAATCTAGCATTTTGCTAACTTTGAAGCTCTCTACTTTTAAGGAAAATGGATATTCCAAATACATTTTATTTTTATTCACAAATGCAATATGTCTACTTTATGCTGGCATCATAAAATGGACATATTTTTGCTTTTTGAAAAAATTAGAGGGCTTCAAAGTAGAGCAGCAATTTTCAAAAATTTCATGAAAATTGCAAAATCTGAAGGGACAGATGTCACAGAACTACAACTCCCAGCATGCCTGGGCAGTCTAGGCATGCTGAGAGTTGTAGTTTGGCAACATCTGGAGGGCTGCCGTTTGGCACAGTAAAGATCACTTTACTTTCACTTTCATTCCCCCCCCCCTCCCCCAACGTGGTTTCCCTACCTGAACTAGGATCCAGCAGTCCCAGGGGTCCTCCATCCTCTATCCACGTTCCCCTGAGGAAGTTGCCGACGGGCAACGGAACGCGTGGGGTCTTTAGGGGGGCACCTGCCATATTACTCCTCCATCTATTGTCCTCTACTACCAGTCCCCTGTGCTATATACTGAGGATATTCAGGTTGTATACATAATATTGGTGTTGTGGGGATAGGACTGTATTGATTTAACATTCTTGTTGTATGATAGGTTGATAACCTGAGTATTTGTGGAGGCAGATGCCCTGGGTGGGGTTTCTCCCCTGCTTTTTGGTAGGGGGTTCCCCCCCCCCCCCCCCCTCATTTGTGCAGTGGCCAATTGGGCCTTTTTTAATTGGTTTTAACTGTATTGTCTGCTTTTTGTACTATTTATATGTAATAAAGATATACTTTTTGGATTATGGGTGTGCATTATATTGCGTATCTCCCTTTCTTTTTGTGTAGTTATTGTTATTTGGTACGCTTAATAGCACCCCTCTGTGTATGATGCTGAGCCCGCCTGCTTTCTATATACTTACTAAGATGACTCATTGAATGCTATAGCTAGGTTCACACTGCGTTTGTGTTTACATTTTATGTAAACGGATGCTAAAAAAAAAATAAAAAAAAATGCAGTGTGAACCCAGCCTAACTAATCGCTAATAAATTCTTACTAAAGAGATGTAAATACTTGGTTTTATTTATTCTTCCCAAAGAATACACATGATATTTTCAACCAAAAGAACGAAGCAGATGACTTGAAAATGGCATTAGAAAGCAGAGCAAAAAGTTTATCTCAAGAAAATGAAGAATTAAAACAGAAGATACAACAACAAGAATTCAAAATAACCGACCTTCACCAGAACATCAATGAACTGAATGAAGACAATGACAGAATTAAAGAGAGGCTCAGGAAAACAGAAGTAAGTAAACCAACAGTATATGGGCTTAGTGAGAACTATGTTTATACTGTGTTACAGCATTAACATAGGCTATAGAGGACAATTAAGTAAATTTAGTACGTTCACATGGGAGGGTTTACAGCAAGTGTGTGAGCTTGAGCCACAGCAGATTTTCCACAGTGTTAATCTGCAGCAAAATACATTAGATTCAATGGAATCTACTGTGGAAATTCTTCTCAAACTTTCAGCAGGAAACTTGCTGTAGTTCCCACCTGTGTTCAATTTGCACAGGTGAACATACCCTTTAGGAGTTTTCCTTTTATACTTTTAAATTAATAGTTTAACCTTGGGATAGGCCCAATCATATTAGATCAATTGGTGTCTGGCTCTCAGGTACAGATTTGTGCATGTTGTAGCAACTGTGCCTGCTATTAAACACAAAATCTACAACACTGTACCTGTACAGTGTACGATGATGATGCAACAGTACTCGCCCCTATGGTGTGGCCCCTTCAATCAGCTAAGGCCCCTTTCACACTATAAAAAATTATCCGTAATGGACATCCGTCATAAAAATCTTGAAAATCGGCCATTAAACGGCCGTTAGAAAATCCGATTATAGTCTATGGGATTTTTCTAATGGCTGTTTTAACCAGTTATTGCCCGTTATTAATAATGCCATTATTTTGTGACTTATTAATAACGGGCAATAACAGGTTAAAATGGCTATTAGTCAAATCCCATAGACTATAATGGGATTTTATAATGGGCCGTTCAACAGCCGATTTTCAAGATTTTTAGGACGGACGTTCATTACAGATGAATTTTTATAGTGTGAAAGGGGCCTAATGGGGATGTCATGAGCGAGACTCCCATTAAACTGATATTTTCAACTTTTCATTTTCAGATCCTGGGAAAATCCTTTGTTAATTACCGTATTTATCGGCGTATAACATGCATTTTTATGCTAAAATTTTTTGCCTAAAGTCTATCTGCGTGTTATACGCCGATAGACTGTTTGTGACCCCGCAAAAGCCACTGCAGTTCAATGATTTAAAGCAGGCACTTTAAATCATTGAACTGCAGCGGCTTCTGCAGGGCCAGAGTCCCACTGCCAGATTCCCTCCCTGTCCCTGGTTTTATAGTTGCATGTCCCGCCGCCGCTGCCAGATTCCATCGCCGTCCCCAGTTTTATAGTTGCATGTCCCTCCGCCGCTGCCAGCTTCCGTCCCCGGTTTTATAGTTATATATCCCGCTGCCGCCACTGCCCAATTTCCTCCCCGTCCCCAGTTTTAAGTTAAATGTGTTCTGGGGACCACGCTCTTTCATGCTCCGGCGGCCTCCTTAGCTGTCACTGTGCGCTGCGCAATGACGAGTGACGCCCTCAACACAAGATCACTCGTCAGTCAGTGCGCGGCGCACAGTGACAGCTCAGGACGCCGCCGGAGCATGAAGGACCGCAGTCCCCAGGGCACATGTAACTATAAAACTGGGGACGGGGAGGGAATAGAGCAGCGGCACTTTGGCCCCACAGAAGCCACTGCACGTAAATGATTTAAAGCGCTTGCTATAAATCATTGAACTGCAGAAGCCGCCAGAAACAGTTTATCGAGGTACACCTGCACACACACACACACGCACCCTCTTTTTTCCAAGGATATTTTGGTGAAAAAACCTTTTTTACCAAAATCTCCTTGGAAAATGAGGGTGCTTGTTATAGGCTGAAAATGGCTGTATTTTTAATGAATATGTTAGAACTCCCTAATTGGGTATATGACAATAGCTTCTCTAAACTGGAAAACTTGTTTAAATTAAAGCCTTTTTTTAGTTGGTTGGTATGGGCAAGCTTTCCACTTTTTCTTTATTAACTATGCATTAGGGCCCTATCATGCAGAGTGACTATTGGCAAAAAATCAGCTGACAAGAGAGCAAACTTGGTTGTCAGCTGATCCCTTTGTTCTGACCTGCACATCTTTTGTCAGCCACACATCTCCCCGTTTAATAGGGGTAAGTGTGGTCGATGAATGATGGAAGCAGAAGGCTGCATGAGCAATCCAGTGATAAGTCTTTCCTTGTGCTAACATGATGTTGTGTGCGAACTTCATGAAGTTCCTTTATTCCCTAATGAATTAAAATATATTCCTTTCAGTACTATTCTGCTATAGTCAATTACAATATAATTTTGTTTATGACCCTGTCAGGTAAGATCTTAGTGTATTTTCAATATTCAAGTACCTGTCACCAAACTAAACTTTTAATATACATCGGGGATCAAAAGTTTGGGCACCCCAGGTAAAAAATTGTATTAATGTGCATAAAGAAGCCAAGAAAAGATGGAAAAATCTCCAAAAGGCATCAAATTACAGATTAGACATTCTTATAATATGTCAACAAAAGTTTGATTTTATTTCCATCATTTACACTTTCAAAATAACAGAAAACAAAAAAATTACGTCTGCAAAGGTTTGGGCACCCTGCAGAATTTATAGCATGCACTGACCCCTTTGCAAAGCTGAGACCTGCCAGTGTCATGGATTGTTCTCAATCATCATCTGGGAAGACCAGATGATGTCAATCTCAAAGGTTTTAAATGCCCAGACTCATCTGACCTTGCCCCAACAATCAGCACCATGGGTTCTTCTAAGCAGTCGTCTAGAAATCTGAAACTGAAAATAGATGACGCTCACAAAGCTGGAGAAAAGGCTATAAGAAGATAGCAAAACTTTTTGAGATGTCAATATCCTCTGTTCGAAATGTAATTAAGAAATGGCAGTCATCAGGAACAGTGGAAGTTAAAGCAAAATCTGGAAGACCAAGAAAAATATCAGACAGAACAGCTCGCAGGATTGTGAGAAAGACCATTCAAAACTCACGTTTGACTGCACAATCCCTCCAGAAAGATCTGGCAGACCCTGGAGTTGTGGTAGACTATTCCACTATAAAGAGATACTTGTACAAATATGGTCTTCATGGAAGAGTCATCAGAAGAAAAACCTCTTCTACGTCCTCACCTCAAAAATCAGCTTTTGAACTTTGCAAATTAACAAAGGGTCTGATAAAGCTTGCTGTGCGCACTCGCAACAGCTGTCTGGCAGACAGACACGTGAAGTGTGCTATGCGCACGCGCAACAGCTGTCGGATAGACCGACACACGAAGTGTTCGGCTTTGTGTGTCAATCTGCCTATTGACTGTTCACATTGACTCTTTCAGATGAGGTTTTGGTGCTGCTCTGTTCATCATTACTATGTTAATACATTTGTGCAAATCACGATAAAAATATGTCATGTTCAGAAACAGCCATGCAGTAAAATGCCGTAAAAGTGTGTGAAAATACAGTAAAAGGTTAATTTCAAGGTGTCCCCCTATCTTTTGGTGAAACTGTCCTTTTATTTTATATTCCTTCATACTATCTATATGCCAGAGTCCTTGAGTTTACATATTGTTGTTTATTCTTAGGGCATTTGTCTATTGTTGTATTTGAATACACATTTTTATTGTCATTTGCATAGTGTATATAGTGGTGTAATTTTTTTATGTTGTCACATTTTGACTAAGTGCACATATTTGATAAACTTGGTAGGACATATTTATACATAATTTCATTTTTATTGTCACTGCACTGTACACTTTATATTTGCTTTGGAGCTATTACTGGTCATTTATGTTCATGCTACTATTAGAGGTCCTGGCGTCTTTTTCACTTATGTCTATATGGGACAGTTTTCACTTTGTACGCTATTGAGCGTGAGCTAGAGGGTTGAGGTAGGATTACATTCCTATGCTCTGTGTACTTATATGTGGTTTTAAGTGTTTTTAATGGTGGTTGCCTTCCCCTTTCCTTTTTTGCTAATAATAAAAATGTACCTATAATTACGTGCATATGTGTTGGTGTGCATTACTTATGGTTGCCAGCTTTTTTCTTGTGCTAATTTCAAAAACATCCTAAAGACTTAAAATGTTCATAAAATAGCTAAATTGGGATTAAAGGTCAAATCACTTTTGCCTTGTGGCTACACTTCTCTGAAAATGCACTTTTAATAAGAAGAAACTGCACATAATGTAAACTGACTCCAACCCAGGTCTTAGGCTATATTCACTGGGACCAATGTCCACATGGAAAATTTCCAGCCAGACACTCCCCTGACAGCGGAGTGCCAACATAACATCCTGGATCTAGGACTGATTGGAAATGCATTTCTGTGCAGATTCTGCAAAAAGAATAGACATTCACTTTAATTCTTTCTGCGGAGAATTGGGATTTCCGCAGCAGAAACATCTGTCAATTCTGCCGGGGGGAATAGCACAGCAGAATCTTATTGAAATCAATGGGACTTGGCGCAGGGTTTACCTAGATGACCTCCAGTACTACCAGCCTAAATATATGAACAGGTGCAATGATCAGATACCTCACCCAAAGCCAGAGAAAAAGTAAGATGTGTTACAGAACCACTTCAATAATGAATTTACATCCAAAATGGAGCCTATCCCAAGCCATCAGCTTAAATAGGTAATCACAAGGCATACACAAGAAACTCTACTTTATTCTCTAATAATAGCCATTGCTACACTATATAAGGAAAAACAAATTTCCTGATGTGCTTCTTTCAGGTATTTTCCACACTGGCGAATGTGCTGCCTTTTGTTCTGTAATGTGTGTAAATATTGCATGAAAATTAACTTACTAATATTTCTTGATGTTTATTACAGAAAGAAAAGCAACAACTATCGGAGGCTTTGGATGAAGCTAAAGAACAAGAGAGGGAAGCTCTAGAGTTTTCTAGAGGGCTGGAAAATCAACTTGAGGACACAAAGGTGAACAGGATAAGAAGCAGATGCATGGCAGGATGGATATTAAAAAAGTACCTGTCACCAAATAAACTGTTCTCAACTACCTCTGGCTATGTTCCCCAACTACTCCTAACACCCCTCCTGCCCTTAAAAACAGTTTGAGCTTGAACCGCTTAAGGACACCGCCCATTTTGGTCTAAAAGGGGTACACTGGCCATAAGACCTTTTCTATTCAAAGGATAGGGGATAAGATGTCTGATCACGGGGGTCCCACCGCTGGGGACCCCCACTATCTTGCATGCAGCACCCACCTCTTGGAGCTGCACACAGTGCTGCAGCCTCGGAGTCTGCTGGGTCACGACTACGGGGCCGCCATGCCCCCTCCCATAGAATTGCATTGCGAGGCGTAGTCGTGACCCGGCATACTCCGAGGCTGCAGCTCCCAGAGGTGGGTGCTGCATGCGAGATAGCAGGGGTCCCCAGCAGCGGGACCCCCACAATCGGACAACTTATCCCCGGCCCTAAGATGTCTTAGGGCCGGAGTACCCCTTTAACGCCCTTAACAACGCAGGACGTAAATGTAAGTCCTGGTGAGCTGGTACTTAACGCACCAGGACATACATCTACGTCCTATACATAACCGCAAGCATCGGAGCGATGCTCTGTTCAAGCGCGGCAGGTCCCTGCTGAGGATAGCAGCCAGGGACCCGCCGGTAATGGCCGACATCCGCGATCGCTCGGATGTCCGCCGTTAACCCCTCAGATGCCGTGATCAGTACAGATCACGGCATCTGCAGCATTGCGGTCACTAAAATGGATGATCGGATCGCCCTCAGCGCTGCCGTGGTGATCTGATCATCCAGAACGGCAGACGGAGGTCCCCTCACCTGCCTCCGCTGCTTTCCACGGGTCTTCTGCTCTGGTCTGAGATCGGGCAGACAAGAGCAGAAGATCACGGATAACACTGATCAGGGCTATGTCCTATGCATAGCACTGAACAGTATTAGCAATTGAATGGGGACTATTATAATGTGTAAAAATAAAAGTAAAAAAAAAAAAAAAAATTTGAAAAAACCCTCCCCTAATAAAAACTTAAACTGCCCCATTTTCCCTATTTCACCCACAAAAAGTGTAAAAAAATTTTAATAAAATTTTATATACATATTTGGTATCATCGAGTGCATAATGTTAATGATACTGTACGGTGAACAGCGTTAACGTAAAAAAAAATCAAAAATTGCTGTTTTTGTATAATATTTAATTCCCCAAAAAATGTATTAAAAACATGTATTAAAAGTTTTATATAAGCAAATATGGTATCAATAAAAAGTACAGATCACAGTGCAAAAAATTAGCCCTCATACCACCCCCTATACAGAAAAATGAAAAAGTTATAGGTCTTCAAAATAGGGGGATTTTAAATGTACTAATTTGGTTAAAAAGTTTGCAATTTTTTTTTAAGCGCAACAGTAATAGAAAAGTATGGTATCATGGGTATCATTTTAATCATATTGACCCAAAGAATAAAGAACACATCATTTTTACCGTAAATTGTACGGCGTGAAAACGAAACTTTCCAAATTTGCAAAATTAAGGTTTCTTTTAAATTTTCCCACACAAGTAGTATTTTTTTGGTTGCGGCATACATTTTATGGTAAAGTAAGTGAGTGACATTACAACAGACAACTGGTTGCGCAAAAAACAAGCCCTCATACTAGTCTGCGGATGAAAATATAAAATAGTTATGATTTTTTGAAGGCGAGGAGAAAAAAAACAAAAACGTAAAAATAAAGTCCTTAAGGCCCAAATGGGCAGATTCCTTAAGGTGTTAAGGACTTATTTTTGCATTTTCATTTTCCTCCTCGCCTTCTAAAAATCATACCTCTTATATATTTTCATCCACAGAGCCATATCAGGGCTTGTTTTTTGCGCGACCAGTTGTCCTTTGTAATGACTTCACTAATTTTTACCATAAAATGTATGGCACAATCAAAAAAATACTATTTGTGTGGCAAAATTGAAATGAATTTAACAAATTTTGGAAAGTTTCCTTTTCACACTGTACAATTTACATTAAAAATGACATGTTTTCATTATTCTGTGGGTCAATACAATTAAAATGATACCCATGATTACATAAATTTCTATTATTGTACCGCTTTACAAAAATCTCAAACTTTTTAAAGGAAAACTGTCACTTGTTCACTCCCGCACTAACCACAAGTACAGACGGATAGTGCGGGGGACGCAGAATTATATGATCCTACCTTGCCCGGATCTGTCCAGCCATTCGCCCGTAATCTTAGTTTTTCTATATATGCAAATGTGGCTGTAACTGGCATGGGCGGGGTTTTCAGTAGCCTAGTGGCACTGTGACGTCAGCACCTCCTGTCAACAGCGCCGCCCGCTTATGAATATTCATCCCTCCGGCTCTCCCTCTCCCCAACTGGTCTTCATTGCGCAGTGAAGTGTGCCAGTTACAGCAACATTTGCATATATAGAAAAACTAAGATTGCGGGCGAACGGCCGGATGGATCCGGGCAAGGTAGGGATCTTATGAATCAGCGTCCCTCGCACTATCAGTCAGTACCTGTGGTTAGTGTGGGAGTGAACATGTGACAGTTTTCCTTTAACCAAAGGAGTACATTTAAAATACATTTTGACTACCTATAACTTTTTTAATTTTTCTGTAATAAGCGTCGGGATCTGTACTTTTAATCGATACCACATTTGCGTATATAAAACTTTTAATACATTTTTTTATAAATTTTTTTTTGGGGGGGGAGGTGGGGAATATGATGTGACAAAAAAAAAAGGCCTGCAGCAGCACTCCGGGTGATCCGATCATCCTTTTTACCGACCGTACTGCCGCAGGTGCCCTGATCTGTATTCATCACAGCATCTGAGGGATTAATGGCAGACATCAACGCGATCGCTCATGTCTGCCACTGTTAGCAGCTCTGACCTGCCGTACCGGACTTTCCCCTGATGGGAAATTGCACTACGCGAGCAAGAAGAAAGGTATGAGACACAGCATTTTAACCCCTCAATGACGCAGGACGTAAATGTACGTCCGGGTGTGGTGGTACTACCACACCAGGACGTACATTTACATCCTGCGTCATTAAAGGGGTTAAAAAGCTGTGTCTCATATCTTTGTTCTTGCTCGGATAGTGCAATTTCCCATCAGGAGAAAGTGGGCGTTTCCCAGCAGAGTCATGACATCACTGAAGCCTGCTGGGGGACAACTTCCGCCCTCAAATTGTTGTAGCATTGTGATGAATAGAAGACCTCAGGCTCTATGCATGTTTCTGTGTTGCTATCAGTGAGGCTCTCCTGCAGCTTTCAGTCTGTGCAGCTTTCTGTGAGAATCTGTGGAGCTTTCACTTTCTGTGCAGCTGACAATCAAGCTCCATGCAGAGGAACACTTCCTGATTTTGGACTTCTGCCAGTCTAGGAGGAGACCGAACTCACTGTATTAATTGTGGCAGGGAACAGAACAGAGCCACCTATTGGCCATTTTTTATATTACATTTTAAACATATTTATGTTGATAATTTTAAAAGCAAGTGAATGGAAAAGTGTCTGCTAATTACACAAGGAACACTATATTAAAAGTTTAATTTGGTGACAGGTACTCTTTAAACCTTTTCAATAAAAACAGATTATATGGGGGAAAGGAGGATTGGTCATGTGGAATTTCAGTGGCTGATCAATTTGTGCTTACTCCCCTCTACTCAAAATAGATGCATGCACGATCCCATTTAATACACTTTATTATACTGACCCAGAGGTACATATTTGTGAATTCCAGAGAAGCCTTTCTAGGATCAGCCACGAACACCAGCAGCTATCTGAAAGGCTTAAGGATGAATCAAATCAGAAAGAACAACTGAGAAACCTGAAAAATGAAATGGAGAATGAGCGCTGGCACCTGGACAAGACCATTGAGAAATTACAGAAGGAGGTATGTGCTGGCAATTGACTGCTAAAAAGGTGCCTGCTTTTATGGGCAATACAAAAACTACACTTAATTTACAATGAAATTCTCTTCATCCGACACCCTGTAATGTAGTGGCTGTGACAAAACAGAACTGACCTCACTAGACCAAAGGCTGTAGACTGAACAAAGATAAACTACTATAGACACTTCTGATGGTAAAACAGTAGCATTGGTTTAATACTTCTCTATCCATCAGTGAATATGGGGACTAACAGGTAATGTCTCTCCTTAAAGGGGTACACTGCCACAAACATCTTATCCTCTATCTAAAGGATAGGGGATAAGATGTTAGATCGCGCGGGTCTCGCTGCTGGGGACCTCCACCATCTCCGGCGCGACACCCCGTCATTCGGCGCTCGGAACGAACTCCGCTCCGTGCCTGATGACTGGCAATGCGGCCACCACACCCCCTTAATTCACTTCTATGGGAGGAAGCGTGAAGGCTACGTCATAGCAGTCACACCTCCTCCCATTGACATGAATGGAGGGGGAGTGACGTCATGAACGTGGAAGCTGCAGGCTTACACTTTCCTGATGCCGCCGCTGCTGGCATGGGGAGCATGGGGGTCCCCAGCGTTGGACCTCCGCAATGTAACATATTATCCCCTATCCTTTGGATAGGGATAAGATGTTTGCAGCGGAGTACCCCTTTAAGAAGAGGGCCAGTCATGCTCCTACGAAAATATGAGGGGAAAAAGGATATGCAGAGTAGCTTTCTCCTTCAAGGAAAAGAGCTTTCTCTTTAGTGCCATCTATTGCAGGTAGCCCAATAGAGCCCAAAGAGGTTTTTTTATTTGTAATCTGTTTCCCTTTTTAATGATTGTATTTTTTATTTCATTTTTTGTACGTTGTTATGGGGCCTGAGCTGTTTTTTTTTTATTAGCAGCATTTAGAGATCTGCTTTAATGCCAGACCAAGGACATTAGACAGGACCCATTCACATGAATTGGAAACTTTACTAGGCATGCTCTGTGACCTTTACAGAGGTCATTCTATATGGAGGAGGGATGCTGTTCTGTGTGCAATCTATATACCTTTATTATCTTTCACAGAAGGGTAGTGCTGGGAAATAATCTTTACAGAACAGGATGCCTCAGCTTAGTTTTGGGCCTAGTGGCCAGAATGGAAACTGGAAGATTTCAAGATTATTTTTAAATATAGTTAAATAAAAAATGTAAAATAAAAAAAAAATCTTTAAAAAAAATATGGTCAACATAAAAACCTGGTTTAACAATTGGTCGATTTCTGATGACACATTCCCTTTAATATGCCATTTGTAGGTTATTTTTTTTGGTAGCTCAAGGATTCATCTTAAGTATGTACTGAACACAGTTAATTGTTGCTCAGAATTTAGATGCTTTCAGGCTCCTAGGTGACACAACAGAGTAGGGTCGTGGTATATAATTTTTGATTTGGAGTCACATATGATCAGTACGTTATCAGTGAGCTAATAATAATAATGATAAAGATATTTCTATAGTGACAACAAATTATGCAGCACCAATGATGCAGAAATAAATAAGGACAAAATTAGACATTACAATATATCACATTAATTAGTCAAACAAGAGGTGTAATGTCCCTTCCGCAAGAGCTTACAGTCTATGAGGAATGGGGTTCCGATAAAAGGTAGCAAGTGTGTTGTATATTAAATGGTCCAGTAGTCTTTTTTTTTAACTATGCTAGATAACATAAAGGTTGGTGAACCAGTCACCAGCAATTCTAGTATTTTTCTGGATTTGACTCCCTATGAAGTCTTTTAATGGCATATGAACGATGGTAAAAGAACCTCCTAAGCTTTGCGGATTCTATGTTAGAATGTATATGATTGTAAGTTGATCTTAAATGACTATATAGATTTTTACACCTAAGACTACACTGCTCAAAAAAGATGAGGGAACACTTAAACAACACAATGTAACTGCAAGTCAATCGCACTTCTGTGAAATCACACTGTCCACTCAGGAAGCAACACTGATTGACAATCAATTTCACATGCTGTTGTACAAATGGAACAGACAAAAGGTGGAAATTATAAGCAATTAGCAAGACACCCCCAATAAAGGAGTGGTTCTGCAGGGTGTGACCCAAGACCATTTCTCAGTTCCTATGCTTCCTGGCTGATGTTTTGGTTACTTTGGAATGCTGGCGGTGCTTTCATTCTAGTGGTAGCATGAGATGGAGTCTACAACCCACACAAGTGGCTCAGGTAGTGCAGCTCATCCAGGATGGCACATCAATTTGAGCTGTGGCAAGAAGGTTTGCTGTGTCTGTCAGCGTAGTGTCCAGAGCATGGAGGCACTACCAGGAGAAAGGCCAGTACATCAGGAGACGTGGAGGAGGCCATAGGAGAGCAACAACCCAGCAGCAGGACCGCTACCTTCGCCTTTGTGCATGGAGGAGCACTGCCAAAGCCCTGCAAAATGATCTCCAGCCGGCCACAAATGTGCATGTGTCCACTCAAACGGTCAGAAACAGACTCCATGAGGGTGGTATGAGGGCCCGATGTCCAACACCATGAAGGACGTTTGGCATTTGCCAGAGAACACCAATTGGCAAATTTGCCACTGGCGCCCTGTGCTCTTCACAGATGAAAGCAAGTTCACACTGAGCACATGTGACAGATGTAACAGAGTCTGGAGACGCTGTGGAGAACGTTCTGCTGCCTGCAACATCCTCCAGCATGACCAGTTTGGCAGTGGGTCAGTAATGGTGTAGGGTGGCATTTCTTTGGGGGGCCTGCACAGCCCTCCATGTTCTTGCCAGAGGTAGCCTGACTGCCATTAGGTACCAAGATGAGATCTTCAGACCGCTTGTGAGACCATATGCTGGTGCGGTTGGCCCTGGGTTCCTCCTAATGCAAAACAATGCTAGACCTCATGTGGCTGGAGTGTGTCAGCAGTTCCTGCAAGAGGAAGGCATCGATGCTATGGACTGGCCCGCCCATTCCCCAGACCTGAATCCGATTGAGCACATCTGGGACATCATGTCTCGCTCCATTGCACAACAGACTGTCCAGGAGTTGGTGGATGCTTTAGTCCAGGTCTGGGAAGACATCCCTTAGGAGACCATCCGCCACCTCATCAGGAACATGCCCAGAGGTTGTAGGGAGGTCATACGGGCACGTGGAGGCCACACACACTACTGAGCCTCATTTTGACTTGTTTTAAGGACATTACATCAAAGTTGGATCAGCCTGTAGTGTGGTTTTCCACTTTGATTTTGAGTGTGACTCCATATCCAGACCTCCATGGGTTGATAAATTTGATTTCCATTGATAATTTTTGTGTGATTTTGTTGTCAGCACCTTCAACTAAGCATCTTAGTGTTCCCTTTATGTTTTTTGAGCAGTGTATAATGTTAATGTTTAATTCCCAGAAGCATTAAACCTGTTTGGTGAGGTTCTTCCATGGTCATTCTTTAACTGTATTTTTCAAACAGTGTGCCTCCAGCTGTTGCAAAATTACAACTCCCAGCATGCCTGGACAGCCTTCGGCGGTCCAGGCATGCTGGGAGTTATAGTTTTGCAACAGCTGGAGGCACACAGTTTGGAAAACACTGCTCTAACTGTTTATGCAGAGTCTTAAGATTCCATGTACAATGCTCACCATAACTACCGTAATTTCTATTAGATAGCAATTGCCTAACAGAGATAGCATGTTTATTTTTTCTTTAAATAAATAGTGCTTTGTGTCCTAAATGTTTTTAGGTTGGCTATGGAGATCCAAAGGTAACAGCATTTTCCTAATACACATTTTTATCGTAACTACATAAACAGCATATTAAATTTTGATCACCGACTTGCAGCACCACAGTAGAGAATGTAATTTCCCATCATAGCCTGCCCTTTTTATTGTAAGATTTTTCTCCATATAAGTAGAGCATCGTGTGAGTGTATTAGAGAATAGCTTGTTGCATTATGCATATACCTTTTTATAACTTTTCAGGGTATAAGCTTTTTTTGGACATATCTTCCTGTTTGTTTCATTTTATGATTATGGCATGGATGGTATGGACTTGTACATATTTAATGAACATACACAAATGTCTGAAAAGCTTTGGATGTATATCCACAATATGCTTGTTGGAGGCAGCGTTGGCGGTCCTGTAATATCTGGAAATGAACTGCCCACATTTTATTGCAGTGTATTTATACTTTCCTCCTTAGTTAAAGGAATTTAATTATAAGCTTTAGCTTCAAAGAGCAATTCGGCCTTTTAATTGTGAATCTACACAGAGCAGCTGCCTCACCACTCTGTTTCTGAACGGTTAGTGGAGATGAGATTTCTTTTGGTTCTTCATTAATAATTTGGGATGCTCCCAAATTAGGGTGAATGAATGGCTCAAACAAAGAACTGTATATTCTATGATCTGTGTGCAGCTCCCACAGAAAATGTCTGCTTTAATTTGTGTTCACAGTAAAAAGAGAAAAGTGCCTTGTACTTCTTATTCTCTTATAGTAACGTAGTAACAGTTTGTAAGGTTGAAAAAAAAGACCATCGAGTTGGAACCCCACTGTGTTGATCCAAAGGAAGGCAAAGAAATCCCCATGAGGCTGATTCCAATTGCCCCATGACAGAGGAAAAATGCCCTCCTGACTCCAATATGGCAATCGGAATAAATCCCTGGATCAACGTTCTATCCCTATAAATCTAGTATCCATTACCTGTAATATTATAATTTTTTTCCAGATAAGCATCCAGGCCCCCCTTGAAATTGTTTATTGAGTCAGACAGTGCAACATCATGTGGCAGAGAGTTCCATAGTCTCACTGCTCTTACAGTAAAGAATCTGTCTGTTGTGATGGAGAAACCTTCTTTCCTCTAGACGTAGAGGATGCCCCCTTGTCATAGTTACCGGCCTAGGTATAAAAAGATCCCTAGAATGATCTCTCTACTGTCCATTCATATATTTGCACATTGTGCTCAAACTCCAAACTAAGTAACCCCAAGCTTGATAACCAGTCTTGGTCCCCTAATCCCCCCCCATGCCAGTAATTATCTTTGTCGCCGCCCTCTGCACCCTCTCCAGTTCAGCCATGTCCTTTTTGTATACAGGTGCCCAGAATTGGACACAATAATCCATATGTGGTCTGACCAGTAAACTTATACAGAGGCAAAACCATGTCCCTGTCACAAGCCTCTATGCCTCTCTTTATACATCCCATGAATTTGTTAGCCTTGGCAGCAGCTGCCTGGCACTGGTCGCTAAAGTTAAGCCTACTGTACACCAATGTCCCCAAGTCCTTTTCAGTAGAAGTTTTACCTAATTTCTTATTATGTAGTACATAATTGTATTTTCTGTTTTTATGGCCAAAGTGCATAACATTACATTTGTGCTTATTAAATATTAATGCCGATCTACTGAGAGGTGTCTTCAAAAAGGCTGATGTGATTTAAGCAGAGTGCCTCACTCCTACAAACATCACAGGGATGTGGAATTCCTAATGCCCGACGCCCGGGACATGCAGTTCCAGGCGCCAGGCAGGTGACTTTTTCAGGCCCTTAGCCCAGCAGGTGAATTTTTCAGGCCCTTAGCCCTGCTTCGGGCAAGCAGGACAGGACCTGAAAGCCCCTGTCAAGCACGGTGGTGCTCAGAGGGGTGTATGAAGCGGGCTCAAGACTCGAGCCTGCTCCATACTCTGAAACCCGAGCTGATTCCTGTAGCTGGGGGCCACCGCTAATAGCCAGCATGCGGCGATCGCCACGACTGGCTATTAACCCATTAGATCGCCACTGTCGGAGTGCTTACCTTTGCTTTCCTGGTGTCTGTGGCTCTGTCATTGATAGAGCCTGGCTGGACTAGGCTCTATCAATGGATTGCAGAGCACATAGATCAATGGTTTCAATAGAACTCTAATGATCTGTATGATAAATCTAATGATTCCTCCTAAAAGTCCCCTAAGTGGTGTAAAAAAAAAAAAATTCTTAAAAGTTTGAGACGCATTAACCCCTTCCATATTAAAAGTTCAAATCACCCCCTTTTCCTATATATAAACATTATAAAAATAAACATATTTGGTATTGCAGAGTGCGTAATTGTACGAACGGTTAAAATATAACATTATGTATCCCACACGGTAAATGTAAAACAAAATACCAAACCACAGAATTGCAATTTTTATAATATCCCAGAAAAAAAGTTAAAAGCGAAGTAAATTTTTTTTTTTTTTTTTTTTTAAAGCAATTAAGATTTTTTTTTTTTAAACTAGTAAAACATGACGGAAACTATACAAATCTGATATTACTGTAATCAGGCCGGCCTAAAGTATCAAAATGACATGTTAGCTTAAATACAAGGTATATGGCGTAGAAAAGAAAACCATCAAATTTGCTAAACTATCTTTTACTATTTCAATTTTACTTTTTTATTTCGGAGCATATGTTCTGGAAAAATGAAAAGGTATCATTATAGTAGTTAGTTATGGCTATTATAGGGAGAGGAGGAAAAAACGAGAGTGTAAAAGCAAAAATTTGCTCGGACAAGTGGATTGTCATGAGGTACTAGTAGATTTTGCTCCGTTTAAGTCCCGTGGACAAGTATTTTTTTTTAAATAAAATTTTCCACACCCCTGCATCAGGTCGCTGCAGTGAGATGCAAAATTACAGCATTTGGAAAAATGGTCAGTTAAATGGTACTTATGTATGCAGCTATAAAAATCTTTCCCACTAAAACATTAACAAAGCATTAACAAAGCAACAGTTTCCCAGCAGGAGAGTTTGAACAATTAGTACTCCACATTATCCATTATGACATGGAGCATTTCTCATTGCTTTGTCTGTTCTCTCTCTTTTTTTTTTTCATTTAACCCCTTAAGGACGCAGGACGTAAATGTACGTCCTGGTGCGGTGGTACTTAACGCACCAGGACGTACATTTACGTCCTGTGCATAACCGCGGGCATCGGAGCGATGCCCGTGTCAAGCGCGGCTGATCCCGGCTGCTGATCGCAGCCAGGGACCTGCCGGCAATGGCCGACGCCCGCGATCTTGCGGGCGTCCGCCATTAACCCCTCAGGTGCCGGGATCAATACAGATCCCGGCATCTGCGGCAGTACGCGATTTCAATGAATGATCGGATCGCCCGCAGCGCTGCTGCGGGGATCCGATCATTCAGAACACCGCACGGAGGTCCCCTCACCTTCCTCCTTCCGGCTCCCGGCGTCTCCTGCTCTGGTCTGAGATGGAGCAGACCAGAGTAGAAGATGACTGATAACACTGATCTGTTCTATGTCCTATACATAGAACAGATCAGTATTAGCAATCATGGTATTGCTATGAATAGTCCCCTATGGGGACTATTCAAGTGTAAAAAAAAAATGTAAAAGTAAAAAAAGAGTGAAAAATCCCCTCCCCCAATAAAAAAGTAAAACGTCCGTTTTTTCCTATTTTACCCCCAAAAAGCGTTAAAAATAAATTTTATAGACAGATTTGGTATCGCCGCGTGCATAAATGTCCGAACTATTAAAATAAAATGTTAATGATCTCGTACGGTGAACGAAAAAAAAAAAGTCCAAAATTGCTACTTTTTTAATACATTTTATAAAAAAAAAATTATAAAAAAATTATTAAAAGTTTTTTATATGCAAATGTGGTATAAAAAAAAGTACAGATCATGGCACAAAAAATGAGCCCTCATACCGCCGCTTATACGGAAAAATAAAAAAGTTAGAGGTCATCAAAATAAAGGGATTATAAACGTACTAATTTGGTTAAAAAGTTTGTGATTTTTTTTTTAAGCACAACAATAGAAAAGTATGTAATAATGGGTATCATTTTAATCGTATTGACCCTCAAAATAAAGAACACACGTCATTTTACCATAAATTGTACGGCGTGAAAACGAAACCTTTCAAAATTAGCAAAATTGCGTTTTTCTTTTTAATTTCCCCACAAAAAGTGTTTTTTGGTTGCACCATACATTTTATGATATGAGTTATGTCATTACAAAGGACAACTGGTCATGCAAAAAACAAGCCCTCATACTAGTCTGTGGATGAAAATATAAAAGAGTTATGATTTTTAGAAGGCGAGGAGGAAAAAATGAAAACGTAAAAATTAAATTGTCTTAGTCCTTAAGGCCAAAATGGGGTTAAAAGGTTATCATTTTAAAGTTTTGCTTTTTGAGACTCTTTAATAGTAAATTGTTAACCAGAAAGTCTCTGGGTGAGTTTAACAGAACATACTCCGGCATTTTTTTATTTTTTTTTATTTGTCATACGATCTAAGTTTTGATGTAATTGCAGCACAAAAAACAAATGACATAATATGACCTTGTATATGAAGCTCCTACATTTGTTTTTCTGATGTCTTTGTTAAA
The DNA here is from genome assembly GCF_029499605.1 of Hyla sarda. Classification (NCBI taxonomy): domain Eukaryota; kingdom Metazoa; phylum Chordata; class Amphibia; order Anura; family Hylidae; genus Hyla; species Hyla sarda. Next base: position 151,613,408 of record NC_079192.1, read on the forward strand.
AAAACAAAGCATGTAGGGCTTCAGTCACACTTAGGAAATTAAACAACAGATCAAGAGACATTATTTTAGGCCTGTGCATTTTTGCTGTGCTTATACAGTGCCAACAAATCTAGCAGTAATGTACAGAGATTGTCACCATTCACATGAGTCTCTGTTTCAAATCAGGCTTAAATCCATTTCCTTTGACCACACACACACACACACACACACACTTGGGCTTGTTTCACAGAAAGTCTGTTAAAGGGAATTTCTGAGTTCAGGATTGTGATAGAATGACAAACCGGGAGATACAAGTTTAATACTGGCAGCAACCAGTGCCACCGCTCAAGTCCTCTCACTGGACTTTGTTTGGCTGCAGCGATGACATGCCTGTATAACCATGTCACCATTTTAGCCTATCACTGGCCTCCACAGTATACAATGCTAGCCTACTGCGACCATGGTTTGGCTGCAGCAGTGACGTGGGTATGCACAAAGCCAGCGGGAAGTGCTAGATGGATGGTGTTCGGTGCACCCAGGATGTGAGTATAGCTTGGTATTTTCTCACAATCCCAAGCGATGGATAAATCGGAAAACCCTTTTAACCTATCAGTATGTTTTGAAGAGTAAGAGGAAATCTGAGTGCCCAGAGAAAAGCCACATAAACATACAACCAGTATCAGTAAATCTGTACTTTAAACATGTTCAGTATTCCGCTAGAATCTAATTTCTTGTTGGAAATTCCACTACAGAACTTCCAACATGTGAACTGAGCAGCATAAGTCCCATTGAGATCAGTGGGAGCAGATGGCGCATAATTTCCTAATGGAAATTCCATGTGGAATTTGCATAATGGGAACATACCGCAACTGTCTTTTCTAGATGTACACTGTCTAAGAACTAGACCAGTGGTTCTCAACCTGGGATACAAGTACCCCCAGGGGTACTTAGCAGTTCTCCAGGGGGTACTTGAAGAAAAATCAGTAGTGACAGCCACTGGTTACTGGTCTGGACCACTTTGAAAGAAACGGTAGTCTGACGTCACTGCACAGAGGAGCGGAGCAGGAGGACAGCATAGGGGAAGAGCGGGCATTGGGCTGCTGTGGGCAGTAACTACCATCAGCTTTGTTGCTCCACTGCCACTGCAGACCGGAGACCTACTGCTATGAGCCATAGCAATAGGTCCCCCCACCAGAGGAGCAGTGGAGCACCAAAGCAGGACAGTATGGCAGCCTGAAACTATATATGGGGTAAGTAACACAGTTCTAGCCTTTTGAAAGGCTATCTCCCTCATAATGACACCCATAAGGGAGTGCTTGAAAAAATCCTGTCAACAGGGAAACTCCATAGTATAAATTAGAACCATATAAATAAGAGTTCAAACAACACCTATTTAAAAAAAAAAAAAAAAAAAAAATATATATATATATATATATATATATATATATACGTCTTTATTAAACACATATTTCATTAAAAACATGTATTATGCAGCAATGGAGAAGTGACAAAGATGAGTATCCAATACAAATGAAGGGGTGATAAATGGTTGCTCAAAAATATATATATGACAGCTGATCATCAAAGTACAAAAGGATAATTAAGTTTGTAAAAATGCACAACATAACACTTATAATATATACATTATTCCTCACAAATGCAAAAAAAATATGTTGTGCACTAAATATATATCATATGTCAGTGCTACATACCTGTAAGGGTAACAATTAGTTAATCCCCCACAAGAAAAGACCATATATATATTATCCATAAAGTGCCAATGCGTCACATATATATGATAGGTACTGGGTAGATGCAGACATAGTGATAAGCAGTTAAATCAGCGTAATCGCATAACCTTACACATGTGGGAGAGCAGCCAAAGCCCCAGCCCCTACGATCGTTTCGGTTTCCCTTTCTCAAGAGGTACTGATAGTATCAGTCACTACCCGGATTTATATGGTCAGTTAATGAACTAAATTACTTAAAGCAGTGTATAATCATTATGGCGCCTGCGTGTTGCTCCACCGGAACTATCTGTTAGCCCCACTTCCGGCGTCTCCATCCAAGTGCTCAGGCCCGAGAGATTATTTCCGAGCATGCGCACAAGGATTTCTGTCGCGTCGGGGAGCCATATCACGGACGAGAAGCCTAGCGCAGGCGCACTGAAGAACAGTGCTGTATTGATATACGGGGAATGTCTGCATTTACCCAATAACTATTCACAGTAACCGGTTCACATTGTAACATGTAAGTGACATCAATTAACCCCTTAAGGACTCAGCCCATTTTGGCCTTAAGGACTCAGACAATTTAATTTTTAATTTTTTCCTCCTCGCCTTCTAAAAATCATAACTCTTTTATATTTTCATCCACAGACTAGTATGAGGGCTTGTTTTTTGCGAGACCAGTTGTCCTTTGTAATGACATAACTCATTATATCATAAAATGTATTGCGCAACCAAAAAACACTATTTTTGTGGGGAAATTAAAAAGAAAAACGCAATTTTGCTAATTTTGAAAGGTTTCGTTTTCAATCCGTACAATTTACGGTAAAAATGATGTGTGTTCTTTATTCTGAGGGTCAATACGATTAAAATGATACCCATTATTATACACTTTTATATTATTGTTGTGCTTAAAAAAAATCACAAACTTTTTAACCAAATTAGTACGTTTATGATCCCTTTATTTTGATGACCTATAACTTTTTAATTTTTCCGTATAAGCGGCGGTACGAGGGCTCATTTTTTGCGCCATGATCTGTACTTTTTTTGATACCACATTTGCATATAAAAACTTTTAATACAGTTTTAATACATTTTTTTTAAAATAAAACGCCGTTCACCGTATGGGATCATTAACATTTTATTTTAATAGTTCGGACATTTACGCACGCGGCGATACCAAATATGTCTATAAAATTTATTTTTTACGCTTTTTGGGGGTAAAATAGGAAAAAAACTGACGTTTTACTTTTTTATTGGGGGAGGGAACCTCCGTGCGGCGTTCTGAATGATCGGATCCCCGCAGCAGCGCTGCGGGCGATCCGATCGTTCATTTACATCGCGCACTGCCGCAGATGCCGGGATCTGTATTGATCCCGGCACCTGAGGGGTTAATGGCAGACACCCGCGAGATCGCGGGCGTCGGCCATTGCCGGTGGGTCCCTGGCTGCGATCAGCAGCCGGGATCAGCCGTGCATGACACGGGCATCGCTCCGATGCCCGCGGTTATGCACAGGACGTAAATGTACCACCGCACCAGGACGTACATTTACGTCCTGCGTCCTTAAGGGGTTAAAGTGCATAATTGAAAAAATGAAAACAAAATATGTGCATAAAAATAAAGTACAGCAAATGAAAAAAATATATATGTATGCAAAACAATTGCAAAAGGCGAGAGATCAAATAAATAATGCTATGTGACACAAAATATAAATGTGAATACATTGGTTAATACCATATAGTGCAATGTGAACATGATATACTGAAATGTGATTCCCATAATTATTATGGAACCCTAATATGTATACTAAAAAGTGCATAGCAACTATATATGGGGCAGTTTGGGGTCCTACAGCTATATTTGGGGGCACAGAGGGGGCCTAACAATTTTATGGGGACTTAAAGTGGGTACTATTACTGTGTTTGACAATAAACATGGGGAGTTTGTAAATAGGTGGGTATTGTACTACAGAAAATTGCCTAAAAGGTTTGGCTGGTTCTGTGGAGAAGTCTTGTATGGGAGAAATCTTAATGGCGGTCTAGGCCAGATAGTGAAGAAAAGAAAAGTAAACAACTCCGGTTAGAGAAGTAGTCACCTCTAAATCGGGGGACTGGGGAGATAGGGAGAGGAACAGGGGGCCTGTTATAGAGGAAAGTAAAGCATATGAATTATACTGAAATCATTACAAAATGTCTTTAATATGGGGGTACAATTATTTGGGGAATGGGCTGTCAAGGGGTACTCAGGCAAAAAAGGTTGAGAACCACTGAACTAGAGTGTTTTTCTGTTTGTTTCTTTCTTCCATGGTATTCTTTTCTGTGTAATAGCACGCACAGATATTTCTATTTACTATGGGATTCAATAAAACACGGTATTCAAAATCTCAAGTAGGGTGAAGGCATGTTGTGTTTCAGATTGCAGAGGGCGTCTAATGAGCCATTTCCCTTTCCTGCAGTCATATTTATCCATTATTACTCATTAAATAATGCACAGGTTCGGTTTCATTCCTGAGTGAACTGGTCTGTAGCTGCTGGAGTGCAGACCTCTACTGGAATGTGCTGTGAAATGTGCCTCCCGATATCATGGAGAAATCCAGCAGAGTTGTTAATCATTATGCCTGAGTTCAGCGAGCAGTCCCCTTGCTTGTTTTGACATTGTCGACTGGTCATGAGCTCTGGGTAAAGTTATTTGGATCACAGACCTCCTGACTAGTTGCAGAATTCACTTTCCTTTTGTCAAGGTCATTAGCAATGGCAGTCCTTAAAGGACTAGACACACCTAAATTAATAGTTTTTTTTATATATCTATTAAAAGTGTATTTACACAGCCACATTTGTTGTCTCTGTATTTAATGTTTGGCTTATAGAGAAAAACACAAAACATAGGCCCTAGGAAACAAAAAAACAAAAAAAAAAATAACAGAAACAATGAACATTGTTTAAAAAAAAAAAATTAAAACAAAAATTAAATTGTATATGTTCAAAACAAAGTTGCTGGCTATGGAAAATGACCTCAAACAACATTATGAAAACATGCCCTAAAGCTCAGTTTGTGCTTATTTTCCTGTGTAAATCTTAAGTTTACACCAAAAAGTCTCCCAACATATAGCTCAGCCAAATGCCAATGCATACTGTACATATACCATTTCTTCCAACTCTATAAACTGTACCCCGTTTTGGGTTACTCAAAAGGTGTACCAATGCAGAATATTCAGAAGCACAAATCTAATGTAATGTAATGTATGCCATATGCACTATTTGAACATACTGAACATGGTGTGAATTTAGTTTTGGTGAATGTAACAAGTTGTAATTTATAATATAACAGTTCTAGCCTTACCTACAGTATTTCTCTTCTCATGCTTTCATAGATCATAGTATTCACTCAGACCTTATTGTTCTGTTACATTAGATTTCTGTTGCCCCAACAAGTAGAATAGTATTTGATTAAAACAAACTTATCATGGATCATGTAAACAGGAAAAAAACAAGATAATGGCCCAGATTTATCAAACTGTGTGAGAGAAAAAGTGGAGTGATTTTTCAACAACAACCAATCACAGCCCAGCTAACGAGCTCTGGTAAAGTGAAAGCTGAGCTGTGATTGGTCACTGTGGGGAAAATCACTAAATTTTTTCTCTCACACAGTTAAATAAATCTGGGCCAATGTGCTGACAGAGCCTTACATTTATAGTGCATGACCTGTTAGAATAAATGGCTTACATTGCATAAGAGATTACATTTAATTATTGTTTCTACTATTAGGTGTCAGAACATGTCGAGTTTTCACGGGTATCCACAGTGGAGCTTCAAAAGCAGTTTGATGAATATAAAGAGAAAAATCGTAAGGAGAATGGAGAAATGCAACGACAGATAAAAGATAAAATCCTGGAGGTGGAAAGGTGCAACCAGACTATTAGAAAACAACAAGAAGAGGTAGGTTACCTCTGAGTACCTATGTGACACTGACTGTTTTTTTAACACTATGTTTTGGTTGCCTTTTAAATCTATTATCATTCTTTAAATTATATATTTTTTGCCTACATTTGGTATTTTTACTATTAAAGAGGACTCCTAGCCTCTGCTTACCTGTCTTTTTTTGTTAAATGCCTGTTTTACCCATGTTTTACCAAAGTTAAAATTATGGAGCATAGTTTCTCTGCTGTGTGTTGTGCCGATCATCTATTTTTCTTGCTAATTTTTTTTGACTAAATAGCCAACTGGGTGTTACTAGTTGGGGGTGGTGGTGGGGGATATGTCTCTACACTGCTTGCACTGTCCATTTTAATTGTATAGTCTCAGACTATTCATGGACATGCCCCCTACTGGTAACACCCAGTTGGCTATTTAGTCATACATGTCAGGGTTAACTGTAAAACGGTACAACAAAGGGCTATAAGAGAAGATCTTGCAGAATTCAGAAACCACTGGCCCTCCTTAATACAGTTGGAGAATAACTTTTTTTTCTTTTTTATAAACTTATAGGACCATATGTTCGTTAGTGTGTTGGACTTTTCAGTGACTTAATGTACAGCATAAATAGATATTGAGGAACACACATTTGACAGAGTTGAAAAGCTTCTGTGAGAGTATGTCTCCTTTCTGCCTCGTGGATGAATAGTGGTGATGCTTATTAAAATTTGACCTTTCGTTATCCCTTTTTTCAAAAGAATGCTAGTACAATATTGTAGTTAATAGTACATTGTCTCTGGAGCAGGATTATGTAATGGTAATTCACTACATACAATATCTTTTGTACTTCACTTAGATCAGACTTTTGGAAGAAAATTTACAAGACCATCAGAGAGCTCACGATGAGTCTTTAACCAAGAACCATCTTCTACAACAGACTATTAAAGATCTTCAGTATGAATTAGATGCTAAAAACCATATGAAGGATGACCGGTCAAGACAAGTTAAGTCAATGGAGGTATGACATTTATCTAATGCATATAAGAACTTTTTGATTAATAAAACAAAACTTGTATGGAGAGATATCATATTAGAGATATAATCCTTGAGCTACAGCAGATATTGCCATATTAATTATGTGATCAGATGACTTCATGAAGATCCGTAAATTCCTCATAAGGCCAGTTTCACACAGTTGTAATACAAACATCCGTGCTATCACTACAATCCCCCTCCCCCCAGCTGAACCATTCATGCATATTTTCTCAATGGTAAAAAAGGGTTTAAGCTGCTGCCAGACACTTCTAATTGGGCATGATGAAATAAAAAAAAGTTGATTTCTACACTCATGTATGCTGGATATATTGTTCCTGAGAAATTTACACATTGAGCACTATACTGCTGTAGATTAGTAATGAGCGGCAGGGGCCATATTCTAATTTGCAATATTTCACAAATATATGGACGAATATTTGTCCTATGTTTGTGAAATTTGCATATTCAAAATGTTCGTTCCCTTTTTTTTCCATGCGAAAATTCGTAATGAAATTTGCAAAGTGCGCATGCACGATTAGATCCTTCACCTAAAAGGGAGGGAGGGATCTGGAAGTGGGGATATTCATGAATATTTGCATATTCGCATATACAAAATATTTGTGCTCCACACCGACTCATACAGTAAATAATATTGGAGCCTTCTTTGGACCACAAGCTGGAGGCAGAGAGGGATGATCACCTTTTTTTTTTTTTTTTTACACAGTACACATCATTGTTGTGATGTGTACTGTGAAGAAAAAAATAGACGAATATTTGTCATTACAAATATATATCGCTATATTAAAAATATTCGAAAAATCGCGAAGTGCCGATATTGGCGAAAAAATTAGCATTTCGAATATTCGCGCTCAACACTACTGTAGATCCCTAGGCATTTGCCCTGGTGTCCATTGTTTTTTTTCTTCATAGCACTGAACTGGATATATCCAATCACGTTGTGCCTAGTCTTTCTCCTTTTCTTTTCATGCAGTGGATTGTATATTATAGATGCAGCCATATATTATGACTGCCACAGTGGTTTCACAGCAGTGACTTTTTTATTTGATAGCCAAACTTTATATTTGTTTTTAGCTTTGCAGTTTTCTCTTGTAACAAAAGCATCTTTAGGAACCCTTAACACAGGAGGAAGCAGCCCTCTGTTGTGGTATAATCAGTAACAGATCCAGCAGCTCTATGGTGCACTGGGTACTGAGCCATCACAACCCTGATTCCACTTTGTAAATAATATTGTTAATGTGGGCAGGACAGAAGTGGTGATGTCTTCTCTCCAAGGTGCCCTGGAATTCAGGAAAAATTAGATTCGCAATGAATGCAAATATCACCGTGATTCTATCGTGCGAATCGCATCATTAAACGCCATTTAGTGCGATCCAGGCTTCAGGGCATCTAAAATGACAGATCCACATGTGAGGACATGGGGCAAGGAATCCTGGGAAGGTGGGAACAAGGGTAGGCGGGATGACCCTGAATCACATGCAGGATGCAGCCTATCAGCAGCCAGTCCCCCCTGTGATGTCACAGCCCTATATAATTGGCAGCCATATTGCGGGCAGTCACTTCTGCCTTTCACTGCAGAGAGATAGATTGGGAGAGACAGGGCTGTGTGTTGCACAGAAAAGCTTTTTTCAGCAGCGATTCACCTCCTCAGCAAGTCAGCATTCTGTTGCATAGAGAGAGGGACAGAGAGCAGTGTGTGTTTTACAGAAAAGCATTCTTACTGCAGCGATTTACCTCCCAGTCACTGTCTACAGCGTTCTATTACAGAGAGCAGTGTGTTGCACAGAAGAACAGCAGCGATTCAGCTCAAGCACAAATCCTGCCTAGAAGCACTGATAGGGAAGGGAGTGAGATTGAGAGAGAATGCAATTTTGGGTGTAGTACACAGCAACTGTGTGCTGCAGCACTGGTGTGTACTGCTGGTATTGTGAACAAAAAATGTAAGCGTACTGAAGTGCATTTTTGCTGCCCTCATAAGTGCATACCACATATGAACGTATGTGGTATGCACTTATGAGGGCAGAAAAAGGCATGTACATCTAAGTGGTGTACTATTTTGTTCCTGTTAAAGTTTCAAGGGCCTAGATACTGTGAAAGGCCAGCCAAAAGTGGTGGACTCTGCACCTTTTAGAGAACTGATGGCTTGTGCCGAGCCGAAGTGGAGAGTCCCAAGCCGTAATTTCTTTGTGACGAAGGCAGTACCAGCTCTGCACAATTTTGTGGAAGAGAAGGTGGGCCAGTCCTTGAGCCTGTCGATGTGTACCAAAGTGCACGGCAACGCTGACGTCTGGAGCTGTAACTATGGTCAGGAACAATACATGTCCTTTACAGCCCACTGGGTGAATGTGGTTCCTGCACACCCACACCACTTTCTCCCCCCACACTCTCAGGACTTTGGTCCTGTGACAGTGTGCGACTCTGCCTCCTCATCCTCCACAGTGTCCTCAGCCTCCACTGCAAGGACAAGTCTAAGTGCCTCTTCAGCATACCATGTGTGCAGGGCATGGCGGTGTCACGCTGTTCTTCTCATGGTTTGCCTTGGCGAACAGAGTCACACGGGAGGAACTGCTAAAACTCATTCATAAAGAAATTGGAGCCTGGCTTACTCCACAAAAAATGGAAATGGGAACCATGGTGACTGACAATAGGAAGAACATCTTGTCTACGCTGCGACAAGGAAGGCTGAGCCATGTGCCCTGCATGGCACATGTGTTCAATCTGGTTGTCAAGCGGTTCCTGAAGTGTCGCCCCCCCCCCCCTGCAGTACCAGCTCCCTCTGCAGCAGCTGGAGTCTACAGTTGCTGATGAGTAGCTTTCTTCACCCACATAGTGAAGCAACTCATCAGCAGCAGGTAGACCTGGAGCAGGACCTGAACGAGCAGGTAATGTCATACCTTGACATGCACATGCCAACACACCTTGAAGATCCGCTGGACTCCTGGGCAGCCAAACTTGATTTGTGGCCGCAACTAGCAGAGTTTGCCCTGGAAAAGCTGTCCTGCCTGGCCAGTAGTGTGCCATCAGAGCGGGTGTTTAGTGCGGCGGGGGCCATAGTCACCCCCAAGGATAACTCGTCTGTCCATGAAAAATGTGGAGAGACTGACTTTTTGTAAAGAAGAATCAGGCATGGATCAGCCAGGATTTCCACCCACCAATGCCTGATGCATCAGAGTAGATTGACCAAGGTGCCACACCAACACTCCACAAATATGGATAGTGCAAAACAGATTTAAGGCACTCCTCCCCAGTTACAAACATTCCTCCGCATCAGACCTTTTGTCACCCACCTTCGTCACCGGGTACTGGTATTGCCACCCACCGCACCACTCTGTCACCGGGTCACTTTCAGGACTCCTGATGCTGCTGCAGCCACCTCCAGGCTGTCTCATTCTGCCACCATATGTTCTCCTCATGCTGCCACCACCTCCAGGCTGTGTCATTCAGCCAGAATATGTTCTGCTCATGCTGCCGCCAACTCCAAGCTGTGTCATTCAGCCACTATGTGGTCTCCTCATGCTGCTGTCAACTCCAGCATGTGTCATTCAACCACTATATGGTCTCCTCATGCTGCCGCCAACTCCAGGCTGTGTCTTTAAGCCACTAGATGGTCTCATTTTGCAGCTGCCAACTCCAGGCTGTGCCTTCAGCCAGTACATGGTCTAATCATGCTTCCACCACCTCCAGGCTGTGTCATTCAGCCACTATGTGGTCTCCTCATGTTGCAGCCAACTCCAGGCTGTGTCATTCAGCCACTATGTGGTCTCCTCATGCTGCCGCCAACTCCAGGCTGTGCAATCCAGCCACTATATGGTCTCCTCATGCTGCTGGGACATTACCTAAACATTTTTATGGTAGCTCTAGCTACCATAAATCTTCAATTTAAATTTGAAAATTCATCTTTTTATCTTGGGGATTGTGAGGCCCCATGGTCTCTTCATGCTGCCGCCAACTCTAGCATGCGTCATTCAGCCACTATACGGTCGTCTCTTTGTGCTTCCAATTCCAGGCTGTGTCATTCTGCCAGATTATGTTCTCCTCATGTTGCTGCCACCTCTAGGCTCTGTCATTGTGCTGCCATGTGACATGTGATTCCTTGTTGGATTTGGGCTTTTGTAACCATACATTTTTTTTATTAAATCTTAAATTTCAATTAAAATTTCAAAAAATTGATAGAGCGATAGCAATGAACCATAACCGATGAAATGAAACATTCACACTTTCGCAATCAGGGGAGCGCTGAGAGGCAGGGACTGGTGGCAGGTGGCATCTCGTCTGGCGGAGGACCACCAGCTCGATTTTAAGATACAAGTACGAGCTTTTTCACTGCAGCCACTGCTAGCTTTGTGCCCACTTATCCAATGGCACAGAAGCTGAATGTGCTCCTGTCCAAGTTGCTGGTACTGCAGTCCCTCCCTTTTCAAGTGGACACTCAGAGTATGGGGGTATGCTGAGAGGCAGGGGCTAGAACAAGCGGTAGCTAGCCTCGCGGCATACTGCCAGATCGATGCTCAGCAGAATGGGTAATCAAAAAATGTAAATAAATTCAAATTAAATTAAATAAAAATGACAAAACATCTGCCACATCCAGACGCTCTATGGCAGGGATTCTAATAGCGATGCCAGTAATCTGCAAGTCATACTGAATAACAGTATTATCTCACTAACACAGCACACTCCCTATGCATGTTAGGACAAGGCAAAGTGTTCTACACCTCTATTGAGGCTCTCTGTAGGGCAGAAATAGCCGTTTTTACTAGCGATTCACTGTGAATAAATTCGGACCAAACTAAATTTTTTTAGAAAATTTTGGCAAATCAAATTTTTCAAAAATTCGCTCATCTCTAGTGCCCAGCTATCTCTGAAAACCAGACATCTGAACACCTGCTGCTTTAGGGTCTATTCACACCTACAGTATTTTGCACATATTTGATGCTGCATATTTAAATTTCATTGTAAATCTTTAGCATAAAATCTGCAGCTTCAAATATGCGCAGAGTACTGTACGTGTATTCACACACACACAGTATCCTGTGTATATTTGATGCACAGGATTTGAAGTTGCAGATTTGAAGCTGTGTTCAGTTATTTAGTTTACATGACCTCTGCAGCATAAAATCTGCAGCTTGAAATCCTGCGCATCAAATATGCGTAGGATACTGCATGTTTGAATACACCCATTTACTCGTGTGTATTTTTGCTGCAGATCTGCTGCTGCAGATTTGGATGCCCATTGACTTCAGTGGGGAGCAAAATCTGCTAAAGCAAATCTGCAACAGATCTGAAGCAGAAAATACGCACGTGTGAATGTACCCTTAGAGTAGGATCACACAGGCTATATTTGCTACTGCATATTTTCCTACCCATTGAAGTCAATGAGTTGCAAAATCGGTTGTGTATTTTGCTACCCATTGACTTCAATGGGTAGGCATATACGCAGCAGCAAATATGCAGCATTTTTTAAATCATATCACATAACTAAAACTAAATCACATATAAGCTGTATAAAAGTGTACTGCAGAAAAGTTGGGCATAATTTGGTCTTCAGACCAGTGCACTGCATATATTTACTTGTGTTGATTGTTGTATGAAAAGGGAAACCAATCCTGGTAATAGAAACTACTTCTGTCAATCTTTCATTCAAACTTTATACCTGGCTTAAGAAAAGACAAACTGGTAATTGTTCTTCTGCCCTCACCTGCAAGTCAGGCACCCCCTCCCCTTCAGATCAAATGGTAAATTTGTATACATTGACATAGCAGATGACATTATAGATCATCAAGTCACTCAACACGTTTACAACAATTTTTGTTAATGATTGTGTTCTTTCATCTATAGATTACTATTCTAGAGTATACAGATCTGCTTTGTTATTTTTTAGGACAAGTTATCCCAGTTAGAGTTGGAACTTGATGAAGAGAAGAATAATTCAGATTTGTTGTTGGAAAGGATAACTCGCTGCAGAGAACAGGTCAGTTCATGTTTTTTTAATTTATTTATTATTTTAAACAAACAAATAGAAAAATCCTGTAAATTGTACCTACATGGCAGCTGCCTTTAAAGGGGAACTTTGGTAGATAAGTTCTTACTCCTCTATCCACAGGATAGGTGATAAGTGTCTGATGACGGGTCACCCTGCAATCTCCTGCCTGGCACTCCGGCTCTCATCATACACCAAGCGACCTCCACTCTGTGCACGGATCTCTGTCGACCATGGCACAAAGTGCTGGTCCACACTCTCCCTTCATTTATTTCTATGGGAAAGCCAAAGTAACAAAAGCGCTTTATCTTTAGCTTTCAATAGTAATCCGTGCACGGAGTAGAGGTCGCTCTGTACATGAGAAGAGCTGATGTCCCAGGCAGAAGATCGCAGGGGTCCGACAGCTGGGACAGGGATAAGAACCTATGTACCAGTGTTCCCCTTTAAACTGTTAACGGTGTTCTCTCTCTGAGAGCCCTATTCCATATGCTTTGTTAGGGCTTATGAAATTTTAAGAGCCAGAGCTTGAGCAAAGATGGTGTCTATAGTATATGAACAACCATTCATTTGGATGATAAGGTGATCACCAGGATGGCTCTATAGTCCACTTTACACCTACAGTGTTAAAGGAAAATGGTCATCTGTCCAACCACACTAAAATTAATACACTGGGTTATAGTGTGGGTGAACAGGAGACCGCTTGCCTTTAAAGGGAACCAATTATAAGATTTTACCCTATATAACACCATATAACAATCCCTCATATGGGTCTAATTGTTATGTAAATTAGAAGGCGAGGAGGAAAAAGCAAAAGTGCAAAAATGTTAAATCCCTGTGACCTTAAGGGGTTAAAATAAGTGATGTACTATTATAATTGTATTATAAGCAAATGGGAGCCTGGCTCCTAACATAATAATTTTATAGTGACATGTAGCCATATTAAAACATTTAGGTTCTCAGAAACTTAGAAACAAAACAGTTGCTTAATACAAGAGAACTATGAAGAATGGAACACTGGACAGTAATGTAAAAAGGACCTAAGGACATGTTCACGTAGCAAAATTCATTTTTGAATGCTTAATTTTTGCATGAAAACCAGTTCTCATTGACTTCAGTGGGGAAGAGGTCTCACTGTGCATACAGCATTGATAAATCACTGTGCTGTTTCCAAACAATGGTGCTGATTTTTTCAGCTCCTAAAATAAAGGACTTTTCAGAGCATTTTAACACAGATTCAGCTTCCAAATTCACACCCGGATTTCGGCTGTGGATTCAAAGACTGCATTTTTCATTTGCAGTGAGAAAAAGCCCAACAACTCTCAAACAAGAGCAAAAAAAAAATAATAATAATGATGATGAATTATATAGAATCCTTTTCATCAGAGATGCATATGATGCTAAAGGTTTGTATTTTGTGCTTAGCATACAATTGTTATTTTGTAGTGTAACTACGGTACTTACTAAGACACACAAATGTGGGTTGACAATTGCCGACTGTAGATTGATAGTTCAGTGTGTATCATTGTAGAAATAGGTAAAAGAAACTGATCCTGGCTTTGAACTTTTGAATCCCAGGTTTGTGTAATATATTGTACGTTTAGTAGTGCCAGGCTGTGAACGGTTGCTTAGATAAAGGGTTTAAATGATGTTTTATTTGGAGAATTTAGGTTTCTAAGAGAAAAGTTTAGTGTCTTAATTACAAGCCTTGTCCTACGGCTCAGAATTTCTTATAGGAAAAACTCCTAGGGGACTATAATGTGTTCCAAAATGGGGCTGTGGGGACCCCATGAACAGGAAAGGAGTTAATTGTAAAAATTCTACAAAGTGAGGGGGGTGGGGAGATCTAATGAGAACCTTCTGACTGTGGATTTCTTCCCTGAAACCGTGGGAGAGCACAACATTTCTATGGTTACAGTGTAAATATGGCAGGGTAAAGTTACAGTGGCTCTGCTAGTCAATTTTAGTTTTCCTTTTCTGAGCAGCATTCCCGCTTGGTTTCCCAACACCTGTTCCACTCTCTGCTCCAGGTGTATGAAGCAGGCCATTCAGACTGTAGAAATGAATTCTGGTTTCCCGTGAATGAAGTGTCTAACGTTGAGGTCTTTTTCTTTATACCGTTGTGCCTTCCTTGGAGTCATCTGTCTGGAGAAATAGAATATGCACCTCATTACTAGAACGGCTCCCTCTCCCCCTCAGCGTGGGCTTACATGACACACGCTATTTATGATTACTAAGATTACAGACCGGTTTAAAAAGACATGAAGGGATGGTTCCAGGCTCCCTGATATCAATAATTGAGAAGAAATGAAATTGTGCAGTTTCATTAACAAGACGATGATAACCAGCTGTTCGTAATACCACGTCTAGCATAAACATGGGTTCTGTTTATTAAATCCATGCCGTTTCTCAGAGGGGTATTATGGCTCATTGAAAATACTTTGTTTTCAGTATTCACCAAACCCAGCTGTGATAACTTCTGCTGAAATGTACAATGTTTGTTGTTCCGCTGAGGTTGAAAATAATGCATTAAAAATGAACAGCTTTGCTGCCAGAGGAAACTGCTATTCTGCGAGCCCCAATTAGCACCAGCATTACAATTCCCCTGTCTCCAGAAAATATAATGCTTTCCACAAATGCAGGAGAGTTAAATAACAGCATTTGTGTTTGAGAGAGAACCTTGGTGTTTGTATGTTTCTACTAATGGCCCTTTTTCCCCCCAAAGTTCTCACAATTTTTTAAATCCCCCCCAAAAAAGTGTAGAATTAGCATGCCATGAGCCAACATATAGAATCTTATAGTGGGCTGTGCCAAGTATAGCATGCAGGTGACTGTTGTATTCACTGTGCAGCAAATAGGAAATGTATTAAAAGAGTACTACTAGTAGTGTTACATTTTAGTTTATAAATTAATTTCTTTTACATTATTATAATTTTTTTAAATGAACATACATAATCCATTGCAGGGGTGTTCTTGCGAATTTTTCATTAATTCCTATGGGAGTTCAACACCCAGCACCCTGCTGATCAGCTGTTTGCCAGATTCACAGCACCCACATACACAGTGGATTGAGCCAGGAGCACAGAGCTCTGTCCATTGTGTAGTGGTTGTACTGAGTTGAGGTGCATTCACATCACAAAGTGCAATACTTCAGTTTAACAAGCCAAACATAGACAGATAGTGACTCTAGTCGACAAATTTTTGGACCGTATACGGTTTTGTTGCCGGACTGAAAACCGTGATCTGCCACAGTTTTTAGTCTGGCAATAAAACTGTTACAGTTCAAAAATAACTTTGTTTGGCTCGTTCAACTGAAGTATTGCACTTTGTGGTGTGAATGCATCCTAACAGAGTAGTTTATTCCACAGGTCCAGAAAACCCTTTTTAATGCTCTACAACTGCAGTTAGCAGTTCATACTGTTCTTACTATATGTGGTTAAAATGCAGCACTTATTTGTTTTATTTTATTTGACACAATTCACAATGCACCTACATAACTTGGGACACTATTGCTATGTTGTGACACATTGGAGCGCACTTCATGGCAACAGCATTGGATTTCACCAATTCACGCTTGATGATTATTATTTACTTACGCTAAATGGAATGGAACTGGTTACATACCATTGGAGTAGACAAATAGAGCTGTAATAAAATAACGGCAGTGAGGTTTCTTCGTAAAGATTCTTCATAGGAGCTCTATTACATTATTTGATAGCTGTGTAAGGCGTGTCTTATGCAGATCAAGTAATAAAAGGGTGTTGACACTGTAAGATCTGTATCATTATCTTTTAAAGAGTCAATTATAACTTCCTTAATGAATGTCTTGTTTTTCTTTGGTGTGTCTGTACATCCTAGTTTATTGTAAGGACTTGTCATACATTTTCACTCACCCCATAATACTGGTGCTGCACAAATACACAGTGAAGTTAAAAATGTGTCTCTAATGATACATATGGCACCAGCTGGACAGACTTCTCCTTGGTCCCTCATTTGCCATTTAAATGTTACAATTTTGTTAGCGAAGCTTACATTTTTTCCAAAGGTATTTCTTTGTTAATAAAATAGAATATAAAAAAAGAACTGAATTATTTACAAGACTTTGAATTCATGCCAGGAAGAAACAGAGAAGAGAGTGATCTCAGTCATGCCAAATGTACCTGCCCCATCTCTCCTCTCGGCTCTGTGCCAATTTGGCTTTGAGCAGAAAACGTCAGAAAGCTGAGACAGACTGGTTGCTAAGTACACACTGCCTGACAACTGATTTTAAAAGGCTGTAGTCATATACCTAGCAATAAGTCTTTCATATTAATCAGTTATTTAGTTCAACACTATGCATAGTCATGGTGATCTTTATATGTCATGGTTACATTAATTGCACATGGTAGTAGATAAAGTTTAAGGTTAACACATGCAGTAACCGTGATGTGTAGGATCACCCTTAGGACCTAGCACACTATGGATATTCTTCTAAGCTGAACCCACTTGCAGCAGAATTCTTTTTGATCCAATGGGATTCTGCTGCTCAGTGCACACTATGTAAGTTCAGCAGCAGAAGCTCTGATGCAGATCTGGATTCCGCTGAAATTAGCATGTTTGATCCTTTGACGGAATCTGCCCGGAAACGCTTTTTGGGTTATAGGACTTTGAATTGCAGTTGCTAGTTTTCACTGCAAAGTTTGTCCAATATTAAAGGAGTACTCCGGTGAAAACCTTTTTTCTTTTAAATCAACTGGTGGCAGAAAGTTAAACATATTTGTAAATTACTTCTATTAAAAAATCTTAATCCTTTGAGTACTTATTAGCTGCTGAATGCTACAGAGGAACACTGAGGACATCTGATGACATCACGAGCACAGTGCTCTCTGCTGACATCTCTGTCCATTTTAGAAACCATGCATAGCAGATGTATACTAAGGGCATCATGGTGGCTCAGTGGTTAGCACTGCTGCCTTGCAGTGCTGGGGCTTGGGTTCAAATCCCATTAAGAACAACAATAAATAAAGCATTATTATTATAATAATGTCAGCAGAGAGAACTGTGCTCGTGATGTCATCAGAGAGCATTCCAAAAATAATTTTTAATAGAAGTAATTTACAAATATGTTTAACTTTCTGCCACCAGTTGATTTAAAAGAAAAAAGGTTTTCACCGGAGTACCCCTTTAATCCTGATTCCGGGCAGCATGGATCTGCTGGTTTCTTTAATGTTCATGGGCTGTTTCCCATGAAAAGGGGAACATGGCTCCATGGCAACCTTAATATTGCCAGTGTCTGCTAATGTAGGTTTAGAATACATCTAAGATACAGTGGAGATATTTATGCCAGTGTTCTATAGTATTTATACCATTCTTAAGAATTAGCAAAAATTTTTAAAAAAGTGGGCAGGGCTTGGGGATGGGTGAGCTTCTGTAGTGCAGTGGATTTAATGGGGTTTTCTCACCTCCAATATTCTGGTATGCACATTACTAAGCTCCCTTTCACTTCTTTCAGCAAGGGAGGCTTTGGCTCTGTGATTGACACTTAAGGCACACAGGCTCTGCAGGCTTTATGCAAGCTACTAGTACTTTGCATGACCACTGACTGCTTCAGGCACAGTACCACTTGCACACAAGCAGCAGAGCCTGTGTGTCTAAATCTTCAGTGATTATTTTTACATTAAGTTAAGATTCCTGTCATATAAGGTGTCAGGGAAGCCAGAGTGTATGTGTAGTATCCTGGCCCACCCCTGCTATGTTTAGAGAAAGGGTGTGATGTCAGCAGCAGCCCCTCCAGCAGACAACCTCTTTCAGAATAAAGAGGTGGTCTGTAACCTAGATGATAAGAAGTAAAAAGGGGCAACAATCAGTAGAAAGTGTACAGGCCTTTGCTTTGAATTACTTCAGCACATCTGTGCCCTCCACAGGACATCACTGGTCTCTCACACTGCTCTGGTGTGATTTTGGTCCACTCTTCTTCCAGTCCATTCGACAGTTCTGTGACTGTTGTGGGTTTCTTGGCCATAACTTTGTCACCAAGAATTTTCCAGAGGTTTTCTATTGGGTTTAGATCTGGACTCTGGGCAGCCAATTCATTGTTTCAATGTTTTTAGTTTCAAGGAACTTCTTTACTCGTTTTGCTGTGTGACAGGAGGCATTGTCCTGCATGATAATTGCTATTGATTGAGTGATGAACGCAAGGAAGGAACCACGTGTTGTTGAAGAAGGTTCTGATACACACTTCCAACTCCAAGCTCCAACTCTTGCAGCAGAAAACATTCCCCAAACATGACACTTCCTCCTCCACCTTTCACTGACTTCTTTACACACTTTGGGTTAAGTATTTCCCCCGTTTGTCGATGAACATAATGTTTCCCTACAGACCCAAATAAATTAAACTTGCTTTCATCGCTAAAATTAACTCTAGACCGCTTCTCCTCTGTCCACACAACATGCTCCTCAGCAATGGTGAGTCTAGACTTTTGATTCATTCTGCTAATGAGGTTTGGTCACTGCATAGTGGTCTTTCACTCCAAATGCTCTTAAACGTCAAGACACTATGACGAGACAGATCCAGCTGCAGTGTTGAAATGATTACCCATGGAAATTCTCCGCATTATCCTGTCCTCTCTTGCATTTGTCTTTCGAGGGCGACCAGCCTTCTTGGGGGACTTGAATGAGTTTGTGATGTTGTGAAGATGCAATATTCTAGAAATCACATACTTGGAACGACCAACTTCTCTTGCTATGGCTGAAAGGGTCACCCCTTTGGCCTTCATTTGGACAACCTGCTGCTGGAGGGTTTCAGTCACTTTGGAGCAGCACATCACTTTGGAGCAGTGAAAACTGGAAAGTTAGGCTGCCAGTTAAATAAGGGTTGTCAGATCATTAAGGTTACCAGTTTAACACCAATAACTTGCAGGTATCTGAAAGAGTTCTCTAATTTTGATCAGTGTTTTTTCAATTATCTCATTTACATTTTTATTCTGTGCTTCAGAATAAATACCATTTCTGAAATAAGCTCAAAATACAGCTATTTTACTCATGTTAGGATATATTCACATAGGACTACACTATGACCTTGACATTTAGGAAATTGTGTGGTGTTCTCTAATTTTGATCCCCAGTGTACATAGCAGCTCCTGTTTATTGCCATAGTGTGCAATGCCAATGCAATGAGCAGCTCTCCACTCTGCAAAACACACCCTGCCCCTCAACTCATTGACCATGGGGCCTTGTGATGTATATATATATATATATATATATATATATATATATATTTTTTTTTTCTACAGCATCAATATGGTGAACTAAATGAAGACTTGCTGGCTAATTTCTACATTGTTAACTAAAAGGTGTACTTTGCCCCTAGACATCTTATTCCCTATACAAAGGATAGGGGATAAGATGTCTGATCTGACCCCTGGGATCTCGGCTGTAGCACCCCGCTGTCATTACTGCACAGAGCAAACTTGCTCTGTGCGTAATGACGGGCGATACAGGGGTCGGAGCATCGTGACTTCACTGCCCCGCCCCCTCGTGACATCATGGTCTGCCCCTTAATACAAGTCTATGGGAATGGGTGTGGCGGCCGTCACAAGCACGATGCTCCGGCCCCCGTATCACCCGTCATTATGCACAGAGCAAGTTTGCTCTGTGCAGTAATGACAGCCGGGTGCCGTTGCCGAGATCCCAGGGGTCCCCAGCGGTGGAACCCCCACGATCAGACATCTTATCCCCTATCCTTTGGATAGGGGATAAAATGTCTAGGGGCGGAGTACCCCTTTAATAAAGCAGAGCTGTAATACTAGACACAACTTAGTGGTGCTACTACTGGACAGAACAAAACCCAAAACACTACAACCTTCCCTACAACCCTTTGAAATATCTCTGTTCTTAGATCCATTCTTGGTATTGGCTGTGTGGACAAGGCTTTAAAATGCTCTTCTTGCAGTGGTATTTTTTACTAGAAAAGTAATTTGAAGAGAGGCGATTATAACACCTGTGGCTGTTTTGTACAGTGCAATTAGACGGATGTGAATAGTGGTTTACTCTCATTAGAAGTAAAACCATGTGAGTCCTCACAGTCCAATGTGACCTCATTTCTCTGGAATGTGGGGCCACTTCTTCTGTTATTGAATTCGTTAGGAAGGTAGCAGTCATTCCAGAAGTTTACCATGGTTTATATATGAGTTGTAGGTTCATGAATTGTTTATAATTTATAGAACTATTACATTCTTTCTTTATATACTTTTGAACCTAGTTGTATCTTGTTACCCTTTTATGACTGTCTGTTTCTTAGAAGTAGTAGTTATATTTATCAAAGTTTTGTTTATGAGACAACCCTCGTTACTGACATTGGACTATTGATTGGTAAAATAGGCTCAATTGGTCCCCTTTTACTGTAGTGCTGTAAATGTGTGTTCATTAATAGTGGCATCATTGGTGGGCTCATGAGCATGATCCATAGCTAGGGAAAAGTTAAGGGGGTTGTCCAGGATTAGAAAAACATGGCTGCATTCCACCTTCCTACCGCAACATCACCACACCTGTTCAAATGTTGAGTGTGAGATTGAAACTTTATTGAAGTGAACAGGACTGAGCTACAATACAACAAGGAACCTGTGAACAGAAGTGGTGCTGTTTTCGTCAAAAAAAAAAGGGTTAGATTGGTTGTTAAACACAAATAACAGGGTGTTTGGCTGAATGTGGCAAAATACAGTAGATATGTGTTTTGTCGACGAACACCACCTGGTGTTTTATATAATGTTTTATATAAAATAAAATAATATTTTTTTTGCTATATTAACCTTTTGATGTTGTATTAAATGAAATGTTCTATATCTTGTGTGACAGATCGAACAAATGAGGGGAGAACTGCTTCAAGAACGTGCTTTAAGGCAAGATCTGGAGTGTGATAAAATGTCTTTGGAGAGACAGGTAAAGCTTAGCTTGTTTCTGCAGCCATACAAGTGAATTTTATTCAATTCTATTTGCTTCATAAATTAAAATTGTTCCCTTTTGGGCCAGTATAATCTACCTGTACAAATGAATTGTTAACTATTGATTGTTGAACATTAATATTTACCTAATACTAATGTTAAAAAAAAGCTTCTACCAGGATTAATAACTAGAGTAAGAGTTCAACCACTGGCAGCCCCAGAATCACAAGAATGGACTAACAAATAAGCTAGTTATTACCTATATGATTGATGGCTGATAACTTTAAATCTTGGCATAACTCCTTTTAAAGATGGTTACTTACATTAAACCCTTTCAGATGTTTTGACAACAAGCTGACTAATCAGACTATTTCAGTACCATTCAGAGTAAACTGACTTTTATTTAAGGCTGCTTTCACACTATGAATTTCTCCGTTTAGGAACTTCCGTCAGAAGTTCCGTCACTACAGCTGCGAAACTCTGCCATTACAAAACCCCTGACGGCCGTGACTAAATTGCATTGCAGCCTATGGGGTTTTGTAACTGCCCGTTTGCACCCGTATATGCCCGTAATTCATTACGGGCGTTATACAGTGACGGGACATCGTGGCGGAAAAATGACTGCAGTAATTTTTCCGCCACGATGTCCCGTCACTGTATAACGCCCGTAATGAATTACGGGCATATACGGGTGCAAACGGGCAATTACACAACCCCATAGGCTGCAATGCAATTTAGTCACGGCCGTCAGAGGTTTTGTAACGGCCGGGTTTCGCAGCTGTAGTGACGGAACTTCTGACGGAAGTTCTTAAACGGAGAAATTCATAGTGTGAAAGCAGCCTAAGGAAATTGGATTATCAGAAAATGACTTATGGTTTACATCAATGTTCTGTGTTCAGCATATTTTTTTATTTATTTTCAATACTTGTTCAGTAGAGATCACCTTTTAGCAGTCATCCTGTTAATAGTTAATAGTCTGGATTACAATAACAATTAACACTTATATAAAGATAACACAGTGGGTGATGGTCACAGCTTACTTCCTCTCTCTCCTTGCACACTGACCTCTGCATAGGTCACAGAGCATGATTAACTCCTTAAGGACCGAGGTCATTTTGGCCTTAAGGACCAGAGCATTTTTTGCACATCTGACCACTGTCACTTTAAGCATTAATAACTCTGGGATACTTTTTCTTATGAATTTGATTCAGAGATTGTTTTTTTTCGTGACATATTCTTCTTTATCATAGTGGTAAATTTTCGTCGATACTTGCATCATTTCTTGGTGAGAAATTCCTTATTTTCATGAAAAATTTGAAAATGTAGCATTTTTCTAACTTTGAAGCTCTCTGCTTGTGAGGAAAATAGACATACCAAATAAATTACATATAGATTCACATATACAATATGTCTACTTTATGTTGGCATCATAAAGTTGACATGTTTTTACTTTTGGAAGACATCAGAGGGCTTCAAAGTTCAGCAGCAATTTTCTAATTTTTCACATTTCCAAAATCTGAATTTTTCAGGGACCAGTTCAGTTTTGAAGTGGATATGAGGGGTCTTCATATAAGAAATACCCCATAAATTACCCCATTATAAAAACTGCACCCCTCAAAGTATACAAAATGATGTTCAGAATGTTTGTTAACCCTTTAGGTGTTTCACAGGAATAGCGGCAAAGTGAAGGAGAAAATTCTTAATCTCAATTTTTTTTATACTAACATGTTCTTGTAGACCCAGTTTTTGAATTTTTACAAGGGGTAAAAGGAGAAAAAGCCCCCTAAAATGTGTAACCCAATTTCTCTCGAGTAGGGAAATACCTCATATGTGAATGTAAAGGGCTCTGTGGGTGCACTAGAGGGCTCAGAAGAGAAGGAGCAACAATGGGATTTTGGAGAGTGAATTTTGCTGAAACGGTTTTTGGGGGGGCATGTTGCATTTAGAAAGCCCCTATGGTTCCATAACAGCATAAAAAAAACACATTGCATACCATTTTGGAAACTGCACCCCACAAGAAACAAGGGGTACAGTGAACCTTAACATCCCACAGGTGTTTGACGACTTTTTGTTAAAGTCAGATGTGTAAATGAAAAATAAAAAAAAATTTCACTAAAATGCAGTTTTTTCCCAAAATTTACAATTTTGACAAGAGGTAATAGGAGAACATGCCCCTTAAAATTTGTAACCCCATTTCTTCTTAGTATGGAAGTACCCCATATGTTGACGTCAAGTGCTCTGCTGGCAAACTACAATGCTCCGAAGAGGAGGAGCGCCATTGGGCTTTTGGAGAGAGAATTTGTTTGGAATGGAAGTCGGGGGGCCATGTGCGTTTACAAAGCCCCCATGGTGCCAGAACAGTGGAACCCCCCCACATGTGACCCCATTTTGGAAACTCCACCCCTCATGGAATGTAATAAGATGTGCAGTGAGCATTTACACCCCACTGGTGTTCGACAGACTTTTGGAACAGTGGGCTGTGCAAATGAAAAATAAAATTTTTCATTTTCACGGACCACTGTTCGAAATATCTGTCAGACACCTGTGAGTGTAAATGCTCACTGCACCCCTTATTACATTATGTGACTGGTGTAGTTTCCAAAATGGGGTCACATGTGGGAGGGATCCATTGTTCTGGCACTATGGGGGCTTTGTAAACACACGTGGCCTTAAATTCCAGACACATTCTTTCTCCAAAACCCCAATGGTGCTCCTTCTCGCCCGCAGAGCACTTAACATCCACATATGGGGTATTTATATACTCAGAAGAAATGGGGTTACACATTTTGGGGGGCTTTTTTCCTATTACCCCTTGTGAAAATGAAAAATTTGGGAGAACAGCAGCATTTTTTTTGTGAAAAAATAAAAAATTTTCATATTCAACAAAAATTCTTCCAACACCTGTGGGGTGTTAAGGCTCACTATACCCCTTGTTACGTTCCATGAGGGGTGTAGTTTCCAAAATGGGGTCACATGTTGGTGTTTTTTTTTTTTTGTGTGTTTATATCAGAACCGCTGTAACGATCAGCCACCCCTGTGCAAATCACCTCAAATGTACATGGCGCTCTCACTCCTGAGCCTTGTTGTGCGCCCGCAGAGCATTTTACGCCCATATATGGGGTATTTCCGTACTCAGGAGAAATTGCGTTACAAATTTTGGGGGTCTTTTTTTCCTTTTACCTCTTATGAAAATAAAAGGTATTGGGCAACACCAGCATGTTAGTGTAAAAAAAAAAAATATTTTTTTTACAATAACATGCTGGGGTAGACCCCAACTTTACCTTTTCGTAAGGGGTAAATGGAAAAAAAGCCCCCCAAAATTTGTAACGCAATTTCTCCTGAGTACGGAAATACCCCATATGTGGGCATAAACTGTTGCCTTGAAATACAACAGGGCTCCGAAGTGAGAGAAACCCATGCGCATTTGAGCCCTAAATTAGGGATTGCATAGGGTGGGCATAGGGGTATTCTACGCCAGTGACTCCCAAACAGGGTACCTCCAGCTGTTGCAAAACTTCCAGCATGCCTGGACAGTCAGTGGCTGTCTGGCAATACTGGGAGTTGTTGTTTTGCAACAGCTGGAGGCCCAGTTTTGGAAACACTGCCGTACCAGATGTTTTTCATTTTTATTGGGGGGGATGGTGTTAGGGGTATGTGTATATGTAGTGTTTTACTTTTTATTATGTGTAGTGTAGTGTTTTTAGGGTACATTAACATATAAGGTTCACAGCGAGTTTCGCGCTGGGAGTCTGAGCTGCAGCGGAAAAATGCTGCATCTCAAACTTGCAGCGAGAAAACTCGCTGTAAACCCGACTGTGTGAATGTACCCAGCTGTTGCAAAACTACAATTCTCAGCATGCAGTGACCGAAGGGCATGCTGGGACTTGTAGTTGTGCAACAGCTGGAGGCACACTACTAGAACTTTCAGCATGCCCTTTGGCTGTCCGTGCATGCTGGAGGTTGTGGTTTTCAACAGCTGGAGGCACACTGGTTGCAAAACACACTGCAGGGCCAGATGTTACAGAACTACAACTCCCAGCATGCCTGGACTGTCTGGGCATACTGAAAGTTGTAGTTTTGCAACATCTGTAAGAGGACAGATTGGAGACCACTGCACAGTGGTTTCCAAACTGTGGTCCTCCAGATGTTGCAAAACTACAACTCCCAGTATGCCCAGACAGCCAAAGCCGGTCTGGGCATGCTGGGAGTTGTAGTTTTGAAACTCCTAGAAGCAGCAGCGAAGATCAGTGATGATCTTCACTGCTGTCTCTGATGCCGCCGCCGCCTCCTCCTCCACTTGCCTGTCGCCTCCACGTGTGCCTGCCGCCGGTCCCCACTGCCGCGCCCGTCTCCCCGCAGGTATGTGCCGCAGTTCCCCCGCAGCTCTCGGGGTCCTCTTTACCCGCCCTGCCCGAC
This sequence comes from Hyla sarda, assembly GCF_029499605.1. Taxonomy (NCBI): domain Eukaryota; kingdom Metazoa; phylum Chordata; class Amphibia; order Anura; family Hylidae; genus Hyla; species Hyla sarda. Next base: position 151,639,387 of record NC_079192.1, read on the forward strand.
GTCTAGGGGAGGGCAGAGCGGGGGATCTGAACTTTCACCCCGCATCAGCTGAGACACTGTGATTGGTCCACAGGGACCAATCACAGTGATCGCTGACCAGGACCATCCACAGATGGTCCTGGGGGGCTAGCAGAAGTTGCCCCCCGCTGGTAACAGCGTAACTTCTGCCAGTTAACCCGTACGATGCTGTGCATCGCCGGGATAACTGAATGACGTCTATAGACGTCAGAATGCGGGAAGGACCTGTGCAATCCGACGTCTATAGACATGATTCGGCGGCAAGGGGTTAAAAAACTTTCTAAAAGAAGTTATTAACCTCTTAAGGACCCAGGGCATACCTGTACGCCCTGAGTCTGCTCCCTTTCTATAACGCGGAGCAGGCCCGGCTAATAGCGCACGGCACTGATCGCTGCCATGCGCTATTAACCCTTTAGACGTGGCGCTCAAAGTTGATCGCCACGTCTAAAGTGAAAGTAAACTACTCCCGGCTAGCTCAATGGGCTGTTCGGGACCGCCGCGGTGAAATCGCAATGTCCCGAACAGCTGGAGGACTCGAGGAGGGTCCCTACCTTCCTCCTGTGTGTCCGATTGCCGAATGACTGCTCCGTGCCTGAGATCCAGGCATGAGCAGTCAAGTGGCAGAATCATTGATAAATGTTATCCTATGGGATAACAATGATCAATGTAAAAGTTCAGTGTGTGCAGTGTTATAGCCTCCTATGGGAGCTATAACATTGCAAAAAAAAAGTGAATAAAGATCATTTAACCCCTTCCCTAATAAGTTTGAATCACCCCCCTTTTCCCATAAAAAAAAAAAACTGTGTAAATAAAAATGAACATGGTATCGCCGCGTGCAGAAATGTCTGAATTATAAAAATATATCGTTAGTTAAACCGCAAGCTCAATGGCGTACACGCAAAAAAATTCCAAAGTCCAAAATAGCATATTTTTGGTTACTTTTTATATCATGAAAAAAAATCAATAAAAAGCGCTTCAGAAAGTCCGACCAATACAAAAAAGGTACCGATAAAACTTCAGATCACTGCACAAAAAATAAGCCCTCATACCACCCTGTATACGGAAAAATCAAAAAGTTATAGGGGTCAGGAGATGACAATTTTAAACATTTACATTTTCCTTCATGTAGTTTGATTGATTTTTTCCAGAAGTACGACAAAATCAAACCTATATAAGTAGGGTATCATTTTAATCGTATGGACCTACAGAGTAAAGAGAAGGTCCCAAAAGTTACAAAAAATTTTTTTTTCTTTTCCATTTTGTCGCACAATGATTTTTTATTTCTGTTTTGCCGTAGATTTTTGGGTAAATTGACTGATGTCATTACAAAGTAGAATTGGTGGCACAAAAAATAAGCCATCATATGGATTTTTAGGTACAAAATTGAAAGAATTATGATTTTTTTAAAGGTAAGGAGAAAAAAACGAAAGTGCAAAAATGGAAAAACCCCGGATCCTTAAGGGGTTAAGTCAACTCCAGACTACTTTCTCTTGTGGTGTATGTGGCTGCTGTAAGACATATCTCTAAATGCAGTTAAAAGTACCTGTGACAAGATGGCTGCCCCCATAATCAGGCTGATCATAATCAGAGATATGTCGAACACAATGCAGTAGCTTGCTCTTCAGTAAATATTCAGGTAAATACTCAGGAAAAGATGCACATCTGATGCGTTTCCGCACTTTTGCCTTAATAGTAAATACCAAATGTTAAAACCTATACAGGTTTAAATACCTATAACAGAATCACATGATCACTAAATTATTCAAAGATGCAAATATAGAGCTTGAGACAATTACTGGATGGAACAAGACAGCACAAGGGGTTAAACTGAAGACAAGACATTATTCTCAGGTACTAGTCCACACTAGATATAAATATATATATATATATATATATATATATATATATATATATATATATATAGTTTCCTACAAGCAAAAAGAAAAATAGCCAGCACAACAACCTAATACACAGGTGCACACTGCTGTGGCAGATACAGTGTATACAAAAAAGAGGATTGCAGCAGCACACATTGGTCAAAAAATGTAGGCTCTTAGCGCACTTTTTGATCAAAACGTGTCCCCCATCCACCACGGGGAGGTGGCCTCATTTAGGATGGGACCCTAGCACAAATTCTGAGCCTAACACTCAGATACCAACTCACCTCTGCTGGGCATATAGCCTCTGACTGGGTGACATGCTGGATCCATATACAATTTAAAACACCACCTGGGAGAAAGGGGGAGGGGTGCACAGCTAAAGAGGGTGCCATTCCCCCTGTGTAGTAAATACAAGCAAAAAGAAAAATAGTCAGCACAACAACCTAATACACGGGTGCACACTGCTGTGGCAGATACAGAGTACACAAAAAAGAGGATTGCAGCAGCACACATTGGTCAAAAAATTGAGTCTCTTAGTGCACTTTTTGATCAAAATGTGTCCCCCATCCACCACGGGGAGGTGGCCTCATTTAAGATGGGACCCTAGCCCAAATTCTGAGCCTAACTCTCTGATACCAACTCACCTCTGCTGGGCATATATGTTTCCTAGATGTAGGGCAATCTTGTAATATGCAAATTATCCTCTAAGTGCAATGGAGATGGGTTTGAAGACTTGACAATTCACATCCTCCTCTCTCCCACGTCTCCATGACGTGGGAGCCCTGGCCTATGTGGCTGCTGTGCTTCAATGCTACGGCACATGCGCTGAGGCAGCAGTACACAGGGTACAAAGTACCGTGTACTGCAAACTGGACCCAGACGACAACCTCAGCATTGCAATTCCTCAAACCCGCCTCCATTTCACTTAGTGGACAATTTGCATATTACATGATTGCCCTATATCTCGGTAATAGCTGTGTTTTTCTCAGGTTCACCTGGGCTAATCACCTGTATATTCAGGTTGGTGTGGGTGATAAAGCTGTAATTTTTTTCTTTAAACAATTTTAAAGCAAAGCAGCCATGGAAAACATGTCCACACATTTGGGCTACTGCAGGGATGGTTAATATTATATGGCGCCATTCAATGTGTATGTGTAAAGTTAGAAGCATTTTGTCTAAGGACTTGTGCACACTACCCTTTAACAGATGTGTGTTTTTGGATGTATGATAGTAGTGCTTATAGACTGTTATGGACTTATAATATACATATGTGCGCACGATATGGATTCTGTTAGACCAGAAAACCTTGCATGTTACAATACACAGTGTTTTTTTTCTAGAGGCATTGTTTCTATGAGGGCACATGAAGTGCCTCTGGAGTCTGTGTTTTGCACCTATAGGCACATTGTGTGCCAGCAGCCCTGCGCACATGGTTGTTATGCATGAGGCCTTTGTGGCTTCCAAGTTAATAGAAAGATCTAAAGTGAGTCCCACTCTCCCCATGTGTCCATATGCCCTACTAGAATTGTCTTAGTGAGACTTCCTCTTCTAATTTTCAGTCCAGCTTTATCCTTGACGTAAGCAGGTTGTGCAAGTGTAGGACTCTACAGGATCGAGAATAAAACAATTGTCTCTTCAATATTCAGTAGCGATTGCTCAAACATCCGTCTTTGTTTTTATAACTTGTGCAACATTTAAAGTTGGATATTGTTTGATCCACTGCACTTTTTTTTTTTTAAAAACTAGAACAAAGATCTGAAGAGCAGAATAGCTCATCTTGAAACTTCACATCGATCCAATAAAGAAGGGCTTGTTGCACAGATGGAAGGAAGAATAGCAGAGCTGGAAGAACGCCTGGAAAATGAAGAAAGGTAGAGGCGCTTGTTGTATGTGGAGTTCAACTTGGGCTTTAATTGCATTTAACCTCTTCTTTCCTAATGATGCCAAAGTAGTATATCTGTCTACCTATTAGGACTTTTGACAAGCACAGAAATTCTTCTATATATCAATAAAGCCATGACATGATTGGACTATTATTTTAAATCAGACAAATCCAATCAGATCACTTTAGGTCTCTGTGTTGGAGCTACAAGCTGGGCACTATAAATATTTAGAAATAGAACTTCTTTCTGGTTAATTTATAGTCTGCAAATTCTTAGAGACTCTACAGCTATACACTTGGGAACATGACAGCTGACCTGGGTGTTTTTTATAATCTGCATATTTTTTTGCAATTCATAACCTGAGCCTGTCGATAACAACATTTGGTGTACAATCATTTTAAAGAGGACCTATGGTCAATCCAAAAAATGTAGTTTGTTATAAGATGTTGTAGCCTTGGGTGTCTAATAACAATAAAGTTTTTTACTTGGTAATCCCCCTCTTTCCACATTCCTGAGATATAGGAGTTTAACTATTCACCGAACTTTACTACAAAAAATGGGAGGTAAATGCTAAGCTCAGGGGATGTGATAAGGAGTCTTATAAGTATCCCCCGAACTTGATTTACACCATTTTAGGCTTGCTTTTTTGCAATAACTTTTCCATCCATATGACAGATGGTCAGCCAACTAGTTAAACTATACATTAAGAAGAACCATATATTGAATTTGTCCTGAAAAAGGAATTTTCAAGTTTTCCTATTATTAAGCATACCACAATGAAGATATGACATTATTACAATAACAAACTGAGGAGGATTTTCTTTGGAGACGGGTATATTGTATTATAGCTGAAAGCTGAGCATTAGTATTCCACTAATGTCAGCATCACATCACCAGCAACCTTAATACTGTACCAGAATGCCTTGGATTGAATACTTGTCTATGGCTGATTTCTTGTTCTGGTGACCTGGATCACCGTCAGTTCTAGCCCTCAGTAGACTTCCCCCATCAGAATAAGTTTACAAAATATTACGTTATTGACATTCTGGTGCAGGATGCAGTAACTGTATCACTTTTCTGAATGACAAAATAAAGGACAGTGAAACATTCTCTGCTGCAAGCAGTAAATCTGCAGAATATTAAATGCAATGTACGTTTCATCAGCATTCTGAGGAAAAGTTGAAAAGGATTTGGCACCGTTTCCTGATTCAATTTCAAAACAATGTGCTTTCCTTTCCCTCAGGGACCGGGCAAATCTCCAACTGAACAACCGCAGACTGGAGAGGAAGGTGAAAGAGTTAATGATGCAGGTCGACGATGAACATCTCACTTTAACAGATCAGAAAGATCAGGTAGGTTGCAAATATAGGCTCTGTCCAATGTAACAAAATATTAGATTTAAGATATTAAAATCTTTAAAAAAATGGCTGTTTGCTAGTAAATCAAAAGTTACATTTATTGCCCAAGTAAAGTTTAAAAAAAAAGCACACATAAGACTTACACCTGCCTGTTCTGTTAACAGTAGGACACACAGGCTCAGGCTACACAGCAACATGGTCACCAAATAGTCATCGTCCATAGGTCTTGGCATCTTTGCAATGTAACCAATCTAAAAAATTCTAACCATGTGTAAGAAGATGTTGTGCTATTGCGAAATTTATACTCCTGAGTGCCAAAATGGAGGCCACTATAGCAACATATTTATTTTGCTAAAAAGTTCTTATTTATTAATATGAGGCCATTTCAAGTTTAGGATTCTCATTTTAATTTGGGTTTTAAAATGAAATCTAGGTACATAATTTCTGTGATCCGGGGTGTGTGGTTTTGATGTGGAAAATCCTATCGGTAACACTATTTTTATTATTTTTTTACCATGAATTGTACTTCTAGTGATTTCATCCGGTTTAGGGTTAATATATTTGTTTGTACCATATAACTCTGTGTCAATCTCTTTGCCGTCCAGTTCTACTCTTACAGTGTTAAAGGGGTATTCCAGGAAAAAAACTCCAGAAAGTTAAAAAGATTTGTACATTACTTCTATTAAAAAAATCTTAATCCTTCCAATAATTATCAGCTGCTGAAGTTGAGTTGTTCTTTTCTGTCTGTCAACAGGGCTCTCTGCTGACATCTCTGCTTGTCTGGGGAACTGCACAGAGTAGAAGATGTTTGCTATGGAAATTTTCTTCTACTCTGGACAGTTCCCGAGACAGGTGTCATCAGAGAGAACTTAGACCAAAAAGAACAACTCAACTTCAGCAGCTCATAAGTACTGAAAGGATTAAGAATTTTTAATAAAGTAATTTACAAATCTGTTTAACTTTGTAGAGCCAGTTGATATATATAAAAAAGTTTTTTCCTGGATAACCCCTTTAATGTCAGTCTTCACTGCTATGATCTGTCAGTTCTTGATTGTAAATAAATTGTAAACTGCTGGAAAGTCATTGACAGTCATTAGTCTTCATTGATGTGCATTGTGCACATGTGCAGGTCATAATGGGTTAGGAGAAGTTCACACTGCAGGTTTGTCTCTGCTTCGTAGCTTCCTTTACAGTATGTTTATTTTTGCTGTATACCAGGGGTCTCAAACTGTGGCCCTCCAGACATTGCAAAACTTCAACTCCCAGCATGCCCGGACAGCCTTTGGCTGTCCGGGCATCCTGGGAGTTGAAGTTTTGCAACATCTGGAGGGCCACAGTTTGAGACCACTGCTGTACACAAAACATGGTCAACTACGCTATTGTGTATGGCCAAAAAAGAATGTTACAATCCTTTCTATTTAATTATTTTTAATTATTTATAAATAATATACATTAATGGGAAATGGATTCTGATGTATGGCAAACAGCATCATCTGTTTTAAGCATCTATATACATACACTAGCTTTTGTCCACGGCTTCGCTCGCATTAAATTTGGGGTAACCTAGATCTACTTTTTACGATCCTATAGTAATGAGGCCGCTCTGAGTAAAGTCTACGGGCATCCCAACAACTCTAATTCTTTCAACTTTGATCTCCGCGTCTAAAGAGTTAATGCCGGACATCTGCCGCAACGGCGATGTCCGGCATTAGCCACGGGGGTTAATTCTTACAAACTTTGAACCCCCGTTTTACCCCTTCAGGGATGGAATTTTAGAAAATGTTAAAACACGTGTTTCTATATCTATTATTGTTAACCTAAAAAGAAAGTTTCATGCTTCTAGATTTAAAAATGATTGACTTCCATACAAACTTTCAACCCCTTTTTCACCCCCTTAAGGGTTGAATTTCGAAAAATCCTTTCTTATTCCTCGTCTACGTCTTAAAAACAACATCTGTGAAAAAATTCAGCTTTCTAGGTCCAAGGGTTTAGGCTGGGCGTTGATGAGTCAGTGATTCAGGCCTTCTCTTTATATATATATATATATATATATATATATATATATATATATATATATAATATATATATAATATTATACATTAGACTGAAATAAAAATGCAGTGTGAACCGTCCTTATACACTATACAGATACTATTTATTTTTGTAGCAGTGAGGGATTATAACTTTTCTGGCCAAAAGATATCTTTTTGCTTGAAGATTTTTTTAATCATTAAGATATGTTATGGAGGTGTGAACTTGGAGTGAACGGCTGTAGTTATACATTTTTAATGCTGAAATTGTACTTTTATGGATGCTAGCCAGCAGTGCCGATGAAACGTACTCTTCTGCTTAGGGTTTGTTTACATTTGCAGGATTTATCAAGATCTCAGTTTAGTATTCTGTTATTTTTAACGGAGAGGATAGCACAATCATGTCAAAAATACTGTAACCTAGATGGGGCTCAGTAATGTCAATAGGGTCCGTCAGGATTTGCCATTTTTCCTTTGAAAATGATTCTGCTATGTGCTATGTTATTGAAACCATAAAACTGATGTGAATAGAGCCTTAATCATCTGCCTTATTAAGTATTTACCTGAAAACAAGTACTATGTGGTAAGGTTAGAGGGCCATACTGGGTATTGAGCTGCACTTCATCATCATCTGTCCTAGAAGCAGTTCTTTTCATAACACAGACCTTATATTAAGTTATTATTCATTATGGGGGAGATTTATCAAAACCGGTGTAGACAAAGAGTGATGCAGTTGCCCATAGCAACCAGATTGCTTCTTTTATTTTTTAAAAGGCCTCTGAAAAATGATTGGTTGCAACTGTTGATAAATCTCCCCCTAAATGTGTGTGTGTGTGTATATACACAAACAAACACAATGGGCCTCATTTACTAAGAGTGTTGGGTTTTTACTAGTGGGAAATGTTGTTTCAGACTTGAAGGATTCCCCTCTATTCACTATGAGGATTCAGAGTTACAAGTTGGGAAAATTTTCTGACCAGCTATTTCTTGATGTAAATTTCCAGCCATTTATTCACAGGATTTTCTGTGATTTCAATAGTAAATAGGTTGGATTGTGAAACCACGCCCTTTTTTGGGCTGGGCATGTCCCCTTTGTGACAGACCACACCCCTTTTCAGCTTATCACAATGCAATGTCTGGTTAGTCGGATTTTCCAGGTGCACACAGTCCGTGTCTGACACAGGTCTCCCAAAATAATGTGGCAAAAATAACTTTGAAAAGCCCAACAAAAACAAGTGGGTTTTAGCTTCGTAAATGAGGGCCAAAGCGTTCAGGAAAACCTTCAGACTCTTTCAACTTTTTGTTATCTTGTAGCCTTGTGCTAAAATCAAAAGAAATTCAAGTTTTCTCCAATCTATCTCTCTCCCCCCAACCCCCCACCCCCCCCCCCCCTCCACCCCAATACCGTTATAATGAGTTTGCAAATTTATTAAAAAGGAAAAAAAAATTGCAGACCCATAACACAGAAAAAAGAAAGCTATGCGGTAGAAAAAACTGCTTATAAAGCTCTGGGACAAGAATGTGTAAAGATCTGGAGAAAGATACAAATACATTCTGCTGCACTGAAAGTTCCAAAAAGCACATTGACCTCCATAATTCTTCAATGAAAGATGCTTGGTTGAAGGAAGACTCTTCATAGAGCTGGTCACTCCACTAAACTAAATAATTGAGGGAGAAGGGGCCTGATAAGAGAGGTGACCCAATGGTCACTATGGCTGTATGCAGACTGGAGAAACTCTCAGAAGGGCAACCATCGCAGCAGCACTCCAAGAGTCTAGGCTTTATGAAAGAAAGCTGTAGGTAGCTATTTACAAAAAGGACATCTGTTTGGTGCATCTCCCCAAGGACACATGGAGCCCAAGTGAAGGAGAACCAGATTCTATTGCAATGTGTTTGGAACCCATACTGGATTCTTAGTCAGGCAGAAGTCTACAACATACCAAAATGTGAAAGAGTCTAAAAAATAAATATGTAAATATTTTTCATTTAGGAAGTCTTTAATCTATTTTTTTCCCCCACACTTTGGTAAAAATTTAGCAAACCCAATATAATTGAAAACAACCTTTGTTTGTCTAGCTAAGTTTACGATTGAAATCAATGAAGCGACAAGTTGAAGAAGCAGAAGAGGAAATAGACAGATTAGAAAGTGGCAAAAAGAAGCTGCAAAGAGACCTGGAGGAACAAGTTGACATGAATGAGCAGCTACAAGCACAGCTAAGCGCAGCAAAGAAAGAGCTGTGGTAGGTTGATCTTGTTTACCTATAGTAACTGTAAAACTATGCATATACAATTGTAAAACCACAATAAATCATTAATCCTCTGTGGACAAGCAATTATTAAATGAAGAAAATCCAGTCTTACTATACACTGTAAAAGGAGAGGCCCTTTTAGACTAGTTTGCAGTGTAACCTGTTTGGTTAGTGCTGCAATATGGTTGAAATGGTTTTCAAAAGGGGCAGTTACAAATCAACATTTGTTTCTTTTAAAAAGCTAGAAAATATTTATTTTAAACTTATCATGGATACCATGTTTCTGATTTACCAGGGGTGTGGAAATTTAAAAAAAAACTACTTGTCCAAGGGACTAAAACGGAGGGCAATCTACTTGTCCCTCATGAAAATCCATTTGTCCTGGTAGACAAATTAATTTTAATCAAAATAGTACGTAAATTTGGGTTTTTTTATTTATTTTTCCATATACCGGGCCGGATTTTTTGAACACTTTTTACTTCATTTTTTTTATGGGATGGGATGTTATAAACACTTTTTTTTTTTTAAGTTAACGCCATTGACCATACTGGATATAACATTTCATTTTTTAATAAATCGGACAATTATGCACGCGCCAATACCAAATATGGTTTATTTTTATTATGTTTACATATTTTTTATATGGGAAAAGGGGGGGGGGGTGATATAAACTTTTAATATGGAAGGGGTTAATGGGTGTTTTTTTAAAAACTTTTATTAAACTTTTTTTTTTTTAATACACTTCATTGGATTCCTCATACAGATCAATGCAGTTCTATTGAACTCCATTGATCTGTGTTCATTTGGTTGGGCCTGCTCAAGGCAAGGCTCAATCAAATGCAGAACTATGGGGGCAGCCATGAATGCAGAGGTAAGCCCTCCGGCTACCTCCATAGTGAAGGTACACCCTGAGTGCCGGTGTAATGAAGAAGTGTGTGAGGTGCAGACGTGCGTCCCACGCAAGTCTGCGCCTGCTCCTCCCATCAGTCTGCACCTCACACCGGCCTTATAAAAATAAAGTCGGTCCGGCCCTGCTAGCCCATTACAGGCTAAATGTATGAAAAATTCACCTGCCCGTAACTACATGTCCCGGGCGTCGGGCGATAGGATTTCCACATCCCTGTTTACATATAGTAATATTGATAACCATCAGGCTAATCCACACTCTACACGTCCACGTTTATCATGTAGACTTTGCTACACTGTGGATTTCGACCATGCTACTAGAGATGAGCGAACTTACAGTAAATTCGATTCGTCGCGAACTTCTCGGCTCGGCAGTTGATGACTTTTCCTGCATAAATGTGTTCAGCTTTCAGGTGCTCCGGTGGGCTGGAAAAGGTGGATACAGTTCTAGGAAAGAGTCTCCTAGGACTGTATCAAGCTTTTCCAGCCCACGGGAGCACCTGAAAGCTGAACTAATTTATGCAGGAAAAGTCATCAACTGCCAAGCCGAGAAGTTCGTGACGAATCAAATTTACTGTAAGTTCGCTCATCTCTTCCTGCTACATTGAAATTGGTGGAAATCCACAACAGAACTTGATATGTCACAGATATTAAAGAGAAACTGACAGCTAGTTTACCCACACTAAATAAAATATTCAAGGTTATAGAGAGGTTATAGTTTTATGTTAAGTATTTCCGGAGTTCTGCCCGTTTATATTCTGTAGATATTGTGCTCCGGTGTGCAACGGAGGCGGGGGAGACTGCTTGCTGAGCTCCCCTGCCTTCTCCAGCCCCTTCATGAATATGAAAATGTATTTACTGTCCTGCCGGTGGGGGTGAGCGCTCTGCTCTCTGAACTTCTGCCTTTCGGGTGTAGCAAGACAGTGGTGCCTGCCCAGTGAATATGGAGAAGGCACGGGAGCTCAGTGAGTCAGCTCCCCGGCTCCATTGCATACGGAAGCGCAATAGCTGCAGAATATAAATGGGCAGAACTCTGGAAATAATTTACATTAAAATGTAGGTAACCCCTCTTTTTACAGCTATTCACCTACACTATAACCCAGTATATTGGGTTTAGTGTAGGTGAAATAGCTCTGTTTCTCTTTAAAGTCTTCATTAGAAATTGTAGCTAGTGGACGAAAAATGTGTAAAAACTCACAATAGTCAAAAATAATAAAATTAATATATTTTATGGTAATATAATCAAAAATCTTCCAATGTTTAAAAGACCGACATAATGCATTGCAGTTTCTTTCTCATTCAGTGTTTTTGTTAAATGCATTTATCTTGTAGCAGGCGCAGATGTTCACCAAGCAAGATGTTGAATGACTTGGATGATGATGATGACCTGAGCACTGACGGAGAGAGTCTTTATGAATCTCCATCTGGATATAAATTTTCTCGAGATGATGGCATTACCACCTGATTTTGAATGTTATTTGGACTGTAAAAAAATTCTATTGTTTTGCATATTTTAGTACTACATAACAAAAGCTATAGCCATAAGTTTCAAGTCTGCCGTTATAGATGTCGTCCTGTATAAGGTTGAACGTAATTGATTTGTACAGGTTAATGTCTTAAGACTTTTGTTCTTTGTAAATATTCTAATTGAAATATGATTTTTAGCATTTGATAAAAAAGCATTCAACAAAACTGTTACAGGAATCAATATGTGAAAGTAATTTGGCGCCCACTGCTGTGTAATGAATATAAATCAATAGACAGCGACCATCTGCACATCTGCTGTTGTGCAGGCAGCTCCCAGCACTCACGGAAATAGCTGAGGTGTTGAAGGTTGTGCTTCTTGGTGTAGACACTACTGTGCTGTAAATAATTCTTCATCTATGTTGATTTTTAGATTACCCCCTTGTAAAATCTATTAATCCTCGTGTCACTTTCCTGTTGTGCTTTCTTGCCATGTTAAAATGAAATGATATTTTTTTAATAATATTATACCTATTAAAGGAATTTTAACAGAATGAAATCTTTGTAAATTGAGTGTTAACATACTGTGTCACAAACAAACACCTCTTTTTTTGTTTTATGAATGCGGAATTCTGGCCAAATTATGCGGATGCGGAATTTCGCATCTTTCTGCATATATGCAGAATTTCCGCAGAATTAATGCGAAAATTCTGCCGGAATTCTGTCTGAATTCCTGTGCTTAGAAAAAGGTGCTTTTTGTTCATTGCTTTGGTTAAATTTTGTGTAAATTCCGCAAGAAACTTGCAACAAAAAAGCCCTATTCACTTCAATGGGCTTCTGCATCTGAATTCCGTATAAATTTAGCATAGGACCTTTCTTTATGCAGAATTTCTGCAGAGAAAAGACAGATGCGGATTTTCTGCAGTGTGAATGGGACTGCGGCATCCCATTGAAGTTCACAAGGTTAAAAACACATGCAGAATTTCCATGCCTAAGACTGAACTGCAATATCGGGCACAGCCACTGTCAAAAGTACAAACCTGTGTTGAGTAAACAAAGGGGAAGCAGCACTCCATAGCATTTTCATCAGCGGATCAATAAGGATGACTTGAGTCTGATCCTTATTATAGGCCATCAATACTTCCCCTTTATAAAGGGGAGTACATAATACTCCCCCTTTATAAAGCATTGGTACGGCCTCACCTGGAATATGCTGTTCAGTTTTGGGCACCTGTCCATAAAAGGGACACTGTGGAGCTGGAAAGGGTGCAGAGACGTGCGACTAAACTAATATGGGGCATGGAACATCTTAGCTATGAGGAGCGATTAAAGGAGTTACAATTGTTTAGTCTTGAGAAGAGACGTTTGAGGGCGGATATGATAAACGTATATAAGTATATTAATGGCCCATACAAAAAATATGGAGAAAAACTGTTCCAGGTTAAACCCCCCCAAAGGACGAGGGGGCACTCCCTCCGTCTGGAGAAGAAAAAGTTTAGTCTCTAGGGGCGACACGCCTTCTTTACCATGAGAACTGTGAATTTATGGAACGGTCTACCTCAGGAACTAGTCACAGAAGGAACAATTAACAGCTTTAAAACAGGATTAGATACATTCCTGGAACAAAATAACATTAATGCTTATGAAGAAATATAAAATCCCATCCCTTCCCCAATATCGCGCCACACCCCTACCCCTTAATTCCCTGGTTGAACTTGATGGACATATGTCTTTTTTCGACCGTACTAACTATGTAACTATATTATACTATATAACTATGTAATATCGCCATAAAATGATTTGCCTAGTGATATACGGAGCTTTGTCCCTATCATGTTTTGCCCTTACGTCTGCTGTATATGTCAAAAAAGGTTGCCTATATATGTTGCAACTTTTTCCTGACTGTCCCATGGAGTATACCGGACCAATGTCGTCAACTAGTGACTGTGTTTGGTCCATTTTTCGAGTGTATACATCTATTTTGCAGGACTCAGAGCGTGGTCTGCTACACAATGGAGCCCCACAAAAATTAATATATACATTTAGAAAATGAACTGAACGTAGTCACTAGTTTCCACAGGGTCACAGCCTGGAATACCTCTTTGTTTGCCCTCACCTCCCAGCCCCAACTAGAATGATGTACATTGAAGAAAGGGCTAGATGGTGAGGATGACTGAGGAAGCATGGCAGGCTCTGGCTTTCGAGAAGCTCAGCTCCACCTCCTCGACAGTTGGTTTGGTTTTAAGCCATGTTCACACCAGAAAAATAAAACGGCAAAAACTTAAATTCCCTATTTTCAGCTGAAAAAATGTCCATTAAATAAAATACAGACTTTTTTTTGACTATTTCTTTTTTACAGTTTGTGATTATGGCTACAGTATCTACAGCTCTTAGCAGCAAATAGAGCTTATAAATTTCCTATAAACAACTGGTAATCTTCTAAACATAAACTTCCTTTAAGATGCTGCTGTTTATCTGTTCTTTGCTGAGCAAAGAAGCTCCATTTGAGTTTGTCATAAAAGCTGTGAGATATCAATCCTAAACACCAAGTATCCAGATTTGTGTGGAGTACTAATACCACACTGTGCATCAAACCACACAGCTCCTTTTAACATTATGTCACTAAATAATCAGATTTTCCATTCTGTTCTAACTTATGAGCTGAAGTTACCTGGCACCACCCCTACACAATGAATAGTGCAGGGCTTCTAGCACAGTTTACTGTGCATTGCGGGCACCAAACAGCTCATCTGTGGAGTTGCTCACCAGTCGCCAATTGATGGCGTATCCAATAGATAGGCCATCATTTTATGCAGTCCTGGTTTTCCCAATAACATCACAGCTCAGTTTTCATACTACAAGAGCTTGTTGAGATATAAAAGCAGAGCTCTGATTTGTTGCTGTGGGCAAAACTAGACAGTTTTTGTTTGTACGTTTTTTTAAATACACAGAATTTTTTTACACTGGTATTCCACACTTCTTATTTTAGCCCAACATGAGGTCACAGAAGTAGACAGCTTTTTTTAACGTGGAGGTTCACTTTTACTGACATCAGATTAGAATTAGCTACTTGTTAGTAACAATACCTACTGACAAAGTAACAACTTCCTTATTTTTTTTTTAAACTTATTTTTACACTTTAAAAAGGTCTTACAAAGAATAAACCAGGGCTGTGGAGTCGGCAGATAAATGTTCCGACTCAGACTCCGCAGTTTTTTGCACTTCCGACTCCTCTGTATTAATATGCGAATGTATTTATAAACACTTACAGTTGAATCCAAGAAGCTGTTCCACCAAGTTCTTCTAAGCTCTTCTTGCAGAGAGAGGTAGTTGGGCAGAAGCTGCGGCCTTCTCCTTTTTGTGTGCTGATCTGCTGCTGAAGATAGGGCAGTGGGAGAATCCAGGAAGGGGCATTTATTATAAAACATGATTTCCCTAGTAGAATCCCATAGTCATGTTTAAAGTTTAAGCTAACAATCTGAGTTTACAAGTTTTTATAGCCTAAGCTGAATGGCAGCATTTTTCCAATGGTTTACAGCTTCAGTCTTGATCTATTGATCCTCTATTCCCTTCACTCAGTGTCTCTAGTCCTGCAAAAAACATATTTACTTAATACCTTATCAGTGAGAGGCCAGGTTACCCATGGGTTCCCTGTAACAGCAGAACACAACACTATGGAAAGTATAAGTATTGCCGCTCCTAATTTTGCGTTGCGTGCCATATAGTGAAGCACATGAAAAGCATGCTTTTTCACGGTCACTTAACGTGTTCGTTTTGGGGTTACGTGAGACACTACATGCATTGGTATTTATTCTTACAGCAGAGAAGTCATTAATTATTTCATTAACTTTTTGTGAATTGGGACATTTAAACTTGCTTTTTTTTTATTCCAATCTAAATTTAGTAGGAGTCTGAGTCAGTGCATTATTTGCCGACTCCAGGTACCCAAAATTTCGTCCGACCTCGACTCCGACTCCACAGCACTGGAATAAACAATGATTATTACATCAAAAACAAATATATATAAGAAGTAGTCTGCATATCCCTTACCCATCCCTCCAACCCAGGCTTGGGGAAAAAAAAGTTAACACCTGTACAACAACTACTCCCACCTATTTCCACTTCCTCCACACATTGGAATGTATCATTAATCCTTTCTTTGATCTCTGGGCTATCCAGTATTCATAATTCTTAACCTTATTTACCAGATTATACCATTGTGTAAATGTTGGATTATACTTTGAGAGCCAAACTCATAGGATTAACCCCTTAAGGACCGGAGGTTTTTCCGTTTTTGCATTTTCGTTTTTTGCTCCTTGCCTTTAAAAAATCATAACTCTTTCAAATTTACACCTAAAAATCCATATGATGGCTTATTTTTTGCGCCACCAATTCTACTTTGTAATGACGTCAGTCATTTTGCCCAAAAATCTATGGTGAAGCGGGAAAAAAAATCATTGTGCAACAAAATTGAAAAAAAAACGCTGTTTTGTAACTTTTGGGGGCTTCCGTTTCTACGTAGTACATTTTTCGGTAAAAATGAGACCTGATTTGTATTCTGTAGGTCCATACGATTAAAATGATACCCTACTTATATAGGTTTGATTTTGTCGGACTTCTGGAAAAAATCATAACTACATGCAGGAAAATTAATACGTTTAAAATTGTCATCTTCTGACCCCTATAACTTTTTTATTTTTCCGTATATGGGGCGGTATGAGGGCTCATTTTTTGCGCCGTGATCTGAAGTTTTTAACGGTACCATTTTTGCATTGATAGGACTTATTGATCACTTTTTATTCATTTTTAAATGATATAAAAAGTGACCAAAAATGCACTATTTTGGACTTTGGAATTTTTTTGCGCGCACGCCATTGACCGAGCGGTTTAATTAATGATATATTTTTATAATTCGGACATTTCCGCACGCGGTGATACCACATATGTTTATTTTTATTTTTATTTACACTGTGTTTTTTTTTTTATTGGAAAAGGGGGGTGATTCAAACTTTTAATAGGGGAGGAGTTAAATGATCTTTATTCACTTTTTTTTTTCACTTTTTTTTTGCAGTGTTATAGGTCCCATAGGGACCTATAACACTGCACACACTGATCTTCTATGTTGATCACTGGTTTCTCATAAGAAACCAGTGATCAACGATTCTGCCGGATGACTGCTCATGCCTGGATCTCAGGCACTGAGCAGTCATTCGGCGATCGGACAGCGAGGAGGCAGGTAGGGGCCCTCCCGCTGTCCTGTCAGCTGTTCGGGATGCCGCGATTAGCCGCGGCTATCCCGAACAGCCCGACTGAGCTAGCCGGGAACTTTCACTTTCACTTTTAGCCGCGCGGCTCAGCTTTGAGCGCGCGGCTAAAGGGTTAATAGCGCGCGGCGCCGCGATCGGCGCTGCGCGCTATTAGAGGCGGGTCCCGGCTTCACTATGACGCCGGGCCCGCCATGATATGACGCGGGGTTACTGTGTAACCCCGCGTTATATCAGGAGAGCAGGACCAAGGGCGTACCTGTACGCCCTTGGTCCTTAAGGGGTTAATGTTTTTGCACATATAATTACCCTAGCTAGCAATTGAGTGCAATTGAGATTAATATCCACTCCAAGAATAGCTTGGGTAAAAGTAATCACCGTGTTCCTAGGGATAATCTCCAATTCCCATGGTGTTTTAAATCAGCCTCTTCAATCTTACACCTCGGACAGGCAGAGTTACTTCTACACCCATATTTATAGAGTTGCTTTGGGGAATAGTACAGGCCATGTATCAAGTTGAATTGCATATTTTTAAAATTGGAGTTTAGCTTCAAAGAATTAATATTTTTAATAATACTAACCCACTGCTTTTCATTGATTGGACCTATTTGGGATACCCATTTCCTTCTTGGTTTATCCTGTATATGTTGACCAATTATATCCCTCAAAAACCTATATATCTGTACAGCAGACTTCTTATCCCCTAGGTACCGATATAATTTGATCAAGATTATTTTGTTTAGTTACCAAATATTGTCTATGAGGACGAATGTCCTCTCAGGATACCTGTATGGCCTAGAATTTGTGTCTATCATCTAAATCATATTTCTCCATAATTCCCTGTGTTCCTAAAAACTTCCATCTGTGTACGTGACTAACCAAGCTAACACCATGGGGGAGATTTATCATTCAATATAGACGTTATTTTCCGTCTGTCATTGGCGCTGTGATGGCGCAGTCATGTAATATTAGCGACATTTGTGCGACTTTTGTAGTAGAGGTTTTGTAAGTTTTTGAGTAGCAGTACACCTATTTCTGATTTAGACATGCAGTTCACCCTTATTTATCATATGCGACTTTTAGAATAAGTCGCTAAAAATTGCACGAACCCCGATTTCCAGACGCTAAAGTACGCTGACCAAAAGTACACGTACAAAACCTCTCTACCATACGCAAAGCACAAGAGTGTAAGATAGAGCTTTTCTGGCCAGTGCAAAGCGGTGGGGAATTCATCATCTACAGTACACACTTATGATAAATTACACGCTGCATCGGAAAAAGTTAAACAGAAAAAACTGCGGTAAAAAAAGAGTAGGGTACACTTTGAATGATAAATCTCCCCACATGTGATTTCCAAAAGGATTCCTGTCAGATATTCAAAAATTATGTCAAATTCAAAAGTATTTCATAGTGTTGTAACTAGAGTTGAGCGAACTTACAGTAAATCTGATTCATCACAAACTTCTCGGCTCGGCAGTTGATGACTTTTCCTGCATAAATTAGTTCAGCTTTCAGGTGCTCCGGTGGGCTGGAAAAGGTGGATACAGTCCTAGGAGACTCTTTCCTAGGAATGTATCCACCTTTTCCAGCCCACCGGAGCACCTGAAGGCTGAACTAATTTACGCAGGATGCCATCAACTGCCGAGCCGAGAAGTTTGTGATGAATCAAATTTACTGTAAGTTCGCTCATCTCTAGTTGTAACCAATAAACTGTGATTAATCCCCAACTTTTTTTTTATCAAAAAACTTGTCTTATTAAAAAGCCATGCATAAGAGAAGCTACTATATCCCTTTCCCCAAAGTTGACCAGATTCTACAGCCTCAAAATTATCTTTAAATTTATCTCCAGTGTGTAGTAAACAGTCCTCAACTATAAGTGATTCTACCCCTTGTTTCATAGTGTCTAATTGTTTTGATAAAAAATATAAGTTAATGTCTGGAAGGGCCAAACCCCCATCCCTTTCTGAGAGTGTGAAAAAATATTTTTATCTAGAACGATTCCGTCCCCAAATAAATGTATTCAGTGGGCAATCAATTCTTTTAAACCATCTCATTTGGATCCATATAGGGGATGCATTGACCAGATATAATAGCTGGGGTAGAAGAATCATTTTAATGATCGATATTCTGTCCATTCTAGATAGTGGAAATTTAGGCCAGGTCACTTTATTCTTTTAAATTTTTTCCACCAGGAGTTTAATTATTACCAATAAAATAGCTAGGGTTTTTTGAGCTCCTAATTTCCAAGTACTGAATGTGCTCATCCTCTCTTACCATTTGTAAGGGAGTAGTCAAAGATTCATTGGACTTCTCTAGGGGCAAAATAGATTTTTCCCCAATTGACTTCAAGTCCTGAAATCTTCCCAAAATTATTGATTAATTGCATAATCTTTGAATGGAATAAAGGGGGTCCTTAACAAATGATCATCAGTAGAGATGAGCAAAATTTTGAAAAATCCGATTCAGCCGATTCCCCGAATTTTTCGAAAAAGTTTGCTTCGATCCGAATTTATTCGCGGCAAATCTATATTAAAAACATCTATTTCTGGCCTACAGAGAGCCTCAATAAGGGTGTAGAACACTTTGCCTTGACCTAACACGCATATGGAGTGTGCTGGGGTAGTGAAATAATACTGTTATTCAGAATAACATGCAGATTACCGGCATCGCTTTTAGAATCACTGCCGCAGTGGCACAATGACAGAGCCTGGAGGTGGCATCAGTGTCAGGAGACCATATAGTGGCTGAATGACACAGCGTGGAGGTGTTGGCAGCAGGAGGAGACCATATAGTGTGGATGGCACATCCAGGAGTTGGCAGCAGCATTAGTAGACACTAGGCCTTCACATCCCTAAGATTATAAGATGAATTCTGCAATTTAAACCGAAGATTTTGGGTAGCTAGTACTACCATAACAAAATTTTTATTCCCAGTCCCAGCAGCATCAGTAAATCATATGTTGCCTGAATGACACAGCCTGGAGTTGGCTGAAGTATGAGGAGACCATATTGTGTCTGAATGGCACAGCCTGGAGTTGTCAGCAGATGAGGAGATGGCCTCACAATCTCTAATAATAAAAGATGAATTTTGAAATTTCAATTGAAGATGTATGGTACCTAGTGCTACCATAAACATATATAGGTAATGTCCTAGGCTCAGCAGCATCACTAAACCATGTAGTTGCTATATGACACATACAGGAGCAGGCAGCAGCATGAGTACACAAGAGGGATTCACAACCCCTAACATTAAAAGGTGAATGTTGAAATCTCAATTAAGCATTTATGTTAGCTAGTGCTACCAGAACATATTTGGAGTTAATATCCCAGTCCCAGTAGCATCAGAAAACGATATATAGGCTGAATGACACAGCCTGGAGGTGGGGAAAGCATAAGGAGCCCATGTAGTGTCTGAATGGTACAGCCTGAAGGTGGCTGAAGCATGAGGAGACCATTGAAATACAATAATTTTAAATAGAAATCTAAGATATTAAAATTGAGGATTTTGAAATGGAACTTTTAACTCCCAAGTTTTAGTGGCCCGGGCCTCGGCGTGTGGGTACAGAGGACCTAATCTAACAAGCAGTCCCATGTCACATGTCAGCACAATGACAGAGCCTGGAGGTGGCATCAGTAGGAGGAGACCATATAGTGTCTGAATGGCACAGCCTGGAGTTGGCTGAAGCATGAAAAGACCCCAGGGCTTCACAGAAATTGTCAGAATACCATCTGACATTCAAAATAATAAAATGATAGATATGGTTCTCAGAAGAAAAGGATCCTTCATTAGATGACAATATGAGTATTGTGTGTTCAAGTGACATTAGCTCATCGGAGGAACAGGAAAACATGATACAACTTAATTCTGCAACTGCAGAACCACAACAAAGAATGAACAACTTAAAGCCTACTGGAACTGAGGAACTGAGTAACTCAAGGATAGCCACGTTTCCTACAATATACAGTCAATATATGGAGACCATATAGTGTCTGAATGACACAGCCTGGAGGTGGTTGAAGCATGAGGAGACCATATAGTGTCTGAATGGCACAGCCTGGAGTTGGCGGCAGATGAGGAGACAATAGGGACTCAAAATCTCTCAGAATAAAAGATTTTTG
This sequence comes from Hyla sarda, assembly GCF_029499605.1. Classification (NCBI taxonomy): domain Eukaryota; kingdom Metazoa; phylum Chordata; class Amphibia; order Anura; family Hylidae; genus Hyla; species Hyla sarda. The sequence continues at coordinate 151,660,557 of NC_079192.1, forward strand.
AAATTTCCATTGAAGATATATGGTACCTAGTGCTACCATAAACATATATAGGTAATGTCCTAGGCCCAGCAGCATCACTAAACCATGTAGTTGCTGAATGACACAGACAGGAGCAGTCAGCAACAGGAGTGCACAAGAGGGTTTCATAACCCCTAAGATAAAAAAAAAATGTTGAAATGTCACTTAAGCATGTATGTAAGCTAGTGCGAACATCCAAAAATTTAAGGGCCAAGCCCAGCAGCATCACTAAGCCAAGCAGTTCCTGAAACACACAGCCTGAAGCAGGCATCAGCATGAGTTTACAAGAGGGCTTCACAACCCCTAACATTATGTTAATGTTGAAATCTGTATAGAAGATGTATGTTAGCTAGTGCTAACATAAAAAATGTTTAGGCACAGGCCCAGCAGCATCACTAAACCATATAGTTGCTGAAACACACAGCCTGGATCAGGCAGAAGCAGAAGTACACAAGAGGGCCTAAAGGGGTTCTCCAGTGCTTAAACATCTTATACATGTTTTATTCAGATTTCAATATTCACCTTTTAGTGTTAGAGGTTATTAAAGGGGTTCTCCGGTGCTTAAACATCTTATCCCCTATCCAAAGGATATGGGATAAGATGCCTGATAGCGGGAGTCCCGCCGCTGGGGACCCCCGGGATCATGCACGCGGCACTCCGTTTGTAATCAGTCCCCGGAGCGTGTTCGCTCCGGGTCTGATTACGGGCGACTACAGGGCGGCGGCGTGTGACGTCACACCTGCACCAGCGTGTGACGTCACGCTCCGCCCCGCAATGCAAGCCAACGGGAGGGGGCGTGATAGCTATCACGCCCCCTCCCGTAGTCTTGCATTGAGGGGCGGAGCGTGATGTCACACGCCGGCGCAGGCGTGCCATCACACGCCGCCCACCCTGTAGTCGCCGGTAATCAGTCCCGGGGCGAACACGCTTTGGGGACTGATTACAAACGGGGTGCCACGTGCATGACCCCGGGGGTCCCCAGCGGCGGGACTCCCGCGATCAGGCATCTTATCCCCTATCCTTTGCATAGGGGATAAGATGTTTAAGCACCGGAGAACCCCTTTAATAACCTCTAACATTAAAAGGTGAATATTGAAATCTGTATAAAACATGTATGTTAGCTAGTGCTAACATCCAAAACATTTAGGCACAGGTCCAGCAGCATCAGTAAACCAAGTAGTTCCTGAAACACACAGCCTGGATCTGGCAGCAGGATGTGTACATAAGAGGGCCTCACAACCCCTAAAGATCAATGTTGAAATCTTTATTGAGCAGGTATGTTTGCTAGTGCTACCATGAAAAATTGGTCCCAGCAGCATCATAAAACAATATATTGGCTGAATGACACAGCCTGGAGGTGGGGAAAGCATAAGGAGCCCATGTAGTGTCTGAATGGCACAGCCTGGAGGTGGCTGAACCATGAGGATACCATATAGGGGCTGAATGGCACAACCTGGAGGTGGCATCAAGAGTCCTCAAATTGACCCTAATGCAAGGAATTTCTGAAACTGGGGACCAGCACCTTAATTATGTTTTGCAGTATCCATTGCAACACAATGAGAGAGCCTGGAGGTGGTAGCATCAGCATGAGGAGACCATAGAGCAGCACAATTATAGAGCCTGGAGGAGGCAGCATCAGCATGAGGAGACCATATGGCGGCACAACGACAGCCTGGAGGTGGTAGCATCCGCATGAGGAGACCATATGGTGGTACAATGACAGAGCGTGGAGGTGGTAGCATCAGCATGAGGAGACCATAGAGCAGCAGAATGTGAGAGCCTGGAGGTGGCAGCATCAGCATGAGGAGACCATATTGCGGCACAATGACAGAGCCTGGAGGTGGTAGCAATAGCATGGGTAAACCATAGAGCAGCACAATGACCGAGCCTGGAGGTGACAGCAGCAGCATGAGGGCCATGCCAACTGAGGGTTGAGTGTGAAGAACCCACCGACTGTTGACTGGGGGTGTCTGATGTCACGAGATGAAGTGGATGACCGAGTGAATCGATTAATCACGGCTGCAGGGTTGCTGGTCGCGACACGACTGCTAGCTGACACCGGGAGCTCAGACCACTCGCTGTGACTCTGGCTGCCACACACCTCCATTCTGCTTCAACCTCTGCCTGCACCTGATGAATTTAGGCCTCTGCCACTCCTCTGTCCACATCCTGGCAACACTCTTCCGGACATACTTATTGCGTATATGAGGGGAGTACAATACGCTTCACTACACTTAAAACAGTATTTGTCTAGAACAGCAGCAGGTGTGTACTATTGGCTGTCCTTTCACAGTATCTAGGCCCTTTACAGATTAACAAGTACAAAATAGTATACTCCCTAGATGTAGGTATGCGGTATGCACTGATTAGGGCCAAAAAATGCGCTACTATACACCTAAAAACAGCAGCCGGTGAGTACTATTGCTTGGACTTTCACAGTATGTAGGCCCTTGACAGATTAACAGGTACAATTTGGTACACTACTTAGATGTATGTATGTGGTATGCACGTATGACACCAAAAAAAATTGCTATAGTTCGCTTGGAAAACGTATTTTCATAAAACAACACCCAGTGATAAGTTTTCCCTGGCCTTTCACTGTATATAGGCTTGTTACAGATTAACAGGTACCGAAAAGTGCACTACTTAGATGTAGGTATGTGGTATGCACGTATGAGGGCAAAAAAAAATGCGCTACTGTACACTTGGCAAACTTATTTTCGTAAAACAACAGCTGGTGATTACTTTTGCTTGGACTTTCACAGTATGTAAGCCCTTGACAGATTAACAGGTCCAAAATGTTACACTACTTAGATGTAGGTATGCGGTATGCACTGATTAGGGCAGAAAATGCGCTACAATATGCCAAAAAACTGTATTTTTGTAAAACACCAGCCGGTGAGTACTATTGCTTGGACTTTCAAAGTATGTAGGCCCTTGACAGATTAACAGGTACAAAATGGTACACTACTTAGATGTAGGTATGTGGTATGCACGTATGAGGGCAAAAAAATGCGCTGCAGTACACTTGGAAAACGTATTTTCGTAAAACACAAGCCGGTGATTACTTTGGCCTGGACTTTCCCAGTATCTAGACTTGTTACAGAATTACAGATACAAAATAGTAGTCTGATTTGATGTAGGTATTTGGTATACACGTATGACTAAGGCTGCGCACTGTGGCCGAAACGCGTCACCTGTTCTCCATGTTGGCTAATTGCTGAATAAATCATTGAGTATTGCTTGAACTACCACGTTGGACTTTGCCTTTGTTCTTGCCGTTATTCTGGACTGGGGTCCAGTCCTGTCCGTGCCCATGGTGAGGGCGAAAGGGTGAGCTGTGTCTACCACTACTTGCAGGTTCATGAAGCTAAGGCAGCTTGGTGATATGTATGAGGCAACAAAAAGCTACCTGCCCCCTCTGATAAAATGCTGAATAAAGTGACTGGGAGGTTTATGGCTGGCATCAAAATCCTTCTCAGTGAGAACAAGTTAAGCACTGCACTGCTCTCTGTCCACAACGCTGATGTGACAAGCAGTTGGAAGTGGAACGCTGCGGTATAAGCAATTCAGCGTGTCTGTGTAACACACAGAGACACGCAGTCCGTCCTATCACTCTGCAGTGTATGGCATGAAATGAGCAGCCGCAAAATGGCTGCCGATTATATAGGGCTGTGACATCACAGGGGTCAATGAATGCTGATAGGATGCATCCTGCATGTGATTCAAGGTCATCCCGCCTACCTCCCTTCCCGCCTTGCCTTCCTAGCATCCCCTGCCCCATGTACTGACATGTGGATACGCCATTTTAGTTGTCCTGGAGCCGAAAACTGTAAAATGGAGTTTAATTAAGCGAATCGTATAAATCCTGAAATTTGTAACGAATTTGGGTTCATCTGCTTCGATTTGCTCATCTCTAATCATCAGCATACATTGTTATTTTGTCATTATTGTTCCTTAATTCCAAAGCCCTCAATTTCCCGTCTAGATCTTATTGCTGCTGCTAAAGGCTCAATGTATAGAGCAAAAATAGAATAGGAGAAAGGGGGCAGCCTTGCCTGGTCCCCCTTAATAGACCAATCTCCCTTGAGAGCCTGTTTTCTAAGATAATTTTAGCAGATAGATTTCTTGATTTTGTTGTTCAACTGATGTATAAAAATCCATGTCCTACCTAGAGATAAGCGAAGTTACAGTGATTCGATTGTCACGAACTTCTCGGCTCGGCAGTTGCTGACTTTATCCTGCATAAATTAGTTCAGCTTTCAGGTGCTCCGGTGGGCTGAAGACTCTCCTAGGACTGTATCCACCTTTTCCAGCCCACCGGAGCACCTGAAAGCTGAACTTATTTATGCAGGCTAAAGCAACTACCGAGCCGAGAAGTTTGTGACGAATCAAATCACTGTAACTTCGCTCTTCTCTAGTCCTACCCCACAATTTTCCAAAACCTGCCACAGGAAGCCCCACTCCACCCTTTCAAATGCTTTAGTGGTGACCAGAGACAGGATGGAGTGGGGTCCCAAACCCCCAAGCTGCATATTAGCAAAAACACGTCCAATGTTGTCATATACAGAACTCCCTGGAATAAACCCCAACTGATCTGGATCCATCAAGTTATAAATAAATGTATTAATTCTACCTGCAAGAATTTCCATAAATATCTTTGAATCCGCATTCAGAAGGGAGAAAGGGTGGTAAGATTCGACCAAGGCCAGATTCTTTCCTTTTTTAAGAATTAAGGTAATTTTGAGCCTGCAACATTGAGGGGGGAAGTAACCCCACCTCCCATAGAATCGGAGCCAAAGTATCTGCATATCTTTTATATAATTCAAGAGGGAGACCGTCAGGTCCAGGGGACGAGTTGTTAGGGGAGCGTTTAATCATTTTCCTTACTTCCTCCAATGTAGGGATTCGGTCGAGTTCCTGCCTTTGTTCAGGAGTAAGCCTGGGAATATTTAAGCCAACAAAAAATTCATTAATGTCCTCCCTAGATGGATTACATTCATATTTATATTACTCAGAGAAAAAAGTGAAAAATCTTTCCTCTATGTCAATGGGATCCACAGAATTAGTTCCATCCTCCATTTGTACCCATCTAATTTCTTGTCTCTTCTCCTGACCCTTAAGAAACAGCCCTAACGTTTTAGTCGGTTTACCTGATTCAACTACCGTATTTATCGGCGTATAACACGCACTTTTAAAACTTAAATTTAAGGCAAAAAGTCTGCCTGCGTGTTATACACCGATAAATCTTCTGGTCACTGATTTAAAGAAGCCGCAGCAGCGTCTGCTTGTTAAGTATTAGCAGCACGGCCGTGGCCAATTTAAATCAGTGACCAGGGGCGTCTCCTCCCCGCACTGTCACTTGTTTTCTACCGCACTATCCACAGGTACTGGTGGATAGTGCGGGAGATGCTGATTAAAATGAGCCCTACCTTGCCCGGATCTGCGCTACCTTTTAATCAGCGTCTCCCGCACTATCCACCAGTTCCTGTGGATGGTGCGGGAGAAAACAAGTCAGTTTCACTTTTACTTTTACTTCAGGACCAAACAGGTGCAGAAGAAAGCGAAGTTGGGGGGATGATGTGGCATTTAGTCCAAGTCATTTATTTTACATTTTATCTTTTTTACTTAAATTTCCCTGTTAAAATGGGGGTGCGTGTTATACGCCAGTGCGTGTTATATGCCAATAAATACGGTAAATACTTCTGACCTCTAAAAAAAAAATAGTTTTCTGGGCATTCTCAATTAAATATCTCGAAAAATCATCATACCCTAAAACTGAAGGACCAGTTATATATTTCCCCTCCGCACTCCCAACAGCTGTTCTAAATCTTTTCTCTTCCTCCCAGAAAGATCTTTTTTTTTTAAGTTAGGATCTCCTTATGAAAGGCTTTCAAAGAATCCCAGACCCATTCAATATTGGCTGTTTATTTATTTCCCAATATTCTAAAATTCATTCCTATTCAATAGGGTGAAGCCAGTATGTGTTTAGTCAAAAAATTCTGTTTAACCCCTTAACGACCATGGACGTAAATGTACGTCCTGGTTTGGCGGGACTTCCCGCACCAGGACGTACATTTACGTCCTGTGTATGACTGCGAGCATCGGAACGGTGCTCGCGTCATACACTGCAGGTTCCGGCTGCTAGTAGCAGCCGGGGACCCGCCGGTAATGGCCGACATCCGCGATCGCGTGGATGTCCCCCATTAACCCCTCAGATGCCGTGATCAATACAGATCACGGCATCTGCGGCAGTGCGGTACTTTGAATGGATGATCGGATCGCCCGCAGAGCTGCCGCTGGTCTGGTCTGAGATCGAGCAGAAGATCACCGATAAAACTGATCAGTGCTGTGTCCTATACATAGCACTAAACAGTATTAGTAATCAAAGGTTAGCTATAGATAGTCTCCTATGGGGACATAAAAAGTGTAAAATAAAGGTTGAAAAATGTAAAAAAAAAAAAAAGTAAAAAAAAAAGTGAAAAATCCCCTCCCCCAAAAAGCGTAAATTTTTTTAAATAAACATATTTGGTATTGCCGTGTGCGTAAATGTCCGTACTATCAAAATATAATGTTAATTATCCCGTACGGTGAATGGCATAAATGTAAAAAATTAAAAAATTCCCAAAATGCAACTTTTTTTGTCACATTTTATTTAAAAAAAATTATGTGAGGCTCTGTTCACATTGTCCGTTTTGTATAATGTGAACGGACCCTTCTGGCAGTGTCCTCCAAGACAGGGAGACTCCAGCTGTTGCTAAACTATAACTCCCAGCATGCCCAGACAGGCAAAGGCTGTCTGGGAGTTGTGGTTCTGCACCAATTGGAGGCTTCCTCTTTGGGTAGATAATGCATTATAGGCGCTCTCCCCAGTGGAGAGTGGCAAAAATGTCCTAACCCCTTTTTTTTTTTCCTTCTCGTTTCAGATCCGTGTATGCAGAGGATTACAGCGGATTTGATGGATTACGGTGGATAAACTGGATTTTTTTTCTTTTAATATAATTAACGAGGGCTGTGGGGGAGTGTTTTTTAAAATAAAATAATTTTTCTAGTGTGTCGTGTTTTTTTTTTAGTAGTGGAAGCCGTCTAATATACGGAATCCATTACTAAGCTGGGGCTTAGAATTTGCCCCAAAAACAAATAGCACTAACCCCCAATTATTACCCCGGTACCCACCACCACAGGGGTGCCAGGAAGAGCCGGTACCAACAGATACGAAGCGTCAAAAATGGTGCTCCTGGGCCTAGGCGGTAACAGGCTGGCATTATTTAGGCAGGGGATGGCCAGTAACAATGGTCCTCGCCCACCCTGGTAACGTCAGGCTGTTGCTGCTTGGTTGGTATCTGGCTGTGAATAAAAATATGTGGAATCCCTATGCGGCACCCCTGTGGCAGTGGGTACCGGGGTAATAATTGGGGGTTAGTGCTAGCTGCTTTTGGAGTAAATGCCAAACTGAAAATGCCAAGTGGATATGGCATTTTGCAGTTAACTATTGACTTGCAGCTAACATCTGGCCTCAGCGTTTTTTCACAAAAAAAATGCCATGTGGCAGAATGGGCGTTTTTATTGGCGTCTTTGCAAAAAAAAAATAAAACAAGTTAAAACCTAGCCAAAGGGTGGCATAGTTAACTAGACAAAGATCAATTCTAGAAGCAGATTTATACGATGAGCTGAAGCAGGAGAAGACGACCCGATCTCCATAAAGAGTGAGCCACATATCTTTCCAACCCATTTGTTCAATAAAAGAGGAGTGGAGTGAGTTACCAGTGTTAGATGAGTTAGCAAGGCAGGAAGATCTCTTATCCAATTTTATGTTTAATACTGCGTTGAAATCACCATTAATAATAATTGGAAGGTGGCTTTTTTCCCGATAGACTGAGGCAGTGTAACAAGAAAATCCAGGGAAAAAAGGGGGGGGGGAGGATATATAGTTACACATAGTTAATGTGTCAATCAAGTCAATCACACAAGTCAATCACACTTCTGTGAAATCACACTGTCCACTCAGGAAGCAACACTGATTGACAATCAATTTCACATGCTGTTGTGCAAATGGAACAGACAACAGGTGGAAATTATAGGCAATTAGCAAGACACCTCCAATAAAAGGAGTGGTTCTGCAGGTGGTGACCACAGACCACTTCTCAGTTCCTATGCTTTCTGGCTGAAGTTTTAGTCACTATTGAATGATGGGGGTGCTTTCACTCTAGTGGTAGCATGAGACGGAGTCTACAACCTACACAAGTGGCTCAGGTAGTGCAGCTCATCCAGGATGGAACATCAATGCGAGCTGTGGCAAGAAGGTTTGCTGTGTCTGTCAGCGTAGTGTCCAGAGCATGGAGGCGCTACCAGGAGACGTGGAGGAGTCCGTAGGAGGGCAACAACCTATCAGCAGGACCGCTACCTCCGCCTTTGTGCAAGGAGGAGCACTGCCAGAGCTCTGCAAAATGACCTCCAGCAGGCCACAAATGTGCATGTGTCCACTCAAACGTTCAGAAACAGACTGTATAAGGGTGATATGAGGGCCCGATGTCCACAGGTGGGGGGTTGTGCTTACAGCCCCACACCATGCAGAACATTAGGCATTTGCCAGTGAACAGCAAGATTGCAAATTCGCCACTGGCGCCCTGTGCTCTTCACAGATGACGATTCACACTGAGCACATGTGACAGACGTGGCAGAGTCTGAAGACGCCGTGGAGAACGTTCTGCTGCCTGCAACATCACCCAGCATGACCAGTTTGGTGGTGGGTCAGTAATGGTGTGGGGTAGCATTTCTTTGGGGGGGGGCTGCACAGCCCTCCATGTGCTTGCCATAGGTAGCCTGACCGAGATGAGATCCTCAGACCCCTTGTGAGACCATATGTTGGTGCGGTTGGCCCTGGGTTCCTCCTAATGCAAGACAATGCTAGACCTCATGTGGCTGGAGTGTGTCAGCAGTTCCTGTAAGAGGAAGGCATTGATGCTATGGACTGGCCCGCCTGTTCCTCAGACCTGCATCCGATTGAGCACATCTGGGACATCATGTCTCGCTCCATCCACCAATGCCATGTTGCACCACAGACTTTCCAGGAGTTGGCAGATGCTTTAGTCTAGGTTTGGGAGGACATCCCTCAGGAGACCATCCACCACCTCATCAGGAGCATGCCCAGGCATTGTAGGGAGGTCATACATGCACGTGGAGGCCACACACACTACTGAGCCTCATTTTGACGTGTTTTAAGGACATTATATCAAAGTTGGATCAGCCTGTAGTTGGGTTTTCCACTTTGATATTGAGTGTGACTCCATATCCAGACCTCCATGAGTTGATAAATTTGATTTCCATTGATATTTTTGTGTGATTTTGTTGTCAGCACATTCAACTATGTAAAGACTTAGTTCATACGAAAAAGTATTTCATACGATTAGTTCATTCATTCAGATCTAGGATGTGTTATCTAAGTGTTCCCTTTATTTTTTTGAGCAGTGTATAAACTGTCTGTAATGGTGGCACACTTGGTAAGTGTTCATGAAATTTCGTACAATATTGCTGTAGAATGTGTCCATCTAGTTACACCCTCACACTTCAACATCTTATCTTTATAATGGAAAGGAAGAGAATATTTGAGGGTCAGAAAAGGTTAAGGATACAAATTATTGATCTATTCAGCATGATTTATAATGGCAACATATCTGATGTGTTTAACAAGGTTGTTTCAAATGTTCGAACAATAGCCTGACACTGCACATACTGATATATTTCAATGTGATATGGCAGGACACCTCAAGGTGAATTTAGGCCGTAAGCAAAAGTGGACTATAGGCAGAAAGAATTCTATAAATCTGGCATGTACTTTCTGTGGCACATAGAACACATTTACTATGCAATCCTTGAACAACAGTTTGAGGGTGCATATTGTTGTGCGAGATGTGTGCTAGTTGTCCGTTTGGAAGCCCAGATCCTGCATCTAGAGGGGCGACTGGCAACAATGAGAAGCATTAACAACATGGAGAGGAGTCTCCTGCTCACTGAGCAGGCACTCTCGGGAATAGAGGTAGGGGAGGACAGTGGGACGGAGTTGCAGGACAGTCAGGCAGTTAGCTGGGTTACAGTTAGAAAGAGGGGTAGGGGAAAAAGTGTCAGGGAGGCTAGTCCTGAACTGGCACACCCCAACAAGTTTGCCCGCTTGGCAGATGAGGGGGATGCCATTACAGAGCTAGCAGAACTGCAGCAGGATACCGCCTCTGACCGCCAGGGGGGTGTCTGCTCCAGTAAGGAGGGAGGGAGGAGTACAGGGCAGGCCAGACAGGTACTAGTGGTGGGGGACTCAATTATTAGGGGGACAGACAGGGCAATCTGTCACAAAGACCGGGATCGCCGAACAGTGTGTTGTCTGCCTGGCGCACGAGTTCGGCACATCGCGGATCGGGTTGACAGGTTGTTGGGCGGGGCTGGAGAGGACCCAGCAGTCATGGTACATATTGGCACCAATGACAAAGTAAGAGGTAGGTGGAGTGTCCTTAAAAATGATTTCAGGGCCGCAAGCTTAAGGCAAGGACCTCCAAGGTAGTCTTTTCTGAAATACTACCAGTACCACGAGCCGCACCAGAGAGGCAGCGGGAGATCAGGGAGGTAAACAAGTGGCTCAGAAGCTGGTGTAGGAAGGAAGGGTTTGGGTTCATGGAGAACTGGGCTGACTTCGCTGTCGGTTACAGGCTCTACCGTAGGGACGGGCTGCACCTCAATGGGGAGGGTGCAGCTTTGCTTGGGGAGAAGATGGCTAGAAGGGTGGAGGAGTGTTTAAACTAGGGAATTGGGGGGAGGGAACCTACAGCAAAGAGGGGGAAGATAGTGTAGATAGAGAGGTGGGAATTATAAATGTACCTGGGGGTGGAGCGGAGGGAGGGGTTAGAATAGTTAATAGGAATAAGCTTCATAGGAAAATAAAACTTACACCCTTGAATCCCATTAACCCCAATAACATAAAGGATGGAAATGTAAAGTGTATGTTCACAAATGCCAGAAGCCTAGCAAATAAAATGGGGGAGCTTGAGGCCTTGATACTGGAGAACATATTGATATAGTTGGGGTCACTGAGACATGGCTGGACTCCTCGCATGACTGGGCTGTCAATCTGCAGGGGTTTACATTGTTTCGCAAGGATAGAATGAACAGAAAAGGTGGTGGAGTCTGTCTGTATGTTAGAAGTGGTATGAAAGTCAGTGTGAACGATGCCATAGTGTGTGATGATTCTGAGGATGTGGAATCATTGTGGGTAGAATTACAAAAGGAGGGAAATACTGAAAAAATAGTATTTGGTGTAATCTACAGACCCCCTAATATCACTGAAGAGATAGAAGTTCGGCATCATAAACAAATAGAGAGGGCCGCCCGAGCAGGTACAGTGGTAATAATGGGAGATTTTAACTATCCAGATATAGATTGGGGTCCAGGGTTGGCTAAAACTACAAAGGGGCGACAATTCCTAAATTTATTGCAGGATAATTTTATGGGCCAGTTTGTGGAGGACCCAACAAGAAGTGATGCCTTGTTGGATCTGATCATTTCCAACAACGCAGAGCTGGTTGGTAATGTAACTGTGGGGGAAAACCTTGGTAATAGCGACCACAATATAGTTACTTTTGACTTAAAATGTAGAAAACAAAGACAGGCGGGGAAGGCAAAAACATATAACTTTAAAAAGGCAAATTTCCCTGGGCTGAGGGCTGCACTACAGGACATAGACTGGGGGGGAGGTGTTGTCAAATACTGATACAGAAGGTAAATGGGACATCTTTAAATCAACTCTAAATAACTATACAGCTAAATATATACCAAAGGGGAACAAATATAAACGATTAAAACTAAATCCTACATGGCTGACACATGATGTTAAAAGAGCAATAAACAACAAAAAAATAGCCTTCAAAAAATACAAATCTGATGGGTCAGCTATAACATTTAAACAGTACAAGGAGCTTAATAAAATCTGTAAAAATGTAATAAAAACAGCAAAAATTCTAAATGAGAGACAGGTGGCCAAAGAAAGCAAAACTAATCCTAAATATTTTTTTAGATATATAAATGCAAAAAAACCAAGGACAGAGCATGTAGGACCCCTAAATAATGATAATGGGGAGGTTGTCACAGGCGATCAAGAGAAGGCGGAGCTACTGAATGGGTTCTTTAGTTCTGTATACACTATGGAAGAAGGAGCTGACATTGGCCAGGTCAGTGCTGGTAACACATCATGTAATGTACTGAACTGGCTTAATGTAGAGATGGTACAAGGTAAGTTAAGTGATATAAATGTAAGCAAATCCCCAGGACCGGATGGACTACACCCAAGAGTTCTTAGAGAGGTAAGTTCAGTAATATCTGTACCCCTGTTCATGATATTTAGAGATTCTCTGGTGTCTGGTATTGTGCCAAGGGACTGGCGCAAGGCGAATGTGGTGCCAATCTTCAAAAAGGGCTCTAGGTCTTCCCCAGGAAACTATAGACCGGTAAGTTTAACGTGCATTGTGGGTAAAATGTTTGAAGGACTTATAAGGGATTACATACAGGAATACATAGGGGATAATTGTATTATAAGTGATAGCCAGCATGGGTTTACTAAGGATAGAAGTTGTCAAACCAATCTAATTTGCTTTTATGAAGAGGTGAGTAGAAGCCTTGACAGAGGAATGGCTGTGGATATAGTGTTTCTGGATTTTGCTAAAGCATTTGATACTGTCCCTCATAGACGTCTGACAGGTAAGTTAAGGTCTTTGGGTTTGGAAATTTTAGTTTGTAACTGGATTGAACACTGGCTCATGGATCGTACCCAGAGAGTGGTGGTCAATGATTCGTACTCTGATTGGTCCCCGGTTATTAGTGGTGTACCCCAAGGTTCAGTACTGGGACCGCTGTTGTTTAATTTATTTATCAATGATATAGAGGATGGTATTAACAGCTCTGTTTCTATCTTTGCAGATGACACCAAGCTTTGTAGCACGGTACAGTCTATAGAGGATGTGCATAAGTTACAAGATGACTTGGATAGACTAAGTGTCTGGGCATCCACTTGGCAAATGAGGTTCAATGTGGATAAATGTAAAGTTATGCATCTGGGTACTAATAACCTGCATGCGTCGTATGTCTTAGGGGGGATTAAACTGGCAGAGTCACTGGTAGAGAAGGATCTGGGTGTACTTGTAGATCACAGACTACAGAATAGCATGCAATGTCAGGCTGCTGCTTCCAAAGCCGGCAGGATATTGTCATGTATCAAAAGAGGCATGGACTCAAGGGACAGGGACATAATACTCCCCCTTTATAAAGCATTGGTACGGCCTCACCTGGAATATGCTGTTCAGTTTTGGGCACCTGTCCATAAAAGGGACACTGCGAAGTTGGAAAGGGTGCAGAGACGCGCGACTAAACTAATATGGGGCATGGAACATCTTAGCTATGAGGAGCGATTAAAGGAGTTACAATTGTTTAGTCTTGAGAAGAGACGTTTAAGGGGGGGATATGATAAACGTATATAAGTATATTAATGGCCCATACAAAAAATATGGAGAAAAACTGTTCCAGGTTAAACCCCCCCAAAGGACGAGGGGGCACTCCCTCCGTCTGGAGAAGAAAAAGTTTAGTCTCAAGGGGCGACACGCCTTCTTTACTGTGAGGACTGTGAATTTATGGAACGGTCTACCTCAGGAACTGGTCACAGCAGGAACAATTAATAGCTTTAAAACAGGATTAGATACATTCCTGGAACAAAATAAGATTAATGCTTATGAAGAAATATAAAATCCCATCCCTTCCCCAATATCGCGCCACACCCCTACCCCTTAATTCCCTGGTTGAACTTGATGGACATATGTCTTTTTTCGACCGTACTAACTATGTAACTATGTAACTACATTAACTATGTGTAAGTGCTGCCCTCTGGTGGTGAATATTTACGTGTCAATGACTAAAGCAGTTTTATCTCCTGAGGGAATGCAATATACACCTGATTCATTAGTTACTTGGAAATTGTGTGTTCAGAGGTGTTGGCAAGAGTTGAAAAGATCCCAGGCACGGGGGTCAGCTAAGTATTTTCAGAAGTTGCCATACATTACAGAATTGTTAAAGTCCGTATATTAAAGACATTTTATATGTAGGCCTATATAGTGCAACAGCTTAGGCTTGTAGAGACTAATGTAGAGGCTCTTATGTATACCTTGTGCTTACCTCTTTTTGCTGATGTGGCATGTAGATATGCATGAGATTCGCTCTCTTTTGGTTTGCAAATCCACAATGATGTGCTTCTGTAATGCAACCTACATTTCCCATGAATCCTCTGGCTGAGGGTCAGGTGTTTGATCACTCCAGCTGGTTGTCCTATCAGGCTGCTAGTGCTGGATGTTAAACAGGTAAACTCATTAGATTCATAAGTGGGTTGGAGGTCAATTCATATTACATGTGCTTTCTTACTCAGAGTGTGTTTTTTAGATAATATAGCCATGAGGCAAAGTGACCTATAATCACAATTCTGTCTTATGAAGATTTTATGTATTTAGGATGTATTCTTATACATTTTTGCAGCATTTATTTTTTGCACATTTACACATGTTAATCCCATTTTGGCTATTTTTGCTGCAGTTTTCAAAATTCAAGGTAAAAATAAGTTGGCAATGTATGAACACCCCCTTTTCGGTAGCCACCCCCCTTTCCCCATTGGCCATTCCTCTTTTTTTTTGTTTTCTCAGTAAAATGGAGAGTTGGTCAGGTTTTTTTTCAATTCTCGCGCAGACAGAATATCTAGCGAAATGCGCAAGAATCTGGTGCACACCCGTCGGGTTTGCAATAGTAAATCAGGGCCAGTAACTTTTTTGGACCAAATTAGAGTAATGAATAGTGTTGAGCGGCATAGGCCATATTCTAATTTGCGAATATTCGCGAATATATGGACTAATATTCGTCATATTCACGAATATTCGCATATTCGTAATATTCTCGTTTTATTTTCGCATATGCGAATATTCGCGTGTGCGAAAATTAGCATATGCGAAAATGTACATATACAAAAATTAGCATAAGCGAAAATACGCACACCAGTCTCACACAGTAGTATTAGAGCCTTCTTACACCACATAAGCTGGAAGCAGAGAGGGATGATCACTGTGATGTGTACTGTGAAAAAAACAAAAAAACTAATATTCGTAATTACGAATATATAGCGCTATATTCGCGAATATTCGCGAATTCGCGAATATGCGATATTCGCGAATAAAATTCGAATTGCGAATATTCGCGAGCAACACTAGTAATGAAACACATGGATGCAGCTGCACTAGAAAAATACAAATGGTGATGCATGACTAGTGATGTTGAATGTGCATGATATGGGCAAACTACCCCCCCCCCCCCTCTTAAAATCCTATCCTATCATACAGTCTCTTGTGAAAGTATTCACCTCACATAGTGTTTTTCCTGTCATGTTGCCTTATAACTCAGAATTAAAATGTATATTTATTTTACATTTTGTATAATATACCTGACTAAATAGTCCAAATTGTTGAAGAGGAACAATGCTTGTTTACAACAGGAATACATGCTGGAAAGTTGTAAGGACTTATAAAACCTTAAATTAGGTCTGGTCCTGCCAACTGACTTGAGAAGTCACAAAATTAGTTGAATGTGGTCTGCTATGTGGAATAAAAGTGTCACATAATGTCAGTATAAATCCACCCATTCTAAAAGACCCCTAAGACTGCAACACCACTAAGCAAAGCACATAAAGGACCATTGAGATCTTCAAATAGGTCATAGACAAATTTGTGGAGTAGAAGAGATCAGGGTTGGGTAAAAATATCTAAAACTTAAGAACACCATTAAATCCATTGTAGCAAAATGGAAAGAGAATTGCAAAGCTACAAACATGAAAAGTGAAGGCTGCCCACCCAATCTCACAGAGCAGGCAAGGGGACTACTAATCCGAGCCTAACACCAATGAGAACACTGAAGGAACGAACGCCAAAGATCTCGCAGAGGATGAAGTATCTATCCAGGGCACCACTATGAGCCATACCAGGCGCATGTGCAAGAGGAGCTTTCACAATTTTTACTGTCTACTTGAGCCTCTTTCAACTGAATGGGTGCCTGATGGGATGTCAACACAGGTAAATACTACGATTGGCTATGACACTTTTAAATGATATAAGCATTTCCTAAGAATAATTTCACTCATTCAATTATAAGAGGCTGGAGCTTCACGTTAGGCCTGGGGCCTTTCTTTCTCCGGACACACGCGCATGTGATGATCAGTGATGAGCGGCAGGGTCCATATTCAAATTTGCGATATTTTGTGAATATACGGGCGAATATTTGTCCTATGTTCACGAAATTTGCATATTCGCTGTTCTTTTTTTTTTTCATGTGAAAATTCGTAATGAAACTCGCATAGTGCGCATGCGCGATTATATCTTTCACCTGAAAGAAGGAAGGGATCAGTGTCCTCTGACTGGAAGAGCCAATATTCGCGAATATTTACATATTCGAAAAAAAAAAAGAATATTCGTCATTACGAATATATATCACTATAGTCTAAATATTCGCGAAATCGTGAAGTGCCAATATTCGTGGTAAAAATTAGCATTTTGAATATTCGCGCTCAACACTAGTGATGATGTCTTTCATTGTACGCATGTGCATCCCAAATGAAGAGAGGCTCCCCACCTCAGATGTCTGATCGGGGGGGTCCCACCACTGGGGATATCCCTGCTGTACCGGCTTTCATTTAGAGTGTCGGGTGCAGCTCCAGAGGCTCGTGACGTCACGATCGTGCCCCGCTCGGGATGGCCACGCCCCCAATGCAAGTCTGTGGGTGGGGGCGTGACAACCATGATGCCCACTTCCATAGACTTGCATTGATGGGGTGTGGCCGTGATATCACAAGCCTCCGCCTCGCAACACGGGCATACAAAATTACTCAAGTTGTAGTGCGTCGAGACCTGACATCACTAGTCAGGTGATCAGAGGGAGTCTATCCTGCTTCAATGGGTGGAGCAACCGCTGGGTGGGAGAAGATCATTTTGCAACAGCTGTAGGCACCCTGGTCAGAAAACACTGATGCAT